>NW_019154087.1:69040523-69589059 GCF_002288905.1 Enhydra lutris kenyoni
TGTCATTTGGTCTTCTATATCACTAATTCTTTCTTCTGCCTCATTTATGCTTGCAGTAAGAGCCTCCATTTTTGATTGCACCTCATTAATAGCTTTTTTTATTTCAACTGGTTAGATTTTTGTTCTTTTATTTCTCCAGAAAGGGCTTTTATCTCTCCCGAGAGAGTTTCTCTAATATCTTCCATGGCTTTTTCGAGCCCGTCTAGAACCTTGAGAATCGTCATTCTGAACTCTAGATCTGACATATTACCAATGTCTGTATTGATTAGGTCCCTAGCCTTTGGTACTGCCTCTTGTTCTTTTTTTTGTGGTGAATTTTTCCACCTTGTCATTTTGTGCTGATAAGAATATGTGAAGGAGCAAATAAAATACTAAAAGGGTTGAAAAGACCCCAGGAAAATGTGCTTTAACCAAATCAGAAGAGACCCCAAATCGTGGGTGGGAGAAAGTGGACAAAAAGAAGTTCAGGGAAAAAAAGAAAATTAAAAAAAGAAAACAAATAAAGAAAAAATATAAAAAAGAAAAAAAACATATATATATATTAGAGTGGTGACTAGAACAGGGTCACTCACTTAATTTTGTGAGTATTTTGGTCTCTTAGAAGAAACTACCTCCCAAAATTTTAAAGAATGAAAAGCATATATAAGGGTAAACACATTGAAGTGATGGAATATGCCTATAAAGATGAAAAAGAAAAAAAAATATATTTTTTTAATTTTTAAAAAAGCAGTTGATAAAATTAGTTGGTTGGGAGAATAAAGAATAAGTGGAGAGAATTTGCTCGGGCTGGAGACTAGAACAAGCTCGGAGCTAGATTTAGGGTATATTTTGATCTATTAGAAGAAGTTGTACCCCAAATTTTTTAGAAGAAAAAACCCTATGTGTACACAAAAAGTAAAGTTAGATAAAATGAAGGATAAAACATGACTATAATAATGAAGGTTCAAAAAAGATTATTATTATTTTTATGAAAGGTATTGTTAAGATAAACTAGTTAAAAAACGTTAAAAGAGAAAAGGGTAAAAGTTAAAAAAATTCAGCAGAAGAAAAAAAATTTTTAAAAATTAATTAACTGCAAGACTAAAGAATCATGGGGAGAAAGCCATGAATTCCATGCTTTGCTTTCTCCTCCTCTGGAATTCTGCTGTTCTCCTTGGTAAGTGAATTTGGTCTTGGCTGGATTTCTTGTTGATCTTCTGAGGCAGGGGCCTGTTGTAGTGATTCTCAAATGTCTTTGCCTAAGGTGGAATTGCACCACCCTTACCAGGGGCCAGGCTAAGTAATCTGCTCTGGTTCGTTTTCGGAGCTTTTGTTCCCTGAACGCTTTCCATAGAGTTCCGGAGGACGGGAATAAAAATGGCAGCCTCCCAGTCTCTGGCCCGGCAGAGCCGAGAGCTGGGGGCCCTACTCCTCAGTACGCCCTCAGAGAAAAGCGCTCAAGCACTCCCATCTCTGCGCTCTGAGCTCTCCCAGCCTGTGACCACGTGTCTCTGTCTCTGGCCCACAGCTCCCCCTGCAGTCTCTGAATCCTGCAGATCCCTTAGCTCCTCCAGGGGGTGTCTCCCCAGATCTTGTGGGGACCCCACTCACAGAGCAGTGGCCTGTGCCACGGATTACGGTTCAAGGTAACCCCGAGTTGAGACTCACTATCGGCTCTGTCTCTGTAGCCGTCTTCCCTGGTCTAACACCTGCGAACTCTGCGACACTCAGACACCCACAATCCTTCTGTGACCCCGCAGGACCTGGGGCCACGTTGTCCCCGCATGGGCTTCACCCCGGTTTAGCCTCTGGAATGATGTCCCTCAGCAGAACAGACTTAAAAGTCCTGATTTTGTGCTCCGTTGCTCCACCGCTTGCCGGGAGCCGGCCACTCCCTCCGCGGTCTATCTTCCCGTCGCTTTGGATTCACTTCTCCGCCGGTCCTACCCTTCAGAAAGTGATCGATTTTCTGTTTCTAGAATTGTTGCTCTTCTCTTCGATCTCCTGTTGGATTTGTAGGTGTTCGCAATAGTTTGATAAGCTATCTAGCTGATCTCCTGCTACCTGATGTCGTCTCAGCCTGCTACTACTCCACCATCTTGACTCCTGCCTCCCTATTTTTTTTTTTTAAGATTTTATTTATTTGACAGACAGAGATCACAAGTAGGCAGAGAGGCAGGCAGAGAGAGAGGAGGAAGCAGGCTCCCTGACAAGCAGAGAGCCCAACATGGGGCTCAATATCAGTACCCTGAGATCCTGACCTGAGCCAAAGGCAGATTCTTTAACCCACTGAGCCACCCAGGCACCCCTTGTCTTTATTTTTAAGATGTATTTCACCAGATACTTAACTGTAGGTTGTTTGTTTTCTTTAACATTTTAAAGATGCTCTTCCATCATTTTTTCTGATACGAAGTTTGTTGTCTTTCTTATCTTTGTTTCTCTGTATTTAATGTATCTCCTCATCCCCTCTGCCTGCTGCTTTTAAGTTTTTTTTTCTTTATCACTATTTTTTTTGAAGCAGTGTAATTATGACTTATCCCGATGTGGATTTCTTTGTGTTTATCTTTCTTATAGTTCATTGACCTTCATGAATCATTGGGTACTTTTCATTGAATATGGAAAAATTTTGGCTATAATTTCTTCAAATGATTTCCATCTAACCCCCTTTTTTCCTGAGACTTGAATGACATGTTTGTCTGCTTTATACTGTCTCACAGATCACTGACATTCTATTTCTTTTAATGAGGGATGAGATGTTTTTGTTTTCTATCGTTAATTCTGGAGAGTTTCTGTAGTCATATCATTATGTTCACAGTCTTCTGCAATATTTAAACTGTTCCTTACATCCAGTGAATTTTTTATTTCAGATTTTTTTTCATGTCTACAAATTCCATTTTTTAAAAATATTTTTCATCTCTCCATATTGTGCTCATGTTTTAATTCTTGGAGCATCTTTATAACAGACTATATTTTCCACATTTATTTCTTTTTTTTAAGAGATTTTATTTATTTGAGAGAACACATGACAGAGAGCACCAGAGAGAGCCCGAGTTTGTGGGGGAGGGAGAAGCAGGACCCCCACTGAGCAGGGAGCCCGATGATGTGGGGCTCAATTCCAGGACCCCGGGACCATGACCTGAGCCAAAGACAAATGCTTAACTTAACAAATACTTAACCCAGGTGTCCCACAACATTATTTTCTATTGCACATGCCCTTCTACAGCTTTGCTACTGCCTAATCAAGAGATGGCATCTATGTCTCCTCGCTTGAAACTGGTCAGGCCCTTATGGATCTGTTGCCTGAGAATATGGATGTTATGACAATGTTATTTCTAAGCCTGGGTCATAGAAAGTATACAACTTCTACCCTGTTTTCTCTCTTTTTTGCGATTCTCTCCCTGATACTCCTCTACCATGCTGTGAGAAAACCCACATCAAATGGGGAAGCCCATGAGGAAATGAACCAAAGGCCAAAGCCTTAGCTAATAAGCTCCCAGCCAATAACCAGCACCAGCTTTCCAACCATATTAGTGAGCTGTCTTGGAAGCAGATCCTTTAGCTCCCAAGTCAAGTTGCCACACCTGATGCTGTGTAGAACTTACCTTCTGAGCCCTGCCCAAATTCCAGATTCACAAACAAAATAATTTTTTTAAGTCACAAGTTTTGAATGGTTCATTATATACCTGTAGGTATTTATATTTTCTCTTTTAATTTCTTATCTTTTGATTCTGTCATCTCTGTCTTTTCCATATCTTTTTTTTTTTTTTAAAGATTTTGTTTATTCATTTGACAGACAGAGATCAGAAGCAGGCAGAGAGGCAGGCAGAGAGAGAGGAGGAAGCAGGCTCCGAGAGCCTGATGTGGGGCTCGATCCCAGGACCCTGAGATCATGACCCGAGCTGAAGGCAGAGGCTTAAACCGCTGAGCCACTCCGGCACCCCTGTCTTTTCCATATCTTTATTGACTGATTTTTTCATTATGAGTTACATTTTTCTGATTCTTTATAGTAATTTTTTAAAATTTTATTTATTTATTTGAGAGAGAGTGTGAGAGAGAGCATGACAGGGGAGACAGAGGGAGAAGCAGACTCCCTGTGGAGCTGGGAGCCAGATGCAGGACTCACGGGACTCTGGGATCATGACCTTAGCCAAAGGCAGTAGCTTAACCAACTGAGCCACCCAGGTGCCCTCTTTATAATAATTTTTGATTGGATGCAGGATTTAGTAAATTTTGTTGAGTGCAATCTATTGTTTTGTTTTAAAAGAGGGTTGGACTTTGTTCTGGCAGGCAGTTAAGTTACTTAAGAATCAACTTGATCTTTTTTGAGGGTTGATCTCTTTATAGTGGGACTACAGTACCTTTTACTGTCAGGTAGGGTTCAGAAAACTTTTTTTGTAGTAAGATAGGTAGTAAATATTTTAGGCCATGCAAACCATGCTGTAGGCTGTTGCAGATGCTCAAATTTGCTGTGCAAAGCAGCTGTGGACAGTAGGTAAATGAATGGGTGCTTCTTTGTTTAAATAAGACTTTATTCACAGGAGTAAATGGTGGGCCACATTTGGCCCGTGAGCACTGTTTAGCTGATCCCTGCTCTGGGGCAGTAGTTCTTTTAAGTTTTTTGGTTTTACAAACTTTTATCTGGGTCTCTTTTGCTTATTTTTTGTATCTGTCAGTATTTACCATATTAGAAATTGTAGCTGAAGTATTTTAGAGTCTTTATTCATCCCAAATTAAATAATGATTAACCTATTATATGCTTGCATGAATAACATTTTTTTTTAATGAAAAATAACTATCTCTTAGAAAACAAAAAATAGAGAGAATAATGTTATCCATTTACTTTTTTTGGTGTGAATGTCTTTTGTGTTTGGCTTAAGAGAGAAGAGCTGGAGTCTCATATGTGCTTCTTCGTTAAATCTTTTGCAATATTCCATTTCAGATAGCATTTGAAATACTCTGCCGTGTACTCATAGGAGAATGATTCTGAAAATGGCAAGTAACATCTTGGGATTATTAGAAAAACAGTTGAGACCTTGTTGATCCCCTGAAAAGGTCTTCTAAGACCTCCACAGGTGCCCAGACCACACTTCAAGATCACTTACCTTGGGCAAGATTAACCTAAAGTATGCTAGGGCTTGACCCTTCTGGGATCTCAAACGAATATGCTAGATAATAGAAGAGGTATTCATACTCTCCACTTTGGTTTTTGGGAACTCCAGTGATTTCCTACTCTTTGTGACCTCTGGGAATTATTAGCTGTTTTCCTGTAATGTTTCTTTCCCAGCAATGCTGTTCTTTGCTTGTCTTTGTAGAGTTTCACCCTATGCATGTGCAGGATACTCCATGCAGACTTCTGGAGTTTTTCTGTAGGTTAGCTCCTTCCTCAACTTAATGAGACTGAAGGATTCTATTAGACTGTGCCCTCCCTGCATTGCAGTCTAGAAATTGCCTTCAATCAGAAAGCACAGTTGTACATAGTGCTCACCTCATTCATAGCCATTCTCTCAGGATTCTTAATGCTGCCTGTTGTTTAGTGTCTGCAGATAGTCGTTTCATTTGTGGTTGCATTTAGTTGTTTATGTTGGGGGTAGGGCTAAGTCCTGTAACAGTTATTTCTTCATGTGGAGACATCCCTGACTGTTTGTTTGGGTTTTGTTTTTAACCATATCTGTTGAAACAATCACACTGAGGTCTAATGTTCCTATTAAAACATGATATTTGTTGTCTTAATCTTCAGTAAAAACTTTCCTTTTAGTATTCTGTTTATATTGATAAAAAAATAACTTGTACACAAAGGGGACGTTTTCCACTATGGTATGAGGAACAATGGGGAATGTAATCATTTATTATATATGTAAACCATTTGTTTGCCTTTTGTATTAGGCAACTATGTGGGCGCTTTATGTCTCAGTTTCTTAGTTATAATGTATCTAGAATGTTAACCGGGAATGATAAACAGAATATTACAACTATTTTGTTTTTTAGTTTTAAGTCTTGTACCTCAGGAGTTAGTAACTACTCTTACATACAGTAGTCACACAGACATAGATTCAAATTCTGAGTCTGTGCTTTACTGGATGTATAAATGAGACTGTTTGCTTACCCTGAATCTGAGCCTCTGTTTCCTTATCTGTAATGTGGGCATGATAATGCTGTATTAAATAGGAATAAGAACGTTTAGCAATACAGCTGCTGCTGTTGCTTGGGTTTTTGTTTTGTTTTGTTTTGTTTTTGTTTTTGGTAATAGAGCTTCTAATAACAGTGCTTTAAACAAGTGTAAATTTATTTTCTCTTTCTCTTCAATAAGAAGAACCTGGCAGTTCAGAAGTGGTATGACAGCCCATAGTGTATGCATTGTGGACCCAGATTCCTTCTCTTTCCATTCTACCATTCTTAGCTTGAGTTCTATCCTCAAGGTCACCTCATAAGTGCTTGCTGGAATTTTACCCATCATGTCCGTGTGCCAGGCAGCAGGAAGGAGTAGGTGGGGAAGGTAAAAGGGGGCATTTCTTCCTTTAAAGAAACCTTATAAAATATAGTCATTTGATTCAAATCTTACTGGCCATAACTTAGTCATATGGTTATATCTAGCTTTAAAGGAAGCTGGGGAATATAGTCTTTTAGCAGGAGGCTATGAAGAAGGAAGGGGAAAAGGGCTGTTAGGTTGGCATCCAGGAGCATCTGTCACTAATGTCTTCTCTTTCAATTTTATGGGTTCCCAATGAATTGAGAAATTATCCAGGAGTCAGTGGGTGGAGTCCAAGATATCATTCTTTTAAAACTGACAAAGCTGATTCTTGAGAAAGGGGCTTATATTTGCAGTTAAGTGTGTTTCCTAATATTAAACCCTAGCATTAAACAGACTTGTCTATCCAGTCATGAAAGTGCTGGGCCAGGTAGAGCCTACCTCTATTAACTTTGTGGCATGAAGGAACAAAGTCAATGTGTGTGTTCTGCCAGCAGGTGTTTCTCAGCAGAAAGGGAGGGGTGGATGAGGACTAGAAAGGCTGAGAGTGTTACATATGGCATCAGAAATGGGGAAGTGTTATCCTCTCTCTTCTCCCTTCCTACAGTACTTTATCCTAAGCGTTTAGCATGGTGCTTGCATTGAGTAAGCGTGCAGTATGATGCTTATTATTATAATGATGATTTGAGCAATTCGAGTAGCCACCACGATGTCTCAGGAACCTGTGCATTTAATCTTCCCACGTGCGTCGCTATTTGACACGTAGCTTGGTTTCTTTTTCTGTGCCCTATTATTTTTTTATTTCACCGTGAGATAAAATTGATAAATAATTTTAAAAGGCTGTATAGGTACCTTTTAGAGTAACAGTGTTTAAACTTTCATTGAGGTCATAGTTCCCTTTACAAATGTAAAGCAAATTATACATTATGCTTTCCAGGAATACATGGGTCTTAAGAACTTACGGCAGCTAAAATTCAGATACTGCCATATTACTGTAAACTGGTATCAATGACTATTGAATAAGTACAATTAATTAACAGGAATGCGAGAGTGGTTAAGATCATGTGAGGCAGATGGATAGACAACATGTTTCAACTCCAACTGTGCCTACCGCCTAGCTTTTACCTTAAGCCAGTTAGTATTAACCTGGGTGTTACTGTTTTTCTTGTTCTAAATCAATAAAATGAAGTTGGTAATAGCATCTATATCCAAGGTAGAGGAGTGAATAGAAGCCTTACTTCTGGGCTAGAGTATCCACTTGCTCTTTTCTTTTGTTGCTGTTGTTTTTATAGTCATTATTGTTGTTACCCTTCTTTGCCTTTCTCACTTCACCCTGATTGTCTTGCAAGTTCCAGTGACTTAAGTGCTCTTGAATTTCATAACTTGGAGATAAAATTATTCTGAGCAAACAGCTTGGCCCTTTAGATCTGTTTTTGTTAAAAAAGGAAAAGCAAAAGTCCTCAAGGGTAATCTTCATGATCTTTGATCTTTCCACAATAAGAAAGACCTTTCACAGCCTGCTTCTGGCTCATCAGGGAAAAAGATCTTTTGGATGCCCTTCAAAATTTTCCCTTCTTTCTTTGCTTCCTCTCATGTCTCCTTTCTGGCCTGGGAGAAAGAAAATATGTCAGTTTGATACCGCTGGCCCCTTCTGAAAACCTGGTAATGGTATTTATCCTGTCAGCAGTTCCTGGGTATTTAGTGTTTTATATCTTGATCTGTCTTTATTATTTGAGGAAAAGTTCTTAACTTTCCCCATTCCTTTCTGATGAATAGCTTGGGTTATAGAAGTTTGGTCCCCTCACTAAAAGCTACAGATCCCCTGCTGTTTTTATAGGTTGACTTTTGACACAGACTACTTCTGTTCAAGGAGCTCATTGTTATTAAGTTAGTGCCATTTTATACCAGAACTTAACTTTTAAAGCACATTTAATAGACTTCTTATTGGTTTTTTGGTTGATGTTTAAAATTGTCTAGTGTTTTTTTTTTCCTAATGACCCAAATAGCACATGCTCAATGTAAAAAAAATTATTCAGAAAATATATAAATCATAAAGAAGAAAAAAAAGCTCTCCCATAGTTCTACTCCACCAAACTAGTCACTTTTACTATTTTATATAATTCTATCTACATCTATCTATATTGTATGTATATAAATATATATAAAACATATATACCTATACATATATAGAGATTTATATGCTTTTCAAGTTTTTTTTTGTTTTCCCCAGAATGTAGTCCTTCTATATATACTGTTTTGTAATCTCCTTTTTTCCCCTAACCTATATAATGTGTTTGATTGTTTTAAATAGTTGTATAGGATTTCATAGAGTGGATATAATTTACTTAGCTAATTCCCTATTGAGATGGATACTTAGGTTGCTTATGATTTTTCAGTAATTTAACCCCAGGATGGTAAACATTTTTCTGCATCCATTTTTGAGTAGTTGTGTTATTTTGGTTTTCTGATGCATTCTTAGAGTTTAATTCATGTGTCAAAGGTTGTATACCTACTAACTGATTATGAAAGTACCTTTTTCTAATCAAATTTGGGTGTTATCAGTCATTTTATTATTTTTCAGTGTGATAACAAAACTAATGTCTGAGTGATTAATTCCTATTTCTTGTGATTATTAGAGATTAAACATATTTTCATGTTTTTGGCCACTTGCATTTTTTTCTGAGATTAATTTTGTGTTATATAGTCTTGCTTTTTTTCCAAAGATATGTATATTTTGAAAACGGCAGAACTTTATTTCTTGAGATGTTTTAAAATTATACTATTATATATTCTATAATATATATTTACATATTATAAAATTATATTACAAATGATATTGCTTTTGCTGGACTTAATTTCTTACTTAGCTAGTTATTTTCAAGTATTGACATAGGAAAGAAATTAACTAGTAAAGAAAACCAAGCTTGTTAGAATAATTTATTTGTCTAAAATACAAATGAAGAGAATTGAAATTCTTTTTTTTTTTTAAAGATTTTATTTTTTTATTTGACAGAGAAATCACAAGTAGACAGAGAAGCAGCCAGAGAGAGAAAGAGAGAGAGGGAAGCAGGCTCCCCGCTGAGCAGAGAGCCCGATGCGGGACTCGATCCCAGGACCCTGAGATCATGACCTGAGCCGAAGACAGCGGCTTAACCCACTGAGCCACCCAGGCGCCCGAGAATTGAAATTCTTAATGCTTATTTGCACTTTAAGATACCTAGTTTGGTTTAAATGTTTTTAATTTGCTCACATCTGGTTCTTGACCATGTTTTAGATAAGAGATGCCTATATAAATGTGTATTGTATTTTTACTTGTTGTTCATTTTCATCATTGTTAAAATGAAAGGAATTGGGAATTGTTAATTGAAGTACTCATTTTAGCAAACTATGATCAGAAGATGCTTGGATATAATCTTTCCACATGATAAGGAGCATGTTTTTATTTTATTGCTTTTAGAAGAAAAACAACAGTGAAGACATTATGTATTTATGCAGACTACAAATCTGATGAAAGCTATACTCCAAGCAAGATCTCAGTCAGAGTAGGAAATAATTTTCACAATCTTCAAGAAATTCGGGTATGTTTTTCACATTTTAAAAAAAAATGTTCTGTGACTCTTGCTCTTTAGAAAATAGTTACATTTGACATTAGATTAGACAGATTAAAATGTTAATACATAAAAGGAATATTGTTAATACTTAAGAAAGCATTTTTAATTTTTTATATTTAAAAAATTTTTTGATTCATTTGTCATCTTATTTTTTTCCTAGTGTTTTATTACAGAAATTTTCAGATGTATAGAAAAGCTGAATTGTATATAATAAACCGCAGTATACTCACCTCCTAGAATCTATAATTATCAGTGTTTTGCTATATTTGCTTTATTATTAACTGTCCATCAATTCATCTAATTTTTATATGCATTTCAAAATAACTTGCAGAAATTTGTACTTATCACCCCAAATACCTCAGCGTAATATACGATAACCGGAGTTTTGAATATACGCTTCAGGTTCATTTTTTAAGGTACAGTTTATATGCAGTTTCCACAAATCTTAAATATATTTATTTGTGAGTTTTCACAAATGCAAAAACGTATCTGTAACCCTGACTCCTGTTAACATATAGAATATTTTCACTACCCCATTAAATTTCCTCGTATCTCTTCCCAACCAATCTCCATCTCTATCCTACTCTCAGAGGTAAGTCTTGTTCTAATTTTTTTGTTTGCTCATTCATTCATTCGTTCATTCATTTATTATATAGATCATTTTATTCTGTTCTAGCATGTCATATAAATGGAATCACAGACGGTATAACTTATTGTGAGGCTTCTTTCACTCAGCCTAATTTTTTGACAGTCCATCCATGTTGTTGTGTGTATAGCAGTACTTCATTTTTCTATATTCCTGAGTTATACTCCATTGTTTGAATATACCCCAATTTATTTATCTGCTATATAACTTCAAAGCTATCAGGATAATGCTTTTGTGACCTGAATGTTATTAATGCTAAAATATTTACATTTCAGAGATACTTCCAGTGAGTTTGAACTTTGTACTTGAAAAGTTCTGGCCCTTTGCATCTTTTCTTGTCAGAAAGTCATTGAGTTCAAATAATCATTAAAATCTTTTGAATTAGGTGATTCTGAGAGATCTGGGAAGCACCTGTGATTTTTGAAAGACTTCCAGCCAATTTGTGGCCTGGACTCTTATTTGAGTTAGTGTTTATAAGACTCTGTCTCTACATTTATATTTCTTCCCTGAGTTAGTAACAAAATAGCTTAATAAGAATCACATATACTTTCATTACTTACTCATTAAATGCAGTGTTGTTTCTTTGTGAAATTTGTTTATGTGTTGACAAATAAGGACATTGTCACTCACAGATATTTTGTTTTTTTAATTTTTTCATCCTTTGAGGTAAGTTTGCAACTTTTTTGAGATGACCACCTGGTCTTATTCCAGTTATCTTCCTTTACTTTTAAGGAATGTGAAATAAGTCAAGCAGAAAACAGAATTATCATATGGTTTCACTCACACATTGAATATATGGAATAGCACAGAGCCATAGGGGAAGGGATGGAAAATGGAAGGGGGAGAAAATCAGAGAGGGAGATGACCCATGAGAGACTATGGACTTTGGGAAACAAACTGAGGGTTTCAGAGGGGGGCGCATGATGGGGTCGGCCAGGTGATGGGTATTGAGGAGCGCACATGTTGTGATGAGCACTGGGTGTTATACGAAACTGATGTAGTGATGAGCACTGGGTGTTATACGAAACTAATGAATCATTGAACAGTACATCAAAAACTACTATACAGTGGCTAACTGAACATATAAAAAAAAGGAATGGTCCTATAAATTTTCTTGACTACGAATTTGTCTTTAAAAATATCACTCTAAGTAAAATATTCTTTTTTTCGTTTAAAAATATTTATTTTGTGTGACCATACTGGTTAATTGTACTTTCCATGCTTGAATAAATTCATAAATAGATCAGTTCTTCATTTTTCTTTGTCAGTTTCTTCATTTTACCCAGGGCTTTCTTCATTCAGAATATTTTAGATTCTATTTATTACCATAATTACATTGGGCTTTTTGCTAGCCCTTTTAGTCTTCCGATACATTTAATCTGTGTTTACTGTTTTAAGGACTTGAGATATACTTTGTTAAATATTTTGTATTTATCACTCTAAGTATATTCATATTGAGCAACCTTTTGGGAATAGAGCTGGCGTTTTTTGGTGTAAAATTAAAGGTTTATCATATAATCCCTCTGGCAGGTTGAATTATGTGACACTGAAAATAAAGTTTGATCGAAGCTATGCGGCATATATTTGAAATGTCCACTAGATGTCACTGTTGTCCTTTAAGTGCTAGTCTCTTAATCTAGATGTTAGTAAGACCTTAAGTAGTCTTCGTTGTAACTCGTTTTTCTCAGAGTATATATATTCAAATATTCTTTGATGCATTTTGGGAAATGTACATCTTCATACATGACTTCCAGGTTTAAGTGTTAAATATATATTTTGTATTCTTTTGTAAACTGGACAAACTTGAAATATTTGGACCATCACAGAATAATTTTAATCTAGTTTTTGCTTCTGTTATATCATTTAAGTACTGAAACATTAGCCACATAGAATAAGGGCTCTTTTAGGTAGTCTCTTAATTTTATTCCAAGTGTGTTTATATTTCTGTGTAGTGACCACATAGCCTCATGAGACCAGTAATACTAAATATTACCAGGTGATAATGTAAGTTGTTTTCCTGAAAAACTTAATGAACATACTGCTTTTCTGCCACAGTTCTCACTAAGGAACCATAATTTTTGGATTTTGCTTTAAAATATTAGTGCCGCCTTTGCAGCTCATGATATAAAGTATACTTTATCTTTTAATTATACATCTTTATATGTGATTTATTCTGTTTACCTTTTTTCTAAGTTAAATGTTCTGGTATTATTTTGTTTTTTAAGGGAAGATAAGCAGATCATGATTGTATTTTCTTATATTACTACTCTATAGGATGTAAATTGTTATTTTTTAAAAATCTTCTAACTCAGATACTAAGACAAATGATTAAAGTAGTGTTAACTTTTATGAGGCTTTTAGAGCCATCATTTCATTAGTTATAGGACTGATTTAACTGAGTGGAAAATCCAACTAAATCTTTTTATATTTTTCCATGGAGGGTTGCCTACGGGAAGGTGTAGTATGTATTGAAGTGTTTAATGGGTTTTCCTTTTTTACTAGAAATTATGGATTTGTTTACTTGAAACACTCTAAAAACCTATTTTCTGTCATTTTATTATTGATTTGAGTTGGTAACTTTACAAATATTTAGTTCAGGGCAAGAAAAGCTAATGGCTACCCTATCTATCAAAAAATTATTCTTTTTCTATCATATGTTTTCCTTCATTTCAGTTATAAAGCACGCTATTCTATCTTGATCTTTGTTACCTCTGTTGAAAAATCTCTGAGAAGAGATTAAGCCTTCCCTTTACTCTTTGAGGATGCATATTTCAACCTCTGTACCTGAGGAGGGACTTACAATGGAAATAAAGTTTAGGCTTTCTACTTAATGGTTATAAGATACTCAAACTAGGTTTGGTCGGATAGAATGCTTTTGATGCCAAAACTGTTGAATAACTTCCTTGATAACATGATGAATTCATTTATGCCACTAATTCTACTTTTTCGTTTTTAAAATTGTCCACTCTACAGTAATTGGGAACCAACACCTGAGAACATTTCATGAGGTGTTTGTGACTTATTGCTTCCACACAAACTACTTTTTTTTTTTTTAACACAAACTACTTATATGTAGAAGTGAGGACTTAGCATTTCAGAGTCTTTATGGCACTATCTTCTCAAAATACATCATCTCAGTTGTGTAATTTTTGTGCAAGAAGTCATGTTCATCATATTATTGAAATTATTCCACAGAAGTTTTCAAGTAAAGATAAATGCTTTTAAAATTTTTATTTAGCTATCTACCTATTTATTTATTTATATTTATTTTTTTCAAGTAGACTCCGTTCTCAGTGTGGGGCTTGAACTCATGACCCAGGAGATTGAGATTCCTGAGCTCTATGGACTGAGTCAGTCGGCGCCCTGCTTTTAAAAATTTTTAAACCATTTGCCTTTTAGCATTATGTTTTGGTTTAATGCTGTTTTTTTTCCTCTGCCCTCAGAAGGAAAAATATGTGCGAAGGAAATGTTTTGTCATTTAGAGTGAGAGATGAAAGAATAGTCTATCTTAGATGTAACCATTTTATTTTTAACGATTTTTATTTATTTATTTGACAGAGATCACAAGGAGAGAGAGAGGCAGGCAGAGTGAGAGTGGGGGAAGCATGCTCCCTGCTAAGCAGGGAGCCGGATGCGGGGCTCGATCCCAGGACCCTAAGATCATGACCCGAGCCAAAGGCAGAGGCTTAACTCACTGAGCCACCTAGGCGCCCACTTGTAACCATTTTAATATCGTAGAAAACATCTCCAGCTAAGATTCAAGAAAACAGTCCTTTTCAGTTTGCCGGCTATTTACCTTTTAAAAAATGATTATAGAAATTTTTGTACTTAAATATGAGACTAAAGTGAGTTATTAGATATAAAATGACAGCTCTCAAAATTATTTCTATACAGTTCTGTAAAAAACAACTTGTTAACTGAAGGTTAAACAGGTATTTTCAGCATATGTGAAAATTGTCCTTTGATCCATTGTTAGCATTCTGCTTCTAAAATTTGTGGCCTCAAAAGGATAGAATATTAATGGAGCACAAGATTGTGCACTTAAGTGAATTTTAAGTTTTGTTTTTTCTTCAGATAATAAAGCTGTTACCAAAGTTGTTTTTTTTTTTTTTTTTTTTTTAAGAGGATGCTTGAAACAAGTCTTCAGTGTTAAGAGAGCAGAAATATTTTTCTTTTCTTCCGTGTGGGCAAGACTTTTGGCTCTTCCTGGTGTCTTGAATCAGTAGCATGGCTATGGGAGTCCATATTTGGTACTTTGACAAAAGTGGTTAAAAAGTCAGCTCTTCTGTTAGCATAACATTTGCTATTATAATTTGAGTTCTGTTAATGTGTGTGGTAGAGTAAGAAGATGCAGACAAAGTCTCTGACTCTATCCATCGATCTTAAAATCTACTTATATTTACTTTCTGATGAGGGGTCTGTTTTAAACAACTTGATATAAAGTAGAATGATTTAGGTGGTACCTATAAACATAAATTGATTTGATAAGACAGTGTTTAATTTATTGAGCCTTTGAAAAAAATAGTTTTGCTGAATTTAGCTAGTTTAAAAGAAAATGTTTTCAAAAATTAGCTTTTATAACTGACCCTGGGACATCTTCGACATGAGTGTGGAATACTTTGTTGTGATGCAGATAATTTTTAGGCCAGAAATGTTATCTTCTCTTATCCCTCTCAAAAAGTAACATACGCAATTTTTATAACGTTATTCATGATTATATACATTACTTATTTCCAAAATGGAATTAAGATGACTATGCATTTGGGGTTATTTCCTTTTGAATCTAAAATGTTACACAGTGGAATATTATATATATTTTTTTAAAGATCTTATTTATCTATTTTGAGAGAGGGGGGAGGGACATAGACAGAAGGAGAGAGAGAATCTCAAGCTGACTCGACAGCAAGTGTGGGGACCCATGTGGAGCTAGATCTCCTGACTGAGTTTATGACCAGAACCAAAACGAAGAGTGGGATGCTTAACTCATTGAGTCACCCAGGCGACCCTATATATATTTTTAAGAGATTAATACTCTTGTAACTTTTGGTTTTTTGTTTGACCACAAACTTAGACTGCAGAGGTGTAATCTGGCATTCCCATTACAAAACAGACTCGTGCTTTATTCATTAGATATTTATTTATGGCCTTTTAAGTGCCAGGCACTATATTAGATACTGGGGATACAGTTAAAGAGAGTCACTGTTTCTGCCCTTAAGCCCTTATTAGTTTGGTGGAAACAATAGGCAAATAAATAATTACAGTAGAGTATAGTAAATAAACACATGGGACTATGTGAATGCAATGGAATATTAGAAGCAATGTTTTAAAATTTTTTTCTAAAAGAGGTGATGGTTCACCTGAATCTTAAGGATAAATATAAAGCCTTCTCAGGTGGGGAATCACGTGGAGGCATTTTAGAGGGGGCACAACATATATAAAAGTATAGAAACAGGAGCACATGGCCTAATGGCAGAACTGCAAGTAATTTGGTATTTCTGATAACTGGGTAGGTATGGGGGAGTGGCAAGAAAGACTGAAGTGTTTATTCATTCTACACATTTATTGTGATGATAATGGTAATATGGCATCTCTACATAAGGAGTTTACATTCATTCAGGGAACAAATGTGTAATTGTTACATGAAAATACATAGACAAAAATCAGATTTTGCTTACTGTAAGACTTCTAGGGATTTTAGACTTTAAATGAGGAGATAAAATTTAATCTCAGAAATGTTGGGGCTGGACAATGTGAAGACTGAATAGGTAGTATCCAGGTGAAAATTATGAGGATTTAACCAAAAGGCCATGGGAATTGTATTCAGAAGAAAGGGATGTATGTATTTAAAGTAGAATCAACAGAATTTGTGACTGATTATTACCTAGGGTATAGTGGAAGTACGGGTTGGGGTTCAAGTAGTTAGAAGAGGGTATCTAGAATTCTTCTCATGTTTGGCATCTGGTTGAATGCTGTGTTAATCAGAAATGGAGTACAGAGGTAAGGACCATTGGGGATGGAGAGAAAGGTTAAGCTAATGAGATTAGTTTTTGTCACTGATTCCTGGTAGATGGAGGGCTTTTCAGGGGGTAGTCAGGTAATTGGATCTGAACTGGGGGGAAAAAAGTCTAGGTTAGAGGTGCAGATTTGAGAATTATTAGTGTGTAAGTAGAAGCTTAGGTGTGAGTTCTGATTCATTCAGGGAACATGTGTAGTAGAAAAGAAGACTGCTGGGGCTCGAACTGTGGAAATGCCAGTATTCAAGGGCTGGGAAGAAAAAGATGATTCAATGAGAAAAAGTTGAGAGGAGCTGCCAGTGGTGAGAAGAAAATCGAGAGACAGTTGTCACAGAAGCTAGGAATGGTCAGGAATATCCAGTCAGATAGGGACTGAAAGCTTCCTGCCTAAGCTTGTGTTACATGTTTTAATAGGCAATTTAATGCAATTATGTATTAAGGCGGCTTCTGCAAGTAGTTTAATCACTCTTTGGAGCAATAGTTTCTGCATTTATAGATTGGAGACTAATGAAATTATTTAATAGCAGGAATTCAGCTTTTCCTACCCTAGTATTTGGGCCAAGTAAGAAGATTCTGAAGGGAATTCTTGTTTTGTTTCATAACGCTTTGAATGGGAAGGTTTTATACTGTGGATGCATACTTCAACTTTGAAGTTGATGAGGTTTCTTTGAAGAACATTGTGCTCTAGAGTCGCTTTTCTCAAGTGCTCTTTCACAGTGGTTATGGAAGAACTGCACTGTTCTTTTAGGCAGAGTGACAGTAGTAACAGCCAAGAGCAAAGAAAACAAAAAACAAAATTAAAAACCTTGGGGCGCCTGGGTGGCTCAGTGGGTTAAGCCTCTGCCTTCCACTCAGGTCATGATCTCAGGGTCCTGGGATCGAGCCCCATATCTGGCTTCCTGCCCAGCGGGGAGCCTGCTTTCCCCCTCTCTCTGTCTGCCTCTCTTCCTAATTGTAATCCCTCCTGCTGTCAAATAAATAAATATATTTTTTAAAAAAAATTAAAAACCTTTATTTAATTGCATGGCAGGATACAATACAATAAAAATTTGTGCTTATGAAAATGAAAATGCTGTGGTTTCAGAGATGCAGATTATCAACCCCTTTTATATAAGGAAAGCCCACTTAGTGAGTGTGACCAGCTCAACAGGATGGGGGAGGGAAGGGTGCCTGGCTGAAGACTTTGCACAGTGTCAAAAACAGTAGGCCTTTAATAAAAGTTGTCAAATAAGTAAGTATACTAGCAGTCGGTCCGTATACTTGCCACTGATCCGTGCTTGCGTAGTTTGCTTCAAAAAAGATTATTTGGGCAAGTCTGATTCCTTCTTTCAAAAATTAAAATTTATTTATTTTTATTATTTTTTATTTATTTTTAATTTTTATTTATATTTATTCCTTCTCTCAAAAAACATAAAATTTACCATCTTCACATCTTTAAGTGTATAGTTCAGTAGTATTAACTGTATTCACATTGTTGCACAACAGATACCCAATTTTTTTTTTCATCTTGCAAAACTGAAAATGTATATCCATTAAACACCTCCTCCTCATTTTCCCTCACCGTAGCCCTTGATAACCACCATTCTGCTGTCTGATCCTATGCATTTGACCACTTTAGATACCTCATGTAAGTGGGCTCATAGTATTTGTCTTACTGTGACTGGCTTATTTCACTTAGCACAATGGTATCAAGGTTCATCCAGGTTGTAGTAGGATATGTTCCCTTTTTAAGGATAAATAATATTCCACATTATGTGTATCCATCCATCTGCTGATGGACCTTCCACAAGACGTGTGAATAATGCTGCTGTGAACATGAGTGTGCAAACATAAATGTTTCTTTGAGACCCTGCTTTCAGTTCTTTTGGGTATATACCCAGAAGTGGGCTTGCAGGATGAGATGATAGTTCTATTTGTAATTTTTTGTCCCTCTCAGAAATTGGCAAGTTAGCAGCAAGACTTGATACAGAGTTAGTGATATGGAGAGGGTGGGAAGGTCGAGGGCCATGCACATTCTGAAGTTTTAAAGTTAGAAGAGTAAAGACTATGAGATATGGGCGGAAGTAGGGTGGTGTAGGATGAATAGAGTGGATGCCCGGACACAATCAGATTGACCAGCAGAGAAAAAAATAGAGTTGAACAAATGACTGGTGCTCCCAGTGTTCATTTGCTGACCACTGTGGTACCTGGTTATTTACTTTCTCTGGGGTATGTAAACTTTTTAGTAAGCCCCCTTTCCCTGGAGAAACTTTTGAACACAAATTTCTTTATTCTTGGCAATTAAAAATGGCCCTGATTAGAATAGAAGGAGATGCAGTAAATTTTGCTGAAATCTGCCTGCTGAAAAATTTTATCTTAATTTTAAAGTGTATTTTAATTGAGGTCAGTCCACTCAGGACCTTCATTTTTTCCCTCAGCCTCTTATTTTATGCATGGGGAATGAAGAATTAATCTCTAAAAATTAGAGGCCAGTAGCAGATTTTTGATGAGATCAGTGCTATGTTTGAAAGAGAAGAATCTGTACATGAATTTTGATTTAGATTGGATTGACCATCACAGAACTGGTTTTTGAGTCCTCTTGTTCACTGTTACTTGTATTTGTCACCTCTACTGTTGATTCAGCACTCTCAACACGCATGTCACTGTGCTAAGCAGTCACCACTCACTATTTCATTCTGTCTCCAAAGCTCAAGTGGTGATCAGATGTTGTTATTATCCCTATTCAGGGAAAGTTGAAACTTAGGTTACATGGACCTTTTGCTATGTGGCTAACTCTAAATGTGAGAATGTTAGAGCTGAAAGAAACTTTAGAGGTAACCTATTTCATCAAAAACTTAGATGCTAAGCAGTCAGGCAGGTAATGTAACAGCAAGATTCCATGCCTTTATGCAAAGGGGGCAGCTTCTTTGTGGTTTCAGCCTTTATGGCCGTGGAAATGTAGGCCCAGTGTTGTCAACCTTAAAGTTTTTAAAGAGAAATCTGGATTTGAGTGTAAAATTTCCCAGTTTTTAAAATATGCTGGGCAAACAGGGTGGGTCCACAGGTTAGCAGCTTCCAATAAAGTACAATCCCATTATTTTACAAACGAGACCTAGAGGTGGCGTGAACTCCCCGATGTTCCACAGCAAGTCAGTGGTATAGTTGGGAATCAACATGCATTATATATTCCTTCCATTTTTTCCTTAAAATCACATTAGATTATAAATTACCATAATATTTCCTTAAATTTTTCAGAATAATTGAAGTGTGGAGCCGAGGAAATGAGCTAATGACAGGGGATAGGTTGACTGTAGAATTTCGAAATGTATCTAAAAATTTTTTCTTCCTCAATATATTCTATTGAAAATTGATACTGTAATGCTGATGCTTTTGGCATAAACATTTGTAAATATTTGCTTTTCTTTCTGTTGATTGTTTCCCTTAATGATTGCATAAAGAGCATTAAACAGTATAATTTGGAGCAAAAAATTTCTAAGAATAAAAGAAAAAAATCTCCAAGCCTCTGAGTAAAAGAGTGAGAATATTGAAGTTGAAACTGTGGGAATATAAGCCAATTGATTCTTTCTTTTCTGGTCGTTTTACCTTCATAAGGGAGTTAAGAAAAATCATCATTCTGGGGTTTGCACATTTGGGGGTGGGGTGGGTGGTTTTTTGTCTTGTGTTTGCAATTACAGTTGATGGTAGAAAACAGAAACAGTAGCTCAGCAATCTCAGCAACATTTTCAGAACAAATTGTCTACTTTGTAATTAGCTTAGAATGATAATTAGCTAATTGAATGGTCCACAGCTAGTCTTGATCTTGGTGCTTAATTAAGTAGGACAGAGGCACTGGGCAGAGGCGACCCCTAAGGAACTCTGATGAGAAAAGATCTAGATTCAAACTAAGTGGTACCATAACTTTAAGACAGTAGTAGGGAAATTGTCCAGATAATGTGTTAGCTCAGTTTTTATTTAGCCTGAAGTCTTTTACCTCATTCCAAATTAATATGGTGTTTACTAAGTAGCTGTATGAATTTTTTCTTACTTATTTTTGATAATGAAGAGTATAAGTTCTTGCTGTGGGGGGCACCTGGGTGATTCATTCAGTTAAGGGTCCAACTCTTGCTTTCTGCTCAGGTCATGATTTCGGGGTCGTGAGATTGAGCCCCACATCAGGCTCTGCACTCAGTGGGGAGTCTTGCTTGAGATTTTCTCTCTCCCTTTCCTCCTACCTGCTGTGTTGCTCTCTCTCTCTCCAAATAAATAAATAAATCTTAAAATTAAGTTCTCGCTCTGGGTCCTATATATCCCATAGGGTCCATCCTTTGCTACCAAACAAATAAATTTACCACATAGTGACAGGTACCTCAGGTTAAAAATACATAATATCAAGAGAATGAGAAGATAAGCTACAGACTGGGAGAAAATGTTTGCAAAAGGCACATCTGATAAAAGACTGTTATCCAAAATATATAAGATACTTTTAAAACTCAACAATAAGAAAGCAAACAAGAGGCCAAAGGCCTTAATAGACACCTCACAGAAGAAGATTTGCGGATGGCAGATAAGCATATGAAAATATGCTTCACATCATGTCTTCAGGGAAATGCAAATTAAAATGAGATACCACCACAAACATATTAGAACAGCCCAAATCCGAAACACTTACCGTGCCCGATGCTGGCAAGGATGGGGAGCAGCATGGGCTTTCCTTCATTGCTGACAAGTATACAAAATGGTCCAGCCACTTTGGAAGACAGTTTGGTGGTTTCTTACATGACTAAACATACCAACCATATAATTCAGCAGTAGTGCTCCTTGAAAACTTACATCCACCCAGAATCCTGCACATGGATGTTTTATAGAGTTTTACTAATTGCAAAAACTTGGAGACAACCAGGATGTTCTTCAGTAAATAAATAGATTAATAAACTGGGGTACATCCAGACAATGAAATGTTACTCAGCACAAAAAAGAAATGATCTGTCAAGCCATGAAAAGACATATTCCTAAAAAGTGAAAACAAGAGTTTGTATAATTCCAACTATGTGGGATTATTTGTGTAATTTCAACTATATGATGTTCTGAAAAAGGCAAAACTATGGAGACAGTAGGAAGATTAGGAGCTAGGAGTTGGGGGGTGGTAGGAGGGATGAATAGGCAGAGCACAGAGGATTTTTAGGGCACTGAATACTCTGTAGGATACTGTAATGATGGATACATGTCATTATACATTTGTCCAAACCCATAGACTGCACAACACCAAGAGTGAACCCTAATGTTGATAATGAGGGAGGCTCTGCATGTGGTGGGGGTGGGCAGGAGGCTTATGAGAAATCTCTGTACCTTCCTTTCAATTTTGCTGTGTATCAAATTGCTCTAAAAATTGTTTTTTTCTAAATAATTTTGTATATATATGGTACTCTCTATCTCTTTTCCCACCTCTCAGGGGAACAAGTTTTCATAGGGTTTGACTGGCATGTTGAGTTAATCTGAAATAATTACAGCACGCTGGCAACTTCTGATTTCCCTACTTCTTCCCTAAGACTACATACTTGCTGCAAAGCAAGTGAGATTTCATAATAATGAGTACCCTAATATTTTTTCTATAAGATAGGAGAAATCTCCAATTTTATAATAGAAATCAATAAAATAATTAACAACGAACTTATAGCCAGTTACTACTAAAATGCCATTTTAGTGTATTTATATCTGTTTTATCTGTATTTAGAAAGCAACTTTGAAAATACACAGATTCTAATTCTGTAAAATGTTAAGACTAAATAGTGTTGTTTTTTTTTTAAGATTTTATTTATTTATCTGATAGAGAGAACACAAGCAGGGGTAGTGGGAGAGTGAGAAGCGGGTGAGAATCCCACCCCAGGATTATGACCTGAGCCGAAGGCAGATGTTTAACGACTGAGTCACCAGGTGCCCCTAAATAATTTTATTTTACTCTAATTTTAAAAGAAGAATCCCTGTTAACATAATCTTATATTCTTTAACTTAACTGAATTTCAGTTTTGTATGAGTTAACCTAAGTATTCAGATTCAGTAAACTCCTCTGAAGTTATGGAAAAGGTACTCTTTAGTACCTTTTAGTACCTATTTAGTAGTAGATAGTGTATAGATAGTAGTAGTAGTAGATAGTGTGTTTAGAGTGTGTGTGTGTGTTTAAAGATTTTATTTATTTATTTGACAGAGAGAGGAAACACAATCAGAGAGAGAAGGAAAGGCAGGCTTCAACACCAGCAGAGAGAGAGGGAGAAACAGGCTTCCCTGCTGAGAAGAGAGCCCGACGTGGGGCTCGATCCCAGGACCCTGAGATCAGGCCTGAGCCGAAGGCAGAGTCTTAACCCACTGAGCCACCCAGGTGCCCTAGAGTGTGTTTTTGCTTTTGCTTTTTCTTAATTGTAGTGAATCTAGCCAGTCAAAAATATTGTTTACATAGTTTGTCTCCTTTTATAATAGTCATATACAGTAGTAAATGTGGCCTTTGACTTATTCCTCTAATTGCTGTTTCTTTGAGATTCATGAGAAAAGTGAATAGCCCTTTTATTTTTTTTTAATATTTTTCAAAGGTTTTATTTTTTATTTGTCAGAGAGAAAGAGAGAGAGTGCACAAGCAGAGGGTCGGCACCAGAGGGAGAAGCAAACTCCCTGCTGAACCAGGAGCCCAGTGTGGGATTTGATCCCTGGGATCGTGACCTGAGCTGAAGCAGACACTTAACTGACTGAGCCACCCAGGTGTCCCATGAATAGCCCTTATAAAAAATACTGCATCTGTTTTCATTGTCCACTAAGTATTATACTCATTTTAGATATAATTGCTAAAACCTCAAAACTTAGTCTGGAAGCTCTATTTTCCTTTGTTTTATGAATTACAGTTAACGGATGTTATACACAAATCTTGGTAAGCAATGACTGTGATGCCAGTAGTCTTAAAAGCTTATTCTTCCAAGAGTTGAATTTCCTATTTTTTTTTTTCCTTTTTCCTTTTCTGTTTTTTAAATTGGGAACTGCTTGAAAGACATCATGTTCCTGACCTATTATAAATGCTGTATTTTGGCTACATTGTTTTGTAAAATTGCTTTTAAAGAAGTTCTCTTGAGGGCGTCTGGGTGGCTCAGTTGGTTAAGTGACTGCCTTCTGCTCAGGTCCTGGAGGCTGGGGATCCAGTCCCACATCTGGCTCCTGCTCAGCCGGGAGTCTGCTTCTCCTACTGACTTCTCTCCTCTCGTTCTCTCTCTCTCCCCCTCTCAAAGAAATAAATAAAATATTTAAAAAAAAAAAAAGTTCTCTTCAGTGGTATTCCATAGGCCTACATTGAGGCATATAGGAAATTATAAAATCTATTATTGCAATTCTGTTAGGAATATTGTTGAGGATGTAGTCCGTATCACAAAGTGGTCTTTTAATACAGATCCAGAATAAAAATACCCTTCCAGTCTGGATTCAGGAGAGAGCGTTTTAGTTATTATAACACACACACACACACACACACACACACACACACACACACACACAGGTTCCTCTACTCAAGACCTTTTAGCTTAGGAACTTTGGTAGATATGAAAAACGTCCTGTTGAGAGGGGACAGTGGTTGGGTGGGAGGAATATGGCAACTGTGTTAGTCACTGATAGATGATATTAGCGGTTGTTTCTGTAGTTAAAAATTTGCACAGGTGATAAAATGGACTTAATGATAGCTCTTTGGAAACTAATGTGTTTATAAGTAGGAGAACCTCTGCACTGTGTCAGAACCAATAATGATATCCACTTTGCTTTGACTGCCAGGAACCAGGGAGCCAAATTTGTGACCTGCTTAATAATTGTATATACGTTTTTGTGCAGTAATTATATCCTTCTGTCAATTGTTTAGTAATTTTATGGAATATTTCTTTTTCTTTTTTTTTTTTTTTTAGTTTTTAAATTACATTTAACAGACAATGTTATATTAGTTTCAGGTTTTAATGTTGTGATTCTACACTTCTGTATATCACCTGGTGCTCAGCATAGCAAGTGCACTCCTTAGTCCCGTTCACTTATTTCACCCCTCCCCCATCCATCACCCCTCTGGTAAGCATCAGTTTCTGCTCTGTAGTTAAGAGTCTGTTTCTTTGCCTCTCTTTTTTCTCCCTTTGCTCATTTGTTTCTTAAATTCCACATAAGTGTGAACTCATGGTATTTGTCTTTTTCTGACCAACTTATTTTGCTTAGCACAATACTCTCTTGCTCCATCTGTAGTAGTTGCAAATGGCAAGATTTCGTTCTTTTTTATGGCTGAGTAATATTTCATTGTGTGTGTATATTTACTATATATATGTATTTATACCACGTCTTCTTTATCCATTCTCAGTCAATGGACACTTGGGCTTCCATAATTTGGGTTTCCATAATTTGGCGACTGTAGATAATGCTGCTATATATATATCAGAGTTGCATGTATCCTTTTGAATTAGTATTTTTGTATTCTTTAGAGAAGTACCTAATAGTACAATTGCTGGATCATAGGGTAGTTCTATTTTTAACTTTTTTTTTCCTTCTGGCAAGTAATAATCATTTTTCATTTTTAAGTTTTTATTTAAATTCCATTGAATTAACATACACTGAAATACTAGTTTCAGGCATACATTTTAGTGATCTAGTACTTCCTACAACACCTGGTACTTATCACTTACTTTTAACTTTTTGAGGAACCTCCATACTGTTTTTCAGAGTGGCTGTACCAGTCTTCATTCCCACCAACAGTGCAAGAGGTTTCACTTTTCTCCGCATCCTTGCCAACACCTGTTGTTTCTTGGGTTGTTGACTATAGTATGCCATATTTCTTATCCAGCTGTCACAGATCTCTGATGGCTTACACCAGCACAGGGGTAATATCTGTCTTGATCATCCTCGTGCCTAAGTACCTGGCACATAGGTATTCAGTTAATAGTTTTGCTTTTTTTTTTTTTGGTCTATGCAATGGCCCTTGTATTTCCTTTAAAAATAGTGGAGGGACATTTGTTTTAGCTTTATTGAAGAAAAGGGCCCAAAGCAGATTATTTTTTAAACCGATTCTACCCTTGCAGCCCCACTTTATGGTATAAGCATGTGATCTTAGAGATAATGACTGAAGGGAAAGTAATTTACTGGGGAGAATCCAGGAGACTCATAACTTACCTCTTATCATGACCCAAACATGATGAGCTCAGGTTAAGTATGTTAAGGAAGGCACTTCAGAGAATGAGAACAAACTGAGGAATGAAAAGAAATCTCTGTCTTCACTCATATACCTTAGTATTTTAGGTAGCTGCTTCACATTTAAGATAATAAAAGTATAAAGAAATCAAAATTCTTCTCAGCTAGTTTGTAAAATCTAGTTGTTAAGTGTTAGCTTTATCTATTTAAACATTTTACTGTCTCTCTGAGGAAGATTAGTGAAAGACATTGAGAAGTGTTCCTTGCTTTAAAATACTTATTTTCTATGAAGAGTTGCCTTGTGTTGAGAGAGAATTGTCTAAGGCAAATGTGGGATTCAAATTTGAAAATTTTCTGTTGACTGAGATCAGGATTATCAGTGGCATGGAATTATCATGACTCATTGAACTCCATTTAACCTGAATTTGTAGTCATTTGAAACTTGCTGCTATTCCCTGGAGTCCTGTTGTACTTGCCATTGAACGCAGAGTTCTCTAACCTTGGCTTACAGGGGCAAAAACCCAGTCTGTTTCATAATCTGCAATCTGGGTTTTAAATATTGTATTCAAAGTGGGACAGAAGGATAAGACCTAAGCCAGAGGAAGGAACATGTTTCTAGATTGTCTTTG
This sequence comes from Enhydra lutris kenyoni, assembly GCF_002288905.1. NCBI lineage: Eukaryota > Metazoa > Chordata > Mammalia > Carnivora > Mustelidae > Enhydra > Enhydra lutris. Next base: position 69,067,031 of record NW_019154087.1, read on the forward strand.
CCACATGCTGCTTTAATCACAGGTTTTGTAGTCAGCTCAGAGTTGCAGTTTGGTACTATTACTTCTTTATTTTGTGATTTAGGGCAGTTTCTCTGTTCTTTCTGAGCCTCTGTTTACCTTAAAAAATGAGACTCACAGTACCTGTTTTGTTTGGGTGGTTGTGAAGATGAAATGAGATTAAGCTGTGTAAAAACATCTGCAACATATACCAGACACAAGGGAGGTTTCTCAGTCAATATAAATTTACATCCTTCCATATGTCTTTTTTCTTTAGTTTTGTAATGGTTACTTTATCCTTACTCATTCATCACTGCACAAGTTTGGAAAGTGCTAGATAAATGTGTCTTCTCTTTATTAAGGGATGCTCCTAGTAATAGAGAGTAAATAGGTTGTCTTAGATTCAATGCCTTACTATCAGGTCTGCATGTGAAGTTTTTTTTTGTTCCATTAATGTTGATATTTTACATTGCAATATCAATTGTCCAGAGTTGGACAGAGCATATATCCCATTCAGGTTTTCTAGTTTTTGGTTTTTATTCTAATGGAGTTTCCATTGGCAGTGGATTAAATATTACAGATTCAGTTCTTTGAAACTACAGCGTCAGTGGCACTAGTATTATGTGGCTTTTAAAAAGGAATACATAGTTTTAGCAATTTTAATTTTTCTGATATGATCCAGGTAATAGCATAAGATCTGTTGGATCACATGTTGATCCATTGTGTCAATATACTAGATCTTTCTTTACAAGTTAAGGCAGTAGTTTGCTAACTCGGATATGTCCTTTGATTTTGTACTCTTGTTATTGAAATTTTTTGTGCTTATGGGATTTATTTTTATTTGATTTCTTTAAAAAGTAAACAAAGCTGACCTAATATTGATCACTCTGAATTCTGCTTCTCAGCCCTTCTACTTCTTTGAGGAATACATTCTTTTAAACTAATACAGTATTTATAGTAATAAACTTATAGAGTAGAGAGATAAATGGACATTTTTAAAAATGTCATTTATGCACATCTTAACTGTCATTTTTAGTCAAGCCAATATTTTCATAAAAGCTCTGTTTATCCTAATTGCACAAATATTTTTACAAATATTTCCACTAAGCAGTGAATGAAACTCTGAAAGTCACTCTAGCCAATCTGAAGGCTCCCATAGCAGGTAGGTTGAGAGTAGTAATTGAATTTCAGGAATGCAGACAGGCTTGTTCCTGCTACTAGGCATTTGCTTTGAGGGCAGTTTGGCCTAATGATGGAACATGCTGTTTCCGTTTGAAATTGGTAAAGCAAAAACAGAGGTAAACACAAAACAATTTTTGCTAGCATGTTAAGTAGGCTTGCTTACTTGATCAAATAGTTTTAAAGAACGTTACTGTATGAAAAAGTTATTCAGTTTAAATCCTTCTTTGCGAAGAAATTTGATAACTTGATACCTGCAGTATGAAGGGAGCTTTTCACTTCTTTGTGGCCTGGTATAACAAAGGATACTTTTGGCTTAGAGATCAGGAGTATTCGGTGTGACAATTTGGATGACTTTGTGTGTGTGTATGTGGGCAGGTTGTTGTACGGGCCTGTGCGTGGAAGATCACATTGAGAGTGCATTTGGGTTGGAAGTGATATGAAGAAAAATAAATACTGTCTTACCGTTAATAAAACTTCAGTGTTGATACGATTATATGGATATCAAAATACCCTTATTCATTCATTCATTCATTCATCTCTTTCTCATTGCTCAGTAATAATTGGATATCATTCTTTTATACAATGGTTTGAAGCTTGGCAGTATAAGTGATACTGGTTATAGCTGGGTCTCATAGTTTTAGGCCAAGTGATGCTGAAAGACACAGTTCGGCAAACTTGACAGATCTAGTTTTACATCTCTTATTTTTGCCATTTATTAGCTGTGTGAAACTGGGGACATATTTAACCCCTCTGAAACCTCAGGTTCCTCTTATATAGGATAGGGATAATGGTGCCCTTCTCATTGGATTCCTGAGATGATTAAAATAAAGTTTGCAAAGTACTTTTTCACATAGCCTGCCACATGGTAAACACTTACACAGTGCAAATTCTGTTTTCCTTTGTGTTTTAAAAATTAAATAATATTTGACAACTTAAAGACTTTTGGATATTTGAAGTACAATACAAACTAATTTCCACATAATTTCTGAGAGAGCAGTAGTGCTTTTTGTACTTTCGGAGAAAGCTTGGTAGGAGCACTGGATAGTAAAGGATTCTCATACTCTTTATTTAGTTGTATAAACCATATACATATAAACCATAGGCATAATAGCTGATTATTGTTTTTTAAAAGCTTCAGTGTCTTTGTGGTGAACTTCCTTGAAATAGAAATTAGGTAATTTGTGTACCATAATTTACAAATTAATTTAATTTGGGGAAAATATAGAGTTTCTGTCAAATAATTTCCACCAATTTAGGAAAAATGATATTACTGTGATATGTTATTAAGATAAACTTAAAATCCCATTAGATACTAGTATTGTTATGTTTCTGAGGTTAATTGGCTGCATTCAGTTATGGGTTATGTACGGTCCCACTTGAATAATCCACCAAACTATCAGGCGGAAAGACCAAGAGTTCATAGGACTAATTGACCTTGTCAGTATAATAGGAACACTTAACAAATAAAATTCTCTTTGCCAACAACATTGCAAATGAAAACCCCAGAAGAAACTGTTATGTCCTGTAACTGTCCTGGAATGCTGTGATTCAGTTAGCAGACTGTGGTTGGAGGTGGGTCATGGTGGGCAGGATTTGGGGAAGGGAAATGTGAAGGATAGGAGGGAGAATTTTGGAGGAAGGTAAATCAGGCAAAACTTTAGAGAGACACTTTAGAGAGACATTTAGAAATGATTTTAGCCATCTTGGATCTCTACAAAGTAGTGTCTTTGAATCTCTGTAAGAGTAGTGTCTAAGTTTCTTAAATTTTTTCATCCTTCCTGATCTGTAAATCAAGCCCTTTTGTACAGATTTGATAGTTATTGTTGCAGTGAGCTCTTTTCTGAAAGGTAAGAACACATCTTTAACAAAGCACAGCACTGTTATGAGGATGAAGCGTGTGTGTCATCCTGCAGTCGTGCTTCATTCATGTGTTTTACCAGTGTAAGATAAGTATTGTGAAGGCACCATTATATCCTTGACTCTAAAATGGATTTTTGTTTTTGTTCGTTTTTTGGTATAGGTTTGGATTTATGCCAGAGTGGGGGAAGGGAGGAATGTTGGGAAGAGACATAGAATTAACACTCATTTCATGACAAATTTTGACAATTTCTTTCTTTCTCTGTCTTTTTTGGTAATGGTGAAAATCATGTATTTTGTTAAAAAAAAAAAAAAACAAAAGTTATAGATCAGTCTTTCTAAAGGCAAGTAATTTCAAATATTCTAAGAAATGTAGTGAACCAATTTCTAGACTTGGTCTTTAAAGGAAAAATAAAAAGAACATTAGCTCAAAATGCATTTTAGGTAAATAGATTCCCAGAATAAGCTATGAAAATTGTGCAGCAGATACTAGTCTTCATTGTAATGCTGTATTGTAGTAGGGTGATAACATTTCTGTTGCATTTTCTTTTTTAAAAAAGGCATCTTTTACATTGTAAGGCAAAGACAGTCAGATTGTTAAATGGGCTTCAAAAATAGTAATAAGAAAAAGATTTATAATGGAAAGAATTGATGGTATATTTCACCTAGAGTAAGAAACAATGTGTAATAAGGGATTTTGTGGTTTTACAGCTCAGTGCATGTGTTTGAAAGCTGTTCTCTCAACAACGTGGGTGGCAGGTTATGCTACCATATAATGTATTGTAGTTGGCTCTCCACACTTGTCAGGGTTAGTGTTCAACCATTCGGAAAATTTTCCCATTGTTCTATCATGTGAACCAAGACTAGTGTTGAATTCCCAATAACTTACAGAAAAAAGGTTTAATTAGAAAGTTTGAAATTTGATTACATCTTTTTGTTTTAATACAGTGCTATATGTTGTAGTATTTTATCTCTGACTGCAGTTATTTTTCAGTCAGAAAGATACCAAAATCAGAACTTCATCTTTTTCTTTTTTTAAATAGGTTTTACAGAAATTTGTATACTGAATCTTGCTTTTTTTTTCTGTATTAACACCCTATTTCCATCTTAAGCATTTTGCTTTAGATGGACCATGGTTCTTGGCAGCTAGTGCATTTTTAGCAAATAATACTGTTTCTAGTAAGAGTTGCAGAGAGAGAAAAAAAAAAAAAAAACTTAGTGTGAGGTCCTTGTAAACTGAACCTTTGGAACATTACTTTATTTCTCCCCCCCCCCCACCTTTTGTGCTTCTTCTCTATTTGTGTAATGGTTATAAATTACATCCTTTGAAAAGAAGAATTGAAAACATTTTGTTTTGTTATTTTTGTAGTTGATTTTTTTTTCTTTACCTGTTATTTTAAAGATACACAGAGAAATAAGCAATTATAGTATTGAAATTCCATTGTGCCAGCACCTCCAGAGCATAATCCAAAAAAAACAGAAAACCGCCTGCTGGGTTGTCTGCAGTATGCTTGTGTGAACATCAGTGTCTGCTGTTCACACATCATTTTTTTACCAAAAGTTCCTCTTGGAATAAAGACTCTGTGTTTTCTGAGTGTAGTGAAACATTTGTTGATCCTTACATTTTAAATTTGTGAGGATTTCTGTTTATAGAATAAGTTGTTATAGATGTATATTATATGTTGTCACTGGCACATCACTAAGTAGAGGAAAGCCTTGTATGTTTATGTACAACAAATTATGAAAAACTTTAAATGAAATTCTAGAGTATTGAAGGTGAGAAATAATGAGCTTTTGATATAAAGAAGAATTAATTTAAGTACTGACTTTTGCCCTTTAAGATCTGTTTTATTTATAGGGAGACAAACCATGAGAGACTGTGGACTCTGACAAGATCTCTTTTATTTATAAAGTGAAGTGTGTGTTGGCTAGAGGGATAGAAAAATATCGTAAATTTGTCCTGTATTCCATTTGAAATTCGGATACTTAAATATGGTGGCTTCTTGACAATATTAGTAAAATTTTTCAAATTACCCTACAAAATTATCCTAACCAAGAAGTGTATTAGAAAGTATATTTATGGATCCTTAGATTGAATTTTGTTTCTAATTATAATCACTTCATTCATTTTTATTCTTACTGTGGCCGGGTATCATATTAGACAGCAAACTTGCAAAATGTGGCCCAGTATATTTACAATCTCTGCCTTCATTCAGACTCATAAAATATCAAAAAGAAAAGGCATTTACTGGATGATAGGGAACTTCAGGTTTAAATTTGGTTAAATGGAAGTCAATGCTCACAATTTCCTGTAAGGTTTCTTTGAATCATTCAACATCATTTGTTTATTTCTTTGAAACTTTCTGTGTAGAGGTTAATAAGAGTAAATACACACATGTCTTTGCTCATACTGGGTTTTTAACCCATTTCAGCTATCTTTCATCAAGAGATAATTTCAGGTTTCTTTGCCTCTGAATTCTGTTCTGAATTTCTTGGCCAATTAAAATGTACTTTTACATTTCAGAACAATTGCACGAATCTTTTAATTGTCATTTCTTCTGATGATTGGGATGAGATTATTGTCTACTGGGACCAGTTAGTGAATTTAGTCATTAGGTCCCGTAGACAATGATGCTTGCTAACCTCTTAAATGTTCTCCCTAATTTGCTTCTTACAAGTTGTCTTAACCTTTCAGTCCCGTAGATAGAGGAGATTGTCGCCTCTACAAGACATATCTCACATATGCCTCCTGGAAAGGGAGGTAAAAGCACCAAGTCTTTAACATAGTAGTTTTCTAAGGGCCTAAGACTTCTGAATCTCCTGATTGCCATGAAGCCTAATTGCTCACAAGGCAACCTGGCACACTGCCATTTCCTTACTGAGCTGTTTGTTGGTAGTTGTGAATAGAACAAAAATGTCTTTGCTTTTTCTATTCAGTTGCCACTGATTGCAGTTTCAGGAAACAAGTTAACATTTTTCTTAAAATTATAGTAATTCACATCAAGATGAAGTCAAACCTCATAGTATCTAAGCAATAAGTTTATAGTTAGTTCAGTGCTTTTAAAATCTATATGAAATAAAATTCGTTACTTCTTACTCCATAATATTCATTTTGTATAATTTCACCTGAACTATTCTAGACGGTTGTTCTAGATTTGGATAAACACTTTTGAAAATAGATTATGAGTTTTTTCAGTTCTTTGGGTACTTTCTTTTTTTTTTTTTTAAGGTTTTATTTATTTATTTGACAGAGAGAGAGAGATCACAAGTAGGCGGAAAGAGGCAGAGAAAGGAAGGGAAGCAGGCTCCCTGCCTAGCAGAGAGCCCGATGTGGGGCTCGATCCCAGGACCCTGGGATCATGACCTGAGCTGAAGGCAGAGGCTTTAACCCACTGAGCCACCCAGGTGCCCTCTTTGGGTACTTTCATAAATCTGTCATATATGTGAATTATGAGACCAATGGAAATCACAAATCTGGCAAACAAAGTGTGTGTGTATGGCCGAATGACTTCAGCTGTTTTGAAATCTGTTATTGAGAATACTAAAGATGTTTGCATTTTAATTTTCAACATAACTGGAGGTGCATCGTGGGTTTTGACCTCTGCTCAGACCTATAACAAGAATTTCATTTGTTCCCATTGTCATGCTTTACTTCTAGGTACCATAACTAATAGGAAAAAATGGGTATTGTTGGATTTTAACACCGTTGAAGTACTTTCTTATATTCTTCCCAGTCCCCTTCAGAGTTCTATATCTCTTTAAGGCATGTGTAGTATTATAACTTTTGAATTGTCAATATTTACTCACTTGTACTCATCTCAGAATATATTCTTGTTCTTTTTTTAAATTCCAGACAGACATATTTTAAGACTGCTTTATAACTTTGATGTTCACAGTTTTGGCAGAAAATTACTTTCAAATCCTGGCTTCATCTTTTACCAGCCTGGTGACCCTCAGCAAACTACATAACCTCTCTATGACCCTCAGGTTCCTCAGCTATAAGTTAGGAATATGGTGTTCAGATAATTAAAGCAAATGTATGTTAAGTGCCTGGTACACGGTAGCAGCTCAATAAATGGTAGTTAAAGGGAGCAAGCCTTGAAAACTGATAATGTTTCTATAGGCTATAAAAGCATCCACTACTATGCCATTCTGTGTAGTCCTTTGAAATTGGGTTTAACTACATAACTATAACATAACATAACATAACGTAACTATTGTATATACAGTTATATCTTTCAATTGATAAAGATTCAAGAGCATGGGCTTTGGAGTCATCTACTAGGGTTTGTGTTCCTGTTCTCCCACTTCACTTTGAACCTTGGACAGTTAGCTTTCTCTGTGCCTCAGATTTCTTGTGTATAAAATGAAGATGAAAATAGGGCGGTTGGAAGGCTGGAATACACCAGTACATGTAAAACTCTTAATGCCTGACAGAGAGTAAGTGCTCCAAACATGTTAGTTGTTGTTAACTATTATTATCTCCTAGAAAAAGAAAAATCATAAAGCCAGAAAACGTGGAATCAGCCCTAATTAATGAGTGTCTTTTTCATCCACTCCTAAATACTTCCCATTACCTTTCTTTCTGGTTGCCTCAGAGCTCCACATTTCCTTGAAGTACATTTAGGATATATATAGCAGTTAGAATTCTGCTTTTTATACATTGCTGTCATAGAATTGTGATATCCTTACAGTAAAAATTTTAGATGTCTCTTAATCAAATGTAGCTGTTGAGTTTGTCACCGGCTTCTTCTAGGTCTTGCCCTAGTTAGCTTTTTAACAGTCCTTTTGAAGGCAGCTCGATTGCGAAAAGACCTTTTAAAGGATTCATTGCTATATTGAACGTTCTTTTTTTTTCTTTTTAAGATTTTATTTATTTATTTGACAGACAGAGAGAGATGACAAGTAGGCAGAGAGGCAGGCAGAGAGAGAGGGGGAAGCAGACTCCCCGCTGAACAGAGAGCCTGATGTGGGGCTCGATCCCGGGACCTTGAGATCATGACCTGAGCCGAAGGCAGAGGCTTAACCCACTGAGCCACCCAGGCGCCCCTTTAATGTTCTTTTTAAAAAGTAATTGCATCTCCATGTATCCTCCTTCTTAAACTGGATTTGGCACATAAGTAGTTCCTTACTAAGTGGTTAGATGATATATGTAAAAAGTATTTTATAGTGATTCTTTGGAATCTTAAATTTCTGATTCTCCCATTGTTTCCCTACCCAAGTGGTAGGCCATCAAATAGCCTGTTTCCTTAGATACATTACTGATATGTGTGTGAAGCTTATCTCTAATCTTTCCTTGTTTTGAGTGTTTATTTACTATTAAGATTTAAGGTGATAGAATGACAGTGTACCTTTTTTTTTTTTTAAAGATTTTATTTATTTATTTGACAGACAGAGATCACAAGTAGGCAGAGAAGCAGGCAGAGAGGGAGGAGGAAGCAGGCTCCCTGCCGAGGAGAGAGCCCAATGTGGGACTCGATTCCAGGATGCTGGGATCATGACCTGAGCCGAAGGCAGAGGCCTTAACCCACTGAGCCACCCAAGCGCCCCGATAGTGTACCTTTTAATTTACTTAAAAATTACTCATACATGGGAGAAGTCCAAATTTGTATATATTTGCATAAGGTTTTCTTGCATCTGCTGTGCATACAAATTCTGTTTCATTTTGTTCTGGGATAAAAGATAATTTACCACATAAATGAAATACACATTCAGATATTTTTAAGCTCATTTAACGGCATATTATGATTCACTTGGAATATCAAGGACTAGGTAAAAAGCTTAACTTTATATATAGCATTAGAAGTTATACAAATGTGTGCTGTAGTTTCATTTGTGTGCTCAGGACTCCCTCATCCCCAGAGTTTATAAAACACTTACACAGTTTACATGTATAGGTAGCCTATTTAATGTAAGAAATAGAACTTTGTGAGCATCCCAGAAGCTGGGAGTGTACCCTCTTCACTTCCCTATCACAATCCTTTCTCTACTCTTCAGAGGTAACCACTATCCTAACTTTTTATGGTAATTCCTTAGCTTTCTTTCTTTCTTTCTTTCTTTTTAAGATTTTTTATTTATTTATTTGACAGAGATCACAAGTAGGCAGAGAGGCAGGCAGAGAGAGAGAGAAGGAAGCAGGCTCCCCGCTAGCAGAGAGCCCAATGCGGGGCTCGATCCCAGGATCCCAGGATCATGACCTGAGCTGAAGGCAGAGGCTTTAACCCACTGAGCCACCCAGGCGCCCGTCCTTAGCTTTCTTTATAGTTTTACACCTGTGTATGCATCCCTAAGCAATTAGTGCCTGTTTTTGAACTCTTAAGTGGCTTAGACTTGGTATTGTCAGATTTTGCCCTCTAACTTGTTGAGTCTTAGTCTTTAACTTTCAGTTATACTAACTGTGAATTTTGTAAGCTTACCTTTTTAAGTTTAATTTGTAAGCTTAAGTGCATTTTTACTGCAGTAAAACATGTACATAGGTTAAAAGTCTAGAAGGACTGCAATAGCATTTATAGCAACAGCATATCCCACACTGCCATCCCACTCCTTAGGAAAATCCTCTTAGTTACTTTAGCCTTTTTTCTTGTATGTGCTTTTATATTTCTAAATAATATATGTACACAGCATTCTATAATAGAAATGTACAACTCTAAACGTGCGGGTACCTATCTATGTTGAAAGACATGATGTCTTAACTATGAAACATTGGGATTTAGCTATATAATCCCATTTCTTCTCTCATAGACTCCACTTCTCTTCATCTTCCTAGTATGACTTTTCATGGTATTTGCGGAAATTATGCACATTTTCATTATTATGACCACATAAATATCGTTCATACCTGATTCACATCATGTCCTGTTCTTCAATTTCCTTTTCAGATTTTATTTTATTATTCTGGAATTAATAGTTGCCTCATTTTTTCTTAATGTTTAAAATGTTATTAGATATCAGTACCTCTCAGAATTCTCTTACAGATCTTTAAAATACCTTTTGAGGGGCTTGGGTGGCTCAGTGGGTTAAGGCCTCTGCCTTCGGCTCGGGTCATGATTCCAGGATCCTGGGATTGGGCCCCAAATCGGGCTCTCTGCTCGGCGGGGAGCCTGCTTCCTCCTCTCTCTCTGCCTGCCTCTCTGCCTACTTGTGATCTCTGTCTGTCAAATAAATAAATAAAATCTTTAAAAAAAAAAAATCTTAAAAAAATAAATAAATAAAATACCTTTTGAAAGGGTCATATGTACTCTCTCAGTTCCATGTGTTTTTTGAAGACCTCACTCCTGGGCCTCCAGCTCAGTCACTGAGTGTCAGTGTTGCCATTATGTCAGTGGAAGTTCAGTTAGAGAAGCAGGGCACTAGGGGTGTGTGTGTGTGTGTGTGTGTGTGTGTGTGTGTGTGTGTGTGCACGTGTGCATACATGCTCATGTATGTGTATGTATGTATATACTTGTGGGGAGGATGGGTGGTAGTATGTAATAGGGGGTTTGGTATAGGGATTTTGCCTTACCCAAGTAGGAGGTGGTTAAATTTTAAGGCCATTGCTTTCATGTCTAATGCTGGAGTTTGAAATTCACAGAGCAGAGAGTCAAAAGTGAACACAAATGTAAAGTGGTGGAGAGCAAAGATAAGCTGGAACCCATGAACACAAACTAGGTGAAGTAGAATCCTCGTCAGTTCTCAGTGCCTCCAACTTCGTGATGTCGGTGTTCTGCAGGTGAAGCTGCTGCCCTTTGTCATGGAGTTAACACATCTGTCCCAGAAATCAAAGAATTGTAGGAGGAAAGTGGAGTAATTGCGTGCCTGGCTGCTGCCCCATGAGAGCAAGGGAAACCAGCAGATAGTGATACCATGTGTGATCTACAAGAGCATCTACCTCAGTTCGAGTGTAAAGAACAAAATGGCTGCTGCTTCACTTCAGCCCTCCAAATCATGCATGAAAATATTCCCGTGTCTCATGTAACCAGAAACTTGTGAGGAAGAGAATCCTGGGAAATGTAGTTTAGGCCAGCCATGGTGGCACATAACAAAGCCACCACAGGTGGCCATTAGAATGTTCCTCTCATATCTTTGACTGTGGAGAGTTACTGACTGATGGCCCCAGCTGCTGCTTTCTGAAATCCATCACCACGTTTCTACTAAGGCCATGCCTACCACAGGCTGCCCCCAGCCAGTGACCAAGACAGCAGGGGTATGAAAGCAGCTCATTCCTGGGGACTCTGGAGTCCTCTGACAGGCAGCCTTGGCTCAAGGAATCCCCGATGGCCTCACTGACTTTCCCTAGAACTGCACTGCAGTCTAACCTGTGTCCCTGCAACCACCCAGCCTTCCTTCCCTCCCTGTCTCCTTCCCTTGGGGTCAGACCTGCATCACTGTCTGATAGCTCTTCTAACCTCCCTGTCTCCCTCCCCGTGTTCTCTCACAGATGTTTCCCGTAATACATTTCTGGCATTTCTAATGTCTAATTTCTATGCCTGTCTTTGGTGTCTATTTCTCAGAGGACCCAGTCTGGCAGCTATCTTAAGATGTCCCTTTAACATCATCCTGGGAATTCCCTTCACCTTCTCTTTTGGTAGATCACTTGTTTCTTGGATCCCAGATCTTCATCTTTTTTGATTTACTTCCTTTTTTGGTGGAATGCATCCTCCACATGGGAGGTAAAATTGTTGAAACCTTGCATGACTGAAAAGTTTGTTTTAATCTCACCCTTGAGGGATGATTTGGCTGGGTATGGAATTCTAGTTTGAAAATAATTTTTCATTAGAATTTTAAGCACATTCTCCATTGCCTCATAGTTTTCAGTGTAAAAGTCGAGAAACATAATACCACTTTTGATTCCTGATGCTTTGCATGTGATCAGTTTTTCTCTGTAGAAGGTTTTATGATCTTACCCTTGATGTTCAGAAATTTCATGCTGCTATGCCATGCTTGTGTGTGTGTGTGTGTGTGTTTCCTTTATTGTGCTGGGTGCTCAGTGGATCCCATCAGTGGGGAGGCACTTACTTGTCTGTTAGTTCTTGGAGGTGCTCTTATGTTCTTTCATAGTTTTCCTCTCTGTTTTCTCTTTTCTTTCTGAGTTCACGTTTGTTACCTGTGATACCTCCTTGCATTGAGCCACTGATTTTCTTTCTTTTTTTTTTCCTAAGATTTTATTTATTTATTTGACAGAGATCATGAGTAGGCAGAGAGGCAGGCAAAGAGAGAGAGGGAAGCAGGCTCCCTGCTGAGCAGAGAGCCCGATGTGGGGCTCGATCGCAGGACCCTGGGATCATGACCTGAGCTGAAGGCGGAGGCTTTAATCCACTGAGCCACCCAGGTGCCCCGAGCCACTGATTTTCTATCTTTTTGTTTTCTTGTCTTCCAAGCAGATTGTTAATCGTTAAAAATTTAAAAAACTTTTGCTCCCATATATACAACCATAGATATCCATGGTGGTATATATCCATGACAGTTGACCCATTTTAAATGACATACAATTAATATCTGTCATCTCTCCATGTTTGGAATATTTTCAGAGGCAGTTTCCTGTACAATGTAAATTTGTTTTTGGATTACTGTAGGTTATATGGCTAAAATATAGATGAGAGACCATTCAGGATAAGGCCGAAGAGGTAAGCAGAGACCAGATCACGCAGGGCCTTATCAACTATATTAAGGGTTGTGTATTTATTCTCACTGAAATAAGAAGCTAATGAAAGGTTTTCATCTTTACAATTTTATGAAATGACTCTGCTGCTAATCTAAGCTTAGACTGGAAGAATACAAGTGACTCTGGCAAGACTAGTTAAGAGGCCATTAATAATAATCCTGAGTGGCAGATAGTGTTGATTACCTATGCAGCATTCCTCCATCTTTTTCTCTGCCAGCGGAGACCACTTTCCACCGTAAAAATAGAATATGCCTGATTCTCCGTTTCCACTTCCCTTTCAGTTAGTACTTAGACATGTGATCCAGACATGGCCAATGGGAAATCTGATAGCTTCTGGAAAATATTTTCCTTCATAATTAAAAGAGGAGAAAGCCTTTTTGGACATTGTTGTGTGAGAACATGATGCTTGCAGCTGCTGCAGACATCAAGGACTCAGGGAACATGACAGAGCAGAAAGGTCTGGGTCTTTTTTTTTTTTTTAACTTTAAATTTTTATATTGAAACAGTAAACCCCAATATTATAAGTGAAAAACTCCCTGAATTTACACTAACTGAGCATACCTATATAACCAGCAGCCAAATAAAAATCCAGAAACCCTCTTTGTTTCCTTATGCTCCTTCAAGGCTAATCACTATTCTGACTTCTAACAGTATAGATTACTTTCATCTGCGTTTTTTAAATCTTTTTTGTTTTTATTTTGTGATGTTTTACTTTATAAAGATGGAATCATATTGTGCCTGTGTGTGTGTGTGTGTGTGTGTGTGTGTGTGTGTTTTTTAAGTGAGCTCTACACCCAACGTGGGGCTTGAACTCATGACCGTGAGGTCAAGAGTGGCATGCTCTTCAGACCAGGTCAGCCAGTCACCCTGTGCCTGTACTTTTTTGTGTCTGGTTTCTTTTATCCAACATGTTTGTGAGAGTCATCCATATAATATAGTTGGGAAGTTATAGATTATTTATTCTCATTGACTAAAGAATATTCCATTTGGTGACTTCATTCCAGTTTATCTATTTGACTGTTGGTCTGTATTTGGATAGTCTGGCTATTACAATTAGTGCTCCTGTGAACATTTGAGTGTATACTCTTGAACATCTATATGTATTTCTGTTGAGTATATACCTCTGATTTGTAGTGGTTCTTTTTTTTTTTTTTTTTAAAGATTTTATTTATTTATTTGACAGAGAGATCACAGGCAGAGAGGCAGGCAGAGAGAGAGGAGGAAGCAGGCTCCACTAGAGAGCAGAGAGCCCGATGCGGGGCTCGATCCCAGGACTCTGAGATCGTGACCTGAGCCGAAGGCAGCGGCTTAACCCACTGAGCCACCCAGGCGCCCCTGTAGTGGTTCTTTTATATATATTTTCAAGATAGGTGTCCCTTGCTGATATAGGCATAATATTTCCCAATCTGTGGCTTGTTTTTTGCACTTTCTTTATTGTGTCTTATAATGAACAAAAGCTCTTAATTTTAAGATAGCTGATCAATATTTATTGATTAGTGCATTTTATGTCCTGTTTAAGAAAATTTTATCTCCTTTAAGGTTACATGTTTTATTTTCTTCTGGAAGCTTCTGACATTTTACCTTTGACATTTAGATCAAAATCCATCTGGAGCTCATGTTGTTTATGGTGAGAAATGTAAGCATCAAGATTATTATGGTTTTTTTCCCCCTTCAAATGGAAGCCCTAATTATCCAGCATCATTATTTGAAGAGAGCATCTTTCCTCTGTTGCACCAGAGTGTCATCTCTGACAGTAATCAAATGACTGTAAATGTGTGGGTCTGTTTCTTAAGTCTCGTAGCTGTTCCATTGGGTCTATTACTCTATCTTTGCACTAATTCCATGTTATTTTAGTTACAACTTTATACTGACCTTATATCCAGTGATCTTGTTAAATATTCTTATTAATCCTAATCATTTATAGATTCTTTTGGATTTCTAGATATGCAATCATATAATTTATAAATGTTATTTTTTTTCTTCCCTTACCATCCTTTTTCATCCGATCTCCTTCCTCCTACTCCTCTTGGTTCATTTCCTTCCATTTTCCTTTCAGTATTTCCCTGCTTGACACCTCCAGTACAGTGTTAAATAGAAGTGGTGATAATCTTGTTTTTTTTTAAGATTTTTATTTATTTATTTATTTATTTGACAGACAGAAATCACAAGTAGGCAGAGAGGCAGGCAGAGAGAGGGGGAAGCATGCTCCCTGCTGAGCAGAGAGCCTGATGTGGGGCTTGATCTCAGGACCCTGAGATCACAACCCGAGCCGAAGGCAGAGGCGTAACCCACTGAGCCACCCAGGCACCCCTTGTTTTGTTTATTTTCACTGGAAAAGTTTTCAGGGTTTCACCATTGTATATGAATGCTGTAGGTTATTTGTTCAAAAGATGCTATTTTTCATATTAAGGAGATTGCATTCTGTTCTTATTTGCAAAGAATTTTAAAATTTAAAATGGGTATTGAATTTTTCTAATGTTTTTTTGCATTTGAAATATAATTTTATGATTTTTCTCCCTTCTATTAGCAAAGTCAATTATATTAATTTTTAAATAACAATCTAAAATATTATTTTGCATATACTAAATATAAAATTGTTTGACCTGTTTCTTTTTATTTTCTAGAAATGTGGTTATTAGAAATTTTAAAATTATGTATGTGGGTCACATTTGTGGCCCACACTAAGTTTCTACTGGACAGTGCTGCTCTTGATATTTTCTCTCTCTAGAAAAGAGTTTGCTTTTTCCTGGGCTAGATAGATAGAGCAGCTTTACTCCTTTCAGTCTCCAAGTTGAGTTGAGGCTTTGTTGCAATTTGGGTAAGCTTCTGTCTACCTCTGTTCTTTAATACTCTTACATCACAGCTGTGCCTGAAACTCTTTAAGTTTCTTATTTTGTCTTTTCTGAAAGACTACTAATAATAGCTCTGCATGTTTCTCTGACTTCAAGAAGCAGCTCTCTGCCTGGACAAAACCACAGTTCTCAGCATCTTGCTCATCCCAGAATCTATAAATGCCCCCCCCCCCGACATGGTTGAAGTGGGTGCAGAGAGACAGGAACCTCTCAGGTTCTCTCCTCCCCAGGATCCTGGCCTCCTCTAGTCCTCTTTGCTTCAGCAGCTCTCTGGTAGCTCTAAAATAATGACTGTATTTTACCTATATAGTTATTTTCAGCAGGAACATTGATCTGCTACAAACTGCCATTCTCTTCTATTTAAAAGAGACACTTTTAAAGTCCAGACCTTTCTCATGTGGCTTCTATGGTGGAATCTTTCTGTCTTGCCTTGCTTTCTGTAGGTCCTTCACCGATCCCTTCAGAAGTTGCCTCTTAAAAAGGAGGTATAAAATTTTGAGTCATCAGCATATAGCCACTTTAGGTATCTGAAGTCATAGGTCTGGATATGATTATGTTGGACAATTTTTGATGTTTTATGAGTCTGAATGAAAGGCAGAGACTGTGAATACACTGGACCACATTTTGCAAGTTTGCTGTCTGTGTAATATGATACCCGGCCACCTAATAAGAATAAAAATGAATTGAATATAATTAGAAACAATAATCAATAAGGATCCATAAATATACTTTCTAATACACTTCTTGATTAGAATAATTTGAGTCATCAGCATATAGCCACTTGAGGTATCTGAAATAGGTCTGGATATGATTATGTTGGACAATTATGGACTCTGTTGTGAGACTAGCTGTAGGACTGAACTATGAGGAATATAACAGTTAAGGAACAGACAAGGAATCTCCACAAAGACCAAAAAAAAAAAAAGAGGAAGGTGGTAGGAATATCTGAAGAAGGTGAAATCACAGAGGCCATGAGAACATTTCAACAAGGAGGTTGCATCAAGTTATATAGAAAGGATAAGAAGTTTCAAATTGAAAAGTGTCCTATGGATTGAGCAATAATGACGCTTATTAAATATTATAACACTTCTCTGGGAAAGCTTAAAAATTATACAGTAATAAAGTTACCCTGCTTTTATTTTTTAACTTTAAAAATTTTTTTTTTAAGATTTTATTTATTTATTTGACAGACAGAGACCACAAGTAGGCAGGGAGGCAGGCAGAGAGAGAGTAGGAAGCAGGCTCCCTGCTGAGCAGAGAGCCCCACGCGGGGCTCAATCCCAGGACTCTGGGATCATGACCTGAGCCGAAGGCAGAGGCTTTAACCCACTGAGCCACCCAGGCGCCCCAACTTTTAAAATTTTTTAAAGATTTTATTTATTTGTGTGTGTGACAGAGAGAGAGAGAGCGCACAAGCAGGATGAGCAGCAGGCAGAGGGAGAAGCAGGCTCCCTGCTGAGCAAGGAGCCCAATGAAGGGCTCAATCCCAGGACCCCAGGATCATGACCTGAGTTGAAAGCAGATGCTTAACTGACTGAGCCACCCAGCCATCCCTATCCTACTTTCATTTTTGATCTCCAAAAAGACACTATACTACATACTTTTATCTATTGCTATCATTTCTTGATAATTCATTAGTTAGATAAGACTTTTAGCCTTTCTTTACAACTGAAACATAAACTAAAATGGAAGCATAATTTTAGTATGTATATATGCATATATTTATATTTACTGGTTTTCTTTTTAATGTTAGTTAAGTCTGGTTAACTTGGCTTCTCAAGTTTTGTTGTTGTCCAAAAATTTTCTGCAGTTTCTTCTTAACATTTCTTTACCATTTTGGGCTTTTGATGAAATTATTGTTTTTAAATGACATTAATTTCAAATTTATTTAGAATTATTCATGTAGATTAGTAGAACGCTCTACTAGTTCTTTTGTTTTCATTAAGCTCTTCTCTCTCACTTTAAGACCAATTAAGCTATTTAACCTTAACTCTCTAGGAACTCATTCTGGGGTAAATTTGTCTGTGTAGAAACCTTTTATGACTTAGGATACAAAATGAATGTCTTGACAATCTGTAACAAGGTGACTGGTTTTAACATCAAAATCACCTTCTTACGTAGTTGCCTTCTTCACTAGTGCAAAAAGCTTGCTTTCCATACTGAGCTTTTCCAGTCAGATTCTTTCTTTCTTGTTAGGCTGCTTTTGTGGTATTCTTACTTTTAGCACATTTGGAACTTCTGAAGTTTCTTTTGGGTTATATTAGACTTTTTTTTCTCTACAAGTAGGTCATCATTGCTGTTAACTGGGTCTGTTCCTTCATAAGTGAAAGGATGGTTAAAATTCCAGAATCTGCTGCTTTGTGTGTTGACAGTTCTTGTTGAGATTCTATAGAATTTTATCAAGTCATAGCCATTGTTAATGAAGGAGGAAAAGATAGGGAGAGTGGAGAGTAGAGGACAACTTTATCGAAACAACTGTCGAGTAGTTATTCCTTATTTCATTAATTTTCCAGGGATATGTGATTATCAATAGCAAAGGACAGATAAACAGTTTTGTATTTAATATTTCACATGATTTTTATTGATAAATGACTTTTTTTTTAATGTAAGCTTTGTTTATTGTGGAGTTAAGCAGTGTATCCTTGGAGGGGTACATCTGCTCTTAAACAAATTGTAGACAGTAGAGGAAATAAATTACTTAGACGGTGATCAGAAGCAGAAGATCCCAGAGCCAGGCCAAGAGATACCTTCGTAGAGAATCTCTAATGGATTGTATTAACACACAGTTTTTACCATTGTAGACTTTGCACCATAGCAGCTAGTATCAAGGAAGGAATATTAAGGAAAGATGGTGGCTCCTGGTCAGAAGTAACTTAGGTTCTGGGCTGGCAGTAAGGGTGATGTTGTGGTCCATTACATGGCTCATCCTGCCACTAGGTGGAATACCTGCCTACTATAGTTGCCTCTAACACATATTTAAGAAGTAACTAATTAACTAAAGATCATGGTCAATTAATGAAATGAAGTGTGGTTTTTAAAAATATTTATGTATTTGTTTGATGGCTGGGTGGCTCAGTCAGTTAAGCGTCTGCCTTCAGCTCAGGTCATGATCCCAGGGTCCTGGAATCAAGCCCTGCATTGGGGCCCCTACTCAGCCAGGAGTTAGCTTCTCTCTCTCCTGCTGTCACTCCCCTTGCTTGTGTTCTTTCACTCTCTCTCTGTCAAATAAATAAAATCTCTAAGAAAATATTTATTTATTTGAGAGAGCATGGGCAAAGAGCAGGATGGGAGGAGGAGGGACAAGCAGACCCTATATGAGCACAGAGCCCGACATGGGGCTCAATCCCAGGACCCTGAGCTGAAACCAATAGTCGGATGCTTAACTGTCTGAGCCACCCGGGTGCCCCAAAATGAAATGTTGAAGAAATACTTATTTCAAATTAACATTAGGAATTGTCTCAGTTTGTTATATCTGTTTGGGTTAGTTATAAACTCATAAAACCCTAGACATTTTTTAACGTGGAATTTTCACTAGTCATATAAATTTTCAATATTCATTATTCATCTGATGCCCATACGTATTAGTTTTCTGTTTCTGTGTAACACATTGCCACAAATTTAGTGGGTTAAAACACACATACTTATTATCTCACGGTTTCTCTGAATCAGGAATCTAGGCATATCATAGCTGCATCGTCTGTCCGGGATCTTTCAAGGGCTGTAGTTAAGATGTGCCAGGGCTGTGGTCTTATCACAGGCTTGACTTGAGAAGGATCTCCTTGCAAGTTCACTCAGGTAGATGTATTTTTAAGCACATAACTTCAAGTATTTAACTTTGCATTAGTAAGTCTTAACTTTATTAATCTTTAAATTTATCTATACCGAGTTACCACTTATTTTCTCTGTAATTTAGAACTCTTAACTATCTTTAGTAAACCATTTTATGTATTTTGTATACAAAACTGTATATAAACTACAATATTACGTAAAGTGTAAAAGTCTTAAAATGTTAAATATAAATAGATATTGTGGTCAGGATCATTAGGTAAAATCATTAGATAAAACCCAGAATTCAATAATAAACTTTATCAAAGAACTGTTTTGAGAGGAAATTGATTTGGCAAGTTGGGGGTCCCTGGTGACCTTGACCAGACTGGTCAAAGATTGGTTTCACTGGTGGGGACAAAATTCATGTTGGAGGGGGATAAAAATAACTAGCAGGTAAAAAAATTAAAAAATAAACTTTTTAAAGGAGTTTTGCAATAAAAGGGAACAGAGAATTGTTACGATAAATGGAGGAAGACATAGGATTAAGAAAGGGTTTTATTTTTAATTTTTAAAATGACAAATATTGTGGCATGTTCAAATGCTGCTGACAGTGATCCAGTGGAGAAGAGAAAATGATTTGGAGAGAGAATGTTTATTAGGGAGCAGAGTCTTCGGTTGGGAAAATCTTTGCAAAAGGATCTTTTGGCAAATGGAAGAACTGGCCTCGGGAAATTCGGAGAGCAGTTTTTTTTGTTTTTTGTGTGTTTTTTTTGTTTTTTGTTTTTTTTTTTACTGTGTAACAGCTGATGGGAAGATGCTTTTTTTTTCTGATTGTCTCTGTTTTCTTAATGAAATAAGGTATTAGCTCAGAGAGAGAAGATTAGAGGAGGTGTTAGGATTTGAAGAGAAAATCCCAGAGACAGTGAAACCAAATTTTCTGAAGGGATATATAGTAGGAATTTTGCATATTGCTAAATAGATACTTGAATGGACACTTGTCATCTTGAATTAAAGTGAGAACCAGTTAGCATGGTTGATTATTTTTCTTCAATAGGTATAGAATAAGCAGAGAGTTGGATTTAACCAGGATTGTTATTTTCCTTAAAAAAAAAAGAAAAAACAGTGAGAGAGGGACATTTAATTTAAGTGTGTAAAGAGATTGATTATCATGATAAGCTATTGGATGTCATTGAGATAAAGTGGGAACTAAGATTGAGTGGATTAATGGACAGTTAAAAAAGTAGGTGGAATCAATAGTATAGCGATTTTGCTGGGGGTAATACTATTGCCATGGGGATCACTAGATAAAGGCAGTAACTTAGGAGCCTGGAGCTGGGGATATTTTAAGTCAACATTTCAGCTATATTGCAGCCGTTGCTCACAATCAAGTACAGAATTTGACTGTGGAGGCATAACTAAGGCAGAAATCAGAACTATTGGAAGTGAAGAAATTGAGGAAAGGAGAATCCAGATTGTTAAATGGATTATCTCTATGGATGTAGAAATCACCAAGAAGGATGAATCTATTAGTGGAGGAAAGGAGTACTACCAATGAGATACTAAATTCAGGTACTAAAACTTTCTGAAAATTTTTCCTCCCCCAGCCACCATCAAATTAAAAATAGCTTTTTAAATAAGATAAATACATGTTTATTAAGAAAAACATAGGTAAGGGGCACCTGGGTGGCTCAGTCAGTTAAGCGGCTGCCTTCAGCTTAGGTCATGATCCCACAGTCCTGGGATCAAGCCCCATATTGGGCTCCCTGCCAGCAGGGACCCTGCTTCTCCTTTTCCCTCTGTCTGCCGCTCCCTGTCCTTGAGCGTTCGCTCGCTCTCTCTCTGTCAAATAAATAAAATCTTTTTTAAAAATTGAAAAAAAAAAAAAAAGAATATATATAATGGTGAGAAAATATTCTCACCATTATATATATTGTCTATTTGTATTTTGGTGAATATCCTTAGACTTTTCTCTATCCATACAGAAATAATGTATAAAAAATATGTAAGATCATATAAGAGTTATTTAGTACTTTGGTTTTTAAAATTAACCAGAGATAGCTGCAAATAACTGAAAATATGTTTAGAGATGCAGCATTTTTACGTGTTGCTATAAGATATTCCAGGATATGGACCATTTTTTTATTTAACTACTCTGTTTCACTAGTGCTGTATAACAAATAACCTAAAACTTAGTGGTATTAAACAATAGTAATCATTTATATTTTTTGTGATTTCCATTCAGGAATTTGGAAAGATCTTGGCTGGCCATTTCTCTCTAATAGTCTCTCGTGCAGCTATAGTCCTTTGTCAGTTAGGCTGACTGAGACTGGAGAATGATTCCACTTCTAAGGTGGTTCACTCATGTGGCTGGCAGGTTGGATCTAGGTTTGTCTCCACATGAATCTCTCCTGGGGTCTTCTTGAGTGTCTTCATGTTATGGTAACTGTTTCTCCCAGAAGGAATGGCACAAGAGAAGCTGTAGTGCCTTTTATGATATACCGGCAAAGTCTCTCATTGTCACTTGTAACATACTCTGTTGGTTGCAAAAGCCAACCCTAACCCGTTGTAGGAAGAGACTAGTAAAGAGCATAAATCACCAGGGTAGTTAAATGGTTTAACTTATTAGTTAAAGTTAACTTAAAGTTAAAGTGATTTAACTTATTTGCAATTATGAATATTATTATATATATATAATCCTTGTGCCATTAAGTTTTTCCCTATAGTTCCAGAAGTGAAGTTACTCTGTTAAGGAATAGTTATATTTAAAATTTTGATAGGTATTACCAACTTTCTCTTCAGAAAGGTTATACCTATTTAATTTCCATACAACTCCATGAGAGTACATTTCCCCTACCCTCACCAGTAATTGGTGTTCTTAATTATTTTAATCTTTACCAATATGATAGATTTTTTTTAATTTAAATTCAAAGCCAACATATAGTACATCATTAGTTTCAGATGTAGTGTTCAATGATTCATCAGTTGTGTCTAACACCTGTGCTCATTACATCACCTGCCCTCCTTAATGCCCAATACCCAGTTACCCCATCCCTCCACCCACCTCCCCTTCCGCAACCCTCAGTTTGTTTCCCAGAGTCAGGAATTTCTCGTGGTTTTTCTTCCTCTCTGATTTCTTCTCATTCAGTTTTCCCTCCTTTCCCGTTACCCCATCCCTCCACCCACCTCCCCTTCCGCAACCCTCAGTTTGTTTCCCAGAGTCAGGAATTTCTCGTGGTTTTTCTTCCTCTCTGATTTCTTCTCATTCAGTTTTCCCTCCTTTCCCTATGAGCCTCTGTGCTATTTCTTATATTCCACGTATAAGTGAAACTCCATGATAATTGTCTTTCTCTGATCGACTTATTTCACTTAGCATAATACCCTCCATTTCCATCCACTTGAGTGTATATGGTAGGTGTTCATCCTTTCGGATAGCTGAGTAATATTCCATTGTATATATGAGGCACATTTTCTTTATCCATTCATCTGTTGAGGGACATCTTGGCTCTTTCCACAGTTTGGCTATTGTGGACATTGATGCTATGAATGTTGGGGTGCAGGTGTCCCTTCTTTTCACTACATTTGTATCTTTGGGGTAAATAACCCAATACTGCGATTCCTAGGTCATAGCTTAGCTCTGTCTTAACTTCTTGAGTACCTCCATACTATTTTCCAGAGTGGCTGTACCAGCTTATATTCCTACCAACAGTGTAAGATGTTTTATTTATATATTTAACTTGTATCTAATATTGAGATTGAACAATTTCCTTATGTTTCTTGGCCCATTGCCTTTTCCTTTTTTGTGTGTATAGACTGTACATGGTGTATGTCAATTTTTTAAAATTTGTGTTGATTTTTTTCCTTAAGATTATTTATTCCTTTAAGAGAGGAAGAGAGTTGGGGAGGAGAGACAGAGGGAGAGAAAGAGAGAGAATCTTAAGTAGCTTCCATACCCAGCATGGAGCCCAGTGTAGGACTCAAGTCTCACAACCCTGAGATCATAACCTGAGCTGAAATCAGGAGTTGGGTGCTGTTAAGCACTGGGTGACTGAACCACCTAAGCACCCCTCAAGATTTTTTCTAATATATCATTCCTTTGTTGTGAAATTTAGGTGTTTTTCTTCCCAGCTAACTTTTTGTATTCTTTATTTTTAGCCTTACAGAAGTTTTTGATGTTCATTGTAGTTAAATTTATATTCTTCCTTCATCATTGGTTTAGAAGGTGAACCCTACCAGAAGATTATAAACACGATCTTATAAATTTTTCCTAATACTACTTGTATAGATACTTAATTCTTTAATAATTTACTTTTGACTTTAGCATAAAGTTAAAATCTAAACTTTTTATTAAATAATAAGTTGTTGCCATGCTAGTTTTTGAAAACTATCTTTTCTTCACTGTGGCTGTTAGTTTTTCTACTCAATATCCATTCTCCCTAACCTTTATTCTGATAGAACTCCAATTTTATTCAACTCCCTACCTTCCAGAAAGTAGCCATGTACTGTCACCATCTCCATACCCGGGGGTGAGTACTAATTGAGCCAAACCAATCATGGTGGTCTCACTCCTCTTCTGATGATTAAGTGAAGGATGAATATTTAACAAGAGCTTCTGAGAAGGTGTGCTTTATTCTTAAAAAAAGATCCAAGAGGTGAGTGGTATTTACTTTCTGCCTCTGGTGGAGTGCTACAGCCATCAAGTGACTACTACAAGGGAAGCCAGTTTGGGAATAATGCTAATCCACCTGGAAGAATGAAAAGATGAAAGGACCAATTAGAGTGCATCCTTGAGATTTTAAATTAACATACCCCATGACCTTGTTAACTCAGACATTCCTGTTGCATGAGATGCTGAATTTCCTCATTGTTCAAGTGTCATTGAGTTAGATTTTATGCTCCCTGCAGCCAAAGGCATCCTGACTGGTCCACCTATTGATAATTAAACGCAGTACCATACCATTTATTTAATAACACTTTATACTAGATTTCACTATCTAGAATTATCAGCTGTACTCCTTGCCCCCATTTTTCTCTTTCAGATTCTAACTTTTCCTATCCTCCACGTTTTTCCCCAGAAAAACCTAAGAATTGATTTAATATTTATAGCTTTACTTTTGGGTTTTGTTTAGTTTTGTTTTTAAATATGTGGAGCCCAACATGGGTCTTGAATTCAAGACCTTGAGATCAAGACCTGAGCTGAGATCAAGAGTCAGACACTTAACTGACTGAGCCACCAGGCGCCCCCTCTGTTTTCTCTTTGATTTCATCTGTCAAGTATATTTTTACCATTTGCTTGTATTTAGAATATTTCTTAATCACTGTGTTAAAACACAGATTTGCCTATTATAGATGATATGTAATCAGCTTTTTGATATATAATTTACATAACATACAGCTAATCAATTTAAGATGTATAACCATTGGTTTTTAGTGTGTTCATGGAGTTGTACAACCATCACCAGTTTTAGAACATTTTTATTACCCCAAAGGTGGTAAGTAGTCACTTCCAACACCCCCCCACCACTACTCAGCCCTAAGCAGTTACCAATCTACTTTCTGTCTGTATGGATGTACTTACTTTAGGCATTCATATAAATAGAATCATACAATGTAGTCCTTTGTGACCAGCTTATTTCACTTATTTTCAGGGTTCATCTGTGTTATGCATATATCAGTGCTTCACTTCCTTTTATTCCCAAATTATATTCCATTGTATGGGCATATCCTGTTTTGTTTATCCATTCAGCAACTGCAGGCCATTTAGGTTGTTTACATCTTTTGACTATTATGAATCATGCTGTTGTAAACATTTGTGTACATGTTTTTGGGTGAACATATGTTTCCATTTCTTTGGGGGTATATATCTGAGGGTAGAGTGGCTGGGTCATATGGTAACTATGTTTAATCACTTGAGAAGCTGTGAAATGATTTTCCAAAGTGGTGGCACCATTTTACACTCCCATCAGCAGTGTTTTAGGCTTTCGATATCACTACATGATTTGGGGGTTTTTTTGAGTTGGAGTTTTTGTGTGGTAAAATAAAAAAAAATTACTATTTTAATCGTTCATAAGTACAGTTCTGTAGCATTAAGTGCATTGTTGTGCAACCATCACCGCCGTCATCCACCTCCACAAGTTTTTTTTATCTTCCCAAACTGAAACTCCATACCCATTAAACACTAACACTCCATTCCCCTCTCCCTGCAGCCCCTGGCAACTATCATTCTACTCTCAGTCTCTGAGTTAGACTACACTAGCTAGGTCCCTTTTGAGAGAGGAATCATGCAGTATTTGTTCCTTTGTGACTGGCACATTTCACTGGTAATAATATCTTCAAGAGAACCCTTTTTTTTAAAAGAGGTTATTGTTAAGTAGTCTCCATACCAAACATGCGGCTCAAACTCACATTCCTGAGATCAAGAGTTTCATGCTCCACCAACTGAGCCAGCCAGGTGCCCCGAGAACCTGAGTTTTGTTTGTTTGTTTATTTGTTTGTTTGTTTGTTTTAAGAGTTTATTTATGTATTTGACAGACAGAGATCACAAGCAGGCAGAGAGAGAGGAGGAAGCAGGCTCCCTGCTGAGCAAAGAGCCCGATATGGGCTCAATCCCAGGACCCTGGGATCATGACCTGAGCCGAAGGCAGAGGCTTTAACCCACTGAGTCACCCAGGTGCCCCGAGAACCCGAGTTTTTTTAAAGGCAGTGTTTGATGCATGCATACATCTTGTATGAACTTATTTTGTATTTTCTATATACCATCCTGCCATGTCCTTTTTAAAAACTTTGTTTTAGTATATATAATACTATTTACCTTTTTCCTCTCCAAAGATTTTGAAATTGAAATTCTATTTTTAATTCTATTATTGTTCTTTTTATAATTCCCTTCATGTCCTATGTGTCTATGTTTATTTATGTGTAGGATATAAAGGAAATTGTATGATTAGTGGGGAATTCTCTCCTATGTATATTTCATTTAATTCATGTTTCATTTGTATAAGATGGAATTTCAGATAAAATTATTACTACTAAATTATTATGTTTATATAATGTAAAACACAGTATGTTTTTTAAAGCACAGTCCCTGGGATCACACTGTTTGAATCTCAGCTCTGCCACTTACCAGCTGTGTGACTTCACTGAAATTACTTAATCTTTCTGAGTCTCGATTGTCTCATTTGTGACATCAGGATAATCATATTACCTGCCTCATTGCTAGGATTAAGTGATTAATATAGTTATTGCACTTAGAACATTACCTGGCACATAATAGTGCTAGGTAAGAGCTTGCTGCTATTACTATCATTAGCATTCTTTTTGAGAAATTATTATTGACATTTACATTTTATTTTATAAACATGTTGATTTATTCTTTTTGACTATTTTTGTTGTTATTTCTTCCTCACTACCAGTATTTTTATTATAATTTCTTTCTTAAAGTCTTACTATCATATTTAAATCCTATTTTTTTCAGGCGTGTTCTGTCTTATTTGCCACTGTATTTTTTGTTTATTTGTTTTCAGTCCCTAGAACATTGTTTGGCATATAACAGTTGCTCAGTAAAGACTTGATGTGTGTAGAGCCCTTGCATATCTGTTAAGCTCTGGTAAAAAGGTGGGCTAGAGAGAGACTGCATGGCAAGAAGAGGAAAAAGAGACTTACTTCCTTGTCTTTGTGTCCTGTTTGCTTTCCATTATCTCAGCAGTGTTTCTTCACAGCAGCACTTCCTTCCCATAGCTACACCTGAGTCCAGCTTGCAATTTTTCTAACACTCAATACCAGCTTAGTGAAGCCTATGTCAGAAAAGTCAGCACCAGAAGCCACTTGGCTCCCACTCCTCAAGAGTTCTGTATACCAGCCCCATGGGGCACTTCCTTCAGGGACACCAGCATCAGCCAAACAGCTCCCTCCTGCTGCAAAATCTTGGTATAACTTTCAGTACACTGAAGCACTTAAGATATGCTAGGAAAATAACATTGAGTCTACCAGAAATAATGGTTACATTTGTCAAAAGCATTCTGTTAGTAAGGAGTTGAATTAGAATCTTAGTTTTACTTTTTGTTCATTGTTGAAGTTCATTATAGTACATTTACCTTGAGAATACTTTCTTCTTTCACCCAGAAGATCTTTCTTCCTTCTCTGAACTCCTGTAGTTCTCTGAACTACAAATATCTATTATAATAGTTTACTTTATCTGCTATAACAAATTACCACACAGGTAGTAGCTTAAAACAACACAAATTTGTTACATTACAGTTCTAGAGGACATTAAGTCCAAAAATGGGTTTACGAATTAAAATCAAAGTGTCAGCCAGCTGGCTTCTTTCACAGGGATTTTTTGAGGGAAACTCTTCCTTGCCGTGTCCAATTTCTAGAGGCTGCCTACTTTCCTTGACTTATGGTCACATCACTCCATTTCTCCAACCTGTGCTTCCACCATCACATCTCCTCTTATCTCTCCTGCCTTCCTTTTATAAGGGGCCTTGTGATTACAGTAGGTCCACCTAGGAAGTCCAGGATAATCCTATCTGAGGATCGTTAACTTAATTACATCTGCAAAGACCTGTTTGCCATGGAAGTTAGGATAACCTCAGGTTTGCGGGGAAGGACAGGGACATCTTTGAGGTTCCATTATTCTGCTTATCATATCTTTCTTTTATTTAGAATCATTAAATGCCAGAGCTGGAAGGGACACTTTGATGATAACTTGTGCAATTACTTTATTTTATACTTGAGGAAACTGACTGAAACAAATGAAGGTTGTTTGTCCACCTCTGAGCTTGTTTTAAGGTTAGGAAGAAGGCCTTATTCATGTTTTGTATGCTTAAATATACTTAGAAAAATACCTTGAACATTTTAAGTATTCAATAACTATTTGTTACCTAGTTGAGTAAAAGGCTAGTGATGGAAAACAGATATATCTGGTCCACTTTAAGTTAGTGCTAATGCAAATTTAATAAACAACAACAACAACAACAAAAACCACTGACTAAAAATACCACAAGGAGTAAAGATTTATTCATTCTTACATTCTGTAGTTAAAAGGAGATATCATTCATTCTTAAAAATAATTACCCTTTTTAGGATTCCTTTTCTCTTTATCTTGTCCACATCTCTACTATTGTCAACCCACCCTTCTCTATAAAAAAGTGAATGTAAGAATGAAGAAAGAAGAAGGAGGGAAAGAAGGAAGAAGGGAAGGAGGTGGGGGGGAAGAGAGAAGAGAAAAATGAAAAAGAATGAAAGAAAGAAAAAAGAGGGAGAAAGGGAAGGAAAAGAAGAAGACACAGTGGTGTTCACTTAATTGTTTTGTAGAATAATGCATGGAATCCAGATTTAGATTCTTTGATACTGCTATTTGGCTGTGTTGATAGGTAAACCTAGATTTTTGGTGATGTGTATAGTTTATATGTGTTCAATAATTAAGGTAACTTAGAAATCAATATTTATCTTTTAAAAACTATTTCATAACTTTAGAAGAACTTTTAGAAACTTAGGTTTACCTTTTGACTTTTGATTTTTTCCCCCTTGTTAAGAAAGGATTGTTTGATTAAAATAAAATTAAGAATTAAAAAAATTTATCTGGCATTTCTTATTAAAAATCTAGGTTTTAGATTTAGAGTATTATGCAGACTAGATAAATCACTACTGTTGTTCAAGAAACAAAGTTTTGGTTTTTTTTAATGATTGTGTTTTTTGTTAATATTCTTATAGTTTATATAGAATCTAATTTATTATTAAATGTGTTCAGGTATATTAGGTATGGTCCTTGAAATAAAGTATACCTGAAGCATAATGTTAGATTCTTTTCCTACTTACATCAACATGGTCTTCCATTGGCTATATACGTGTATACGTGTCTGATTCAAAACTTGTATGTTATACAAGTTTCTATAAACACTAAGACTGCATACATCTATTTTTATTTTGTCTCCTAATGTGGTACATGTAGAGTGCTTATTAGCAAGTGTAAAAATGGACCATGATGTAAAAGTGCCAAATAAGTGGTAATGGGTTTTTATCATATTGTCATTCTCTCAATGAGCAAATGGTTAATTATAAGTCAACTTTAGAATGCGTTCATCATAGTATACTTACTGGGTGAGAACATAATCTGACTTCTGTTTTCTTGGCAGCAACTTGAATTGGTGGAACCAAGTGGCTGGATTCATGTACCCTTAACTGATAATCATAAGAAGCCAACTCGCACATTCATGATACAGATTGCAGTTCTAGCCAATCATCAAAATGGAAGAGACACCCACATGAGACAAATTAAAATATACACACCAGTGGAAGAGAGCTCCATTGGTAAATTTCCTAGATGTACAACTATCGATTTCATGATGTATCGTTCCATAAGGTGACCTTAATACAGAACAAAAGTCATTAAACATATCTTTGTTTTATCTCGTCAGTAAATATTATATCTGGAATCTTTATTGAAAACATCAGTTATTTTGCAATTTTGTATGCATTGAAGAGTATTTTATTGTAACTTTAATAAATAGATTTTGGGTCATATAATTTTTATTTTCTTTAACATATAATGAAGCTCACATATTTTACATTATTAAAAAAGGATTTAAAGCCAATCATTAAATTTTTCATTATATCAAAAGAAAAACAATTGAACTGAAAATTTTAAGAGGTAACATAACTTTTTACCAACTAAGTGATTATTGTGAATGTCCATTAGAGTAATGGTTTATTTCGTGTTTGGAAACAATACTATGTTTTATCAATAAATACTATCTTTAATAGGCCAAAATTCTTCTTCTTCTTCTTCTTTTTTTTTTTCTTTCTAGAGGAAGCTTATTCTTTTAATACTGGGCCTTTTAAAAAACAATGTCAAAATAGGCTTAGCATGAGAACCATTCTGATTTGGAGAACATAGTTAATTGTGTTGTAATTACTTCCATGAAATACTTTTAATCCCAGGGTTCTCTGCATCCTGATACTGGGTCAGAGATTGCCAGTATCATCTGCTACTTATCCCAGTTCTAGTGCTGCTTATAGAAGAGTTCAATTCAAATTTGTGTCTGACACTAAAGCATTCCTTGAGGGATAATGTGTCTCATAAAAATTTTTAAAATGTATGAGATTGTTCTTTGTACACAAAAATATTTTAAAGGGGCTTAAATGTGTTTTCTTTCCATGGTTTAAAATGAGTAGATTTGATTCTCTATGGTTTTTTCTGCCTTGTATCTATTACTTTTTAGGAGGATGATTATTTAGCCACAGAACTTCTCCAGCTTAGTTCTTATTTGGGAAAGACTCCTTGGTGGTTTTTGCATTGCTGAAGTCTGAAGTCTTCAGACTGAAGTCTTAAATAGTCAAGTTTTCATTCTTCTTTTTTTAATTGAAGTATAGTTAACATACAATGTTATATTTGTTTCAGGTGTATAACAAAGTGATTTAACAATTCTATATGTTGCTCAGTGCTCACCATACAAAGTTACTGCAATGTTATTGACTGTATTTTCTATGCTGCACTTTTTATCTCCAGGACTTATTTTATATCTGAAAGTCTGGATCTCTTAATCCCTTTTACCTATTTCACCCATCCCCCTAATCCCCTCCCCTCTGGCAACCACCAGTGTGTTCTCTGAATTTAAGAGTTTTGTTTTGTTTTGTAGACTACACCTGTAAGTGGAAATCAGATGGTCTTTGTCTTTCTCTGTTTGACTTACTTCACTTAGCATAATACTCTCTAGGTCCCTACATATTGTGGATGGCAAGATCTCATTCTTTTTTATGGCTGAGTAACATTCCATCCTGTGTATTTATATAGCACATCTTCTTTATTCATCTGCTGATGGACACTTGGATTGCTTCCATATCTTGGCTATTGTTAATAAGTCTGCTTTAAAACATAGGGATGCATATATCTTTTTGAATTTAATATTTTTCTTTTCTTTGAGTAAATACCCAGTAGTGAAATTGCTGGATCTTATGGTAATTCTTTTTTTTTTTTTTTTTTTTTTTTTTTTTGGGTAGAGATTTTATCTATTTATTTGATACAGAGAGTGAGAGAGAGAGCATGAGTGTGGGGTAGGGACAGAAGGACAGGGAGAAACAGACTCCCCACTGAGTAAGAAGCCTGATACGGGGCCCAATCCCAGGACCCCGAGATTATGATCTGAGCAGAAGGCAGACGCTTAACAGACTGAGCCACCCAGGCACCCCATGTTAGTTCTATTTTTAATTTTTTGAGGATCCTTGATATTGTTTTCTACAATGGTTGCATCAATTTACATTCCTACCAACAATGCATAAGGGTTCCCTTTTCTCCACATTCTTGTCAACACTAGTTACTTCTTGTCTTTTTGATAATAGCCATTCTGACAGAAATGAAGTGATATCTCATTGTGGTTTTGATTTGCATTTCCTGGATGATTAGTGATGTCTAGCATCTATTCATATATCTGTTGGTTATCTGTATGTCTTCTTTAGAAACATGTCTAGTCAGGTCCCTTTTTTTTAAATTATTAAAAAAAATTTTTTTTAAATTAACATTCTTATTTGCCCCAGGGGTACAGGTCTGTGACTCATCAGGCTTACACATTTCACAGCACTCACCATAGCACGTACCCTCCCCAATGTCCATCACTCAGCTACCCTATCCCTAACCCCACCACCAGCAACCCTCAGTTTGTTTTGTGAGATTAAGAGTCTTTTATGGTTTGTCTGCTTCCTGATCCCATCTTGTTTCATTTTTCCTTCCTCCTTTTTTTTTTTCTTTTAAGATTTTATTTATCTACTTAGAGCATGAGAGAAAGCAAGAGCACAGGCAGGGGGAAGGCGTAGAGGGAGACGCAGACTCCCTGCTGAACAGGGAGCCCAACGTGTGCCTCGATCCCAGGGCCCTGGGATCATGACCTGAGGCAAAGATGGACGCTTAACCGACTGAGCCACCCAGGTGCCCCTTTGCCCATTTTTTAATTGTATTGTGTGTTTTTTGGCATTGGTTGTATAAGTTCTTTATATATTTTGGATATTACCTCCTTATTGGATATATCATGTGCAAATATCTTCTCTCATTCCATAGATTGCCTATTTGTTTTATTGCTGGTTTCCTTATCTGTATAAAAGCTTTTTATTTTGATGTAGTCCTAATATTTTATTTTTGCTTTTGTTTTCCTTGCCTGAGGAGAAAAATCCATAAATATATTGCTAAGGCCAGTGTTCACATTGATCCCACAGATTACTGCCTATGTTTTCAGGTCTCACATTTAGGTCTTTAATCCATTAAACAGTAAAGTTTAGAAAATAATTATTTGTATGCTTTATTCTGGCAAAAAGTACTAATTTACATGGATAATCTAAAAAAGGTCTTCACTTTTTCACTCAGTAGAATCTCTGCTGTTCTTTCTATGAGTTCCACAAAGAGTTTTATTGTTATTTTCATTTTGTTTCTTTGAAGTATGCATGGTAAGTGATCTATAGGGCCACCAAAAAGTCTGTAACCAAGACTTCATTTGAGATCAGCAAATTAATCCCAACATAGGTGTGGGATGCTGGAAATGGTGGAAGAGAGGAAAACACATGGATAGAAATTAGAAGAAAAGGAGGAAGGGGAACCTGGGTGGCTCATTCAGTTAAGCTAACTCTTGATCTCAGCTCAGGTCTTGATCTCAGGGCTTCATGCTGGGTGTGGAACCTACTTAAAAACAACAACAACAAAAGAGAAAAGGAGAGAATCAAGAAAATAATAGCAGTATTCACTAGGTACTGTACTGAATGTTTTGCTTTAGTCTGATAAGGAAAACATTCATGTAAACATAAGGTCTTAGTGTCAGAAATCTAATAAAAAGTACAGAAGGCTTTATTAGTAATAATGTTACTACTTGCTAAATGCTTTTTAAAATTTTGCTTAAAAGAAACAAGGAAGAGGACTAATTATCATTACATGATCCACTCTGTTATCTCCTACTAATAGTTTCCTAAGAGCCTCTTTTTTTTTTTTTTTAATTTTATTTATTTGACAGAGAGAGAGATCACAAGAAGGCAGAGAGGCAGGCAGAGAGAGGGGGAAGCAGGCTCCCTGCTGAGCAGAGAGCCCAATGCGGGGCTCGATCCCAGGACCCTGAGATCATGACCTGAGCCGAAGGCAGAGGCTTAACCCACTGAGCCACCCACATGCCCCTCCTAAAAGCCTCTTAAAATCAGGAGGGATTAAGAAGAATGTTGAGATTCTATTTCTACTCTATTCTCTCATTTTTGTATGTCAGCGGGCTGGCCACCTTTATTAGGCATGGGAAGATTTGGTAGCTGAGGATTATGGAGATAATAATTCCCTTTTTATAAGGATTATTTAAAGTACAGATAGACTGTGTATCTGATATTGATAGCATAATTATCTGAAGTAGTTGCATTTCTCTTTTAAAAGTGCAAATAATAACACCTGACAAAGGATTTGTATCTAGAATATATAAAGAATTCTTACAACTCAACAGTAAGAACACAAACAATCCAATAAAGGAAGCAAAAAATATGAACAGTCACTTTACCAAGGAAGATAATGGGATTGGCAAATGAACATGTAAAAAGATGCTCAGCTTCACTTGACATTAGTGAAATGCAAAGTAAAACCAGAATGAGATAGCCATTTCACAGCTGTTAGACTGGCTAGAATTACAGACTTTTTTAATAAAGATTTTATTTATTTATTTGACAGAGAGAGAGCACACAAGCAGGGGGCGTGGCAGAGGGAAAAGTAGGCTTCCCACCAAGCCGGGAGCCTGACATGGGGCTCGATCCCAGGACCCTGGGATCATGACCTGAGCCTAAGGCAGCTGCTCAACAACTGAGCCACCCAGGTGCCCCTAGACTGGCTACAATTAGAGACAATTGCAAGCGTTGGCAAAGATGTGAAGGAACTTGAACTTCACACTGATCATGAAGTTGCAATTAATGTATAACCACTTTGTAAAACAGTTCAGTGATTTCTTAACAAGTTAAATATATACCTATTATATGATCCAGTCATTTTACTTTTTGATATTTACCCAATAGAAAAGAAAGCATATGTCTATACAAAGAATATACATAGCTTTTTTTGTAATACCTGAAAACTGGAAACAACCCAAATATTGATCAGTAGGAGCATATATGAACAAATAGTCATATATCCATATAATAGAATACTGTACTCAGCAATAAAAATGAACAGTTAGTACATGCAACAACATGGATAAATTTTCATAAAAATTATGGGGAGAGAAAGAAGCCATACAAAAGAGAGTACATACTATTTGATTCTTTTTTTTTTTTTTTTATTCTAGAAAATACAAACAAATCAAATGACAGCAGATCCATGGTTGTGTGGGATGGGAGTAGAGAGAAGTAAGGAGTCAGGGACTATTTGGGGGAATGATAGAAATGTTCATTAATCTGATTGTAGTACTGGTTTCACAGGTGTATACATGTGTCAAAATTTTTCAAATTATACACTTTAAATATGTGCAGTTTATTGCATGTCATTTATACCTCAATAAAGCTGATTTAAAAATAGCATATTCTACCTGTTTCACATAGTAATCATTCAAAGGTGCTAGATTTGCAATAGTTCTGTCTTATTGAAAGGATCTGAAAATAAAAAATTAAGATTGAAGAGCCATTTTTATAGTTAATGAAATAGTGACAGCAAATTAATTCACTCATTCATAATCAGTATATGTTTTTGAGTATTGGACAAATTGTGCAGTTATAAGATTTAAATTTTTAAATTTCACATGTAATATAAATATAAGATACTTTCAGTATATGTTTATTAGCTGGGGAAATATGTCATAAGAAACTGTATGAAACTGGAATTTTAAAATACAGTGTTTCCAAATCACTAAGATGTACACCTGAAACTAAATGTAACATTGTGTGCCAGCTATACTCACATTTAAAAAATTAATTTTAAAAATTAGAAAATAATAAAATGAAATACAGTAGTTCATTGGACACTAATAAATACAGAACTCTAAAATGACTAGTAGATATTGGGTATTAAATTAGATTTAATAAGGAGACCAAGATAAATCTGATGCAGACCTTGTTTTCCAGTTGCTTATATCATCTATTAGGGGGAAATAATAGATCTCTCATGAGCCAAATCAGAAATTAGAGTGGTAAAATCTCTAATTGATGGGTAAGTATGTAGAGGAAGCGAAAGTTGACTTTCTGTTCAGGAAGACAGAGGTGAAGCTAAAGAAGTCATTGTGGAGAAAGTGGAGTTTTTTTTAAAGAAAGACTATTTGTAATATCTAGTTATTTACTTTTCAAGCCTGTTCTTGAATCCAGACTAACATTGTTTTTATGAGTAACAATTAATTTGAAACAGATGATTTGTGTGTTCAGAATTAAGTGATGTTTTGTACATTTACTCTTGTTTGAAAGTTTGCAACAATTAAAACACTGACAATCTTGAAAAGTAATTTTAGTTACTGTGCCTTTTGTTCTTTTAGCCATTATGACTACTAACTTAGTAATTAATTAATGTAATACACTAGATTAATACACCACAGTATAAATTGTTATGAGTGTAAACTTCTAGTGTTCCAGAAACTTGTTATTGCTCTAAAATTCTTAATAAAATGCTGGCTTATTATATATTATATTTAATTGAATTCTTGGTTACTAGTTTATTTTGTCAATTACCTTTTCAAAATGATAAATTTTGTAAAATGTGTTAAAGTGTTAGGGAAAATAATACTTTGTAGTAGTAGTTATGTGCAGACATTTTTGCCTTGAGCATCTTTTAAACCAAGATTACGTTCTTTTGCCCAGATTGTTTTGGCTTTTCCCACTTCTACTGTGACTCCCTAGGTGAAAGTACCCTCTGTTTCTTCTGTGGCTAATTCCATTACCATCGTTTGTCTTCTTTTGTTCTTTCTGATGACTAGAACCAGCTTACTATTTTGTACATATAGGCGAAATTACAATTGGACCAATTTAAAAGTGTTCTACTTATGAAACCTTTTTCTGGGTGAATTTTTATTTTAGGAAATGGTATTTCACCTCATGTATTATTGAAGCTCTAGCATTTACCATCTCAGTTGTTGTAATTACTGTGTTTGTGGCCATCAGCTTTCCACTGATGCAGTTCAGTGATCATAAGATATTCTGCCACTTTACATTTGTTTTTCTGATGTTGAGAGTAGATTATGAATCTCTCCCTGTGGTCCTAGAAATAATTTCCCAAACTGTTTTTATAGACTTTATTCTGAGACTAGCTCTCCTCTTTACCCTGGCATTCATCTATAGCTGGAGGTCCAGATTTTAACAGATCATTTCCTGTTATTACTACAGCAGTATCAAAATACTGATCATTTACCAAGAAGCAAAGTTTCCAAAAGACTGAAGCAGAGAGTTCAGCCAGCTGTTTGTTTTTCAACTGTTAAAATTTGTAAGAATCACATGTTAAATAGCTATAGCTACAAAATGAACCAAGGGTAGCCTAGGTAAAAAGAGTATGGTAGGAAGCCATCCAGCTCGTAAGTTATAACACACTCAGGTGTTTACTAAAGACAAAAGGAATTTTGCTACTTTTAAAGTGTGCTTATTTAGGTAGCATTCAGTAACTACTAGGAGGTGCAGGTAACCTGTTCTTTGGAAGTTTTATTTTATTTTTTTTCTAAGTCATTAGGGCTGTTGAGTAAAAAACCCATTTTTTTCCCTTGAAATTTTCAATTGTTAGACTGGCATTCGGGTATAATTTTGATTCTTCTCCTTCATCTTCCCATACTCAGTAATACAAATTCTGCAGATTCTTTCTCCATATTAATTATCACTTTTAGTTTCACTCCATTTATATCACTCTAGGCCAATTGCTGGACCATTGATCTTTAGTTTATGCTAAGATAAAATTATCCAAACAGTATTCCATCATATGGCTTTCTATAAAACCCATACTAATTCCACATTACCTATATAAATTTACCTATGTAAATAAACCCAAAGTCCTCTGGCATCCCTTCAAGGCCATACATCTTCCATGCCTCTTTTATAACCTTTTCATATTCTCAGACTTTTTGCTCTAGCCTAGCAAATATGCTTGTCTGTTTTATGCACACAACTCCCTTATTCTCGTTTTTACTATTTTATAGGTAATGTCTAATGGCCTTTAATGTCACTGTTCTAACAATTGATACCACTTTCCTAAACAAATGGGCTCAAAAGTCACTCTCTTGAATGCCTTTACTTATCTGATTTTAATCCTGTGTATTTTGGTAATTCTTTTGTTCTAAATCCTCTTAGCACTTATGCATTCTGCCAGTACTCTATTAACATATGAATGTCATATTGTGTATGTTGCTAACTCTTGAAGACAGACTCGGACAATGAATGCAATGATTTGCATTATTACAATTCTCAACATATAGTAGGCATGAAGTAAATACATTGTTTTTCTAAGATCTTGTATTGACATGGTTTTTATACCTTGTCTCATTTTCACAAAATCACTATGTCAGGGCTACGTTTAATTATGAATAACAAATCCCTGCTACAGTGACTTAAATAAGTTTTTATAATTTTTGTATATTAAAAAGTCTGGAGATCGATGTTTGTTTCATTGGTGCAACAGCTTAATAACACTGGCTTTCTGAGAATTCTTAGGTCATTTTCATGGTCAAAAAACAGTTGCTGTCATCTTAACTCTCACAATGGAATTGAGAGAGAAGGGACAAGAGTGGTACTGGCCGTATCTCTCTTCCATTATCCCCAGGAATCTCCCGCATGCTTCTTATGTCTTGTTGGTCAGAACTGGGTCACAGGGCTGTCTCTAACTTAGAGGCAAGCTTGTCTGGGAAGGCAGGGAGTGTGATTGTCATTGTTGCCTTAGGCAAACAGCTATTTTCTAGGGCAAAACACATCATCTCCCTAAAAAAACCCTAAACTACAAACAGTATTCTCTCTTTGAGGAATAGGGGAGAATAGATATGAGGTAGACAGTAAGCAGTATCTGCCACACACAGTCTTTCTAAGACTCAGCATCCTCATCTACAAACTGGAAATCATAGCAGCACTCACCTCAGAGGATTAAGTGAGATAATGAATGGAAGCACTTAGCACAGGGTGTGGCAAATAGAAGTATTCAACAAGAGTAGCTGGTTTTGTTATTTTGTCTTTGGTTCATGTGGTTTGATCCGAGAAATCTGTGGGGAAGAAGTGGCTGTTTTTCCCTTTTTCCCGGAGACTTCTGCTGGACTTTGGAAGATAACCACTAGTTCTGCAACACTGCCTGTATGGTAACCTGAGAACCCCTTTTTAGCATCTGCTTTTTATTATCTACCATATACTTATACCTTGCCATGATAGCATTTATGTAGAATTTTCCCACACAAAGTAGCAGGACCCTCTAAATTCTGTAAATTCTGTTATAGTGGGTGGGAGCTAAGACAACCTTTTTAGTTATTAACTACATTGTCCTTTTGAGCCCATGCAAGATATCAAGACTCTTATTTCTTGCATTTTTCAACCTTAGCAAAAAAAGAAAGCATACTTGATAGAACTTTCCAGTGTTGCAAGCTGGAGTAGATGAACAGCCCTGTAAGTTCTTTAAGACACATAATTCCAGAAGCAGGAAGTGAGTATCAAGCTAGAAGAGAAGCTCCAGCGCACTTACCATGTTTAACCAGTTCTAAGCCAATCTACTAGATCCTTTATTACTCCTGATCTAGGTCTGCATCCCTTAGCTGCTGGTAGCTGCTGCTTCTTGTTGGTGTCCTCTCTTGCCCCTTCAGAATTTTATGATAAGCACTATTTTGCTAGCTCCAAACTTGCCTCTTTTCAATGTTGTTCTCTCAGGCCACTATGAGTAAGCTTTCTCTGTTTTGATCCACTGAGTAGAAGTTCCTGTTCTAGACTATCTCTAATGACAACTGATCAAGTTAGTAATACTGTGCCAATTGGCTTGGGATATCTACTAAGGCTGGAAAGCATACATTTTATAAAGATTTACTTCGAATAATCCACAGTGTCATTTTTAAATTATTATGGATACTTGATTGCTCATTCCTATCAAACAAACAAAAAAAAGATGTTTACTCTACAATGCTGTGATCAATTATATTACTTATAGTTCCCAGGAGAAAAATTTTGCATCTTTTTTCAAACAGTCAACATGTACTATTGACTGCCTTAAATCTCGCATAGAATACAAAGGAGAAAACATGTTTCTTATTCAGAAGAAACTTACGGTCTAGCTGATGATGGCTAGGGATACACAGAGACATTGACACATCCTCATTATGAAGTAGTATTGAGTAAACCAGGTATCACCAATTTCTAGTGTACTAGTAAGGTTCTTATAGAAGAGATAGACACTCATGTATAGGAGGTTGTCTGAAGAGGCTCCCTTCCTTGATTCTGTACAAGCTGAGAAACAAATAGTGAAGATGAAAGCTGAAATAATTACCTTCTTTCCTGAAGGCTGGTGGATGTCTTTTGTAGTCTTAGCTAGTTTGGGTTTCTAATAATGAATCCCTAAGATTCATGTCATGGCTGGCTGCACACTGAATGGGGCAGGATGCTTTCTAAAAAGGAAGAGGATGGAGCAAAACTATATATTCTCAATTGTTCTTTGTATATTTACAGATAAGCTGTTAACCTCTTTGGGGCCAGTGTGACAGGCTGGAGAGAGGTCCAGAGTAAAGGAATTGAACTTCCTTCTACTTGGGAATCATCAGGAGTGGGGAAAGAGTATTCCTAAATTTACATTCTCATTCCAAAACATGTAGATTTAAGTAGAGAGAGATGAAACAGGGAGGCATTTTAGGCATGGAAAATTACAAATTTGTGGAGGAGTCAGGAGGTTATTTTCATACTGTAGTACAGTGGGGTGCTAACCTGAGTAATCTGTAACATCTTTAAGTTACAAGATGGAAAAAAGGTAGGGTAGGATGTGGTTAAAGTTTAATCTTACTCTTATAGTTTTATATCCATACCCTTATATAATTCTTACATTTAATACTATATTAAAACTTCAGAGAAGAAAAGAGGCAATATGGTTAGCCTAACACCCACTACCATTATAAATTGTAAAGGAGACTGTGGAATAAGAACCCTAGTTTTTGAAAGAGTTTCATATAAATTAAAATGTTCGAGATTTCTCTAAGATTATCTAATATTATCTAAAATTGAACCATGGAGAAGGTTATCAGAAGTTTGCCTAGGATAAAAAAAAAAAAAGGGTGGAAATCTGTGTTTTTCCAAAGGGCATTCCTTAGAGATTGATACTTGTGGAATCATTGAAATGTCCATCCAATTTGGATCCATTGTTCCAGGTTCCCTCTTCCATTCCAGAGATTTAGTTAATAAACGGAATTCTTAGATAATACACTTGTAAGCAAGACCATCAGAAATCATACACAGCTCCAAATAAGGCTCTCAAGTGGCCATTACAAAAATATTTGAGTTCTTGGAATATGGCATGTTGTGTTTTTAAACAGAATCATCATCAGTAGGAACACAACTTCATTCCTTTGGGTCCAATTTGTGCTTGTCTTACTTCTAATTACTTTTGGGTTCAAAATAAGAAAGCCTTATTTAAAACTAAAGAAGGCGTTGAGATAGTATTATTCACAGTATAATTCTTTTTAAAGATATGTCAGCTGAAGCATGAGATATACTAGTGATATGAAGAAACAAACAATGTAAGCAGTGTCTTGTTTTAAATAATAGTAATCATTTTTTATATACTCTGTAGCTAGAAATATAATAAGAGGAAATATTATTATTTTTAAAGATTTTGTTCATTTATTTGACAGAGATCCCAAGTAGGCAGAGAAGCAGACAGAGGGGGAGAGGGTAGCAGGCTCCCCGCCAAGCAGAGAACCCGATGCGGGGCTCTATCCCAGGAGCCTGAGACCATGACCTGAGGAGAAGAAAGAGGCTCAACCCACTGAGCCACCCAGGCGCCCCAGGAAATATTATTTTAATGAGAATTTCTGCATGTGAAAATTTTTCTTTGTTATTTGCAAGCTAGAAGGAAGTAACTTGGTTGCATAGGAATTAGATGAGCACCTAAGTTCTATCTACGATAATCTATGGCTGATTTTTTTCAGTTTTTTTTTTTTAGACTTTTTCCTTATATATATATATTTTTTTAAGATTTTATTTATTTATTTGACAGAGAGAGATCACAAGTAGGCAGAGAGGCAGGCAGAGAGAGAGGGAAGCAGGCTCCCCACAGAGCAGAGAGCCCGATGCGGGGCTCGATCCCAGGACCCTGAGATCATGACCTGAGCCGAAGGCAGAGGCTTTAACCCACTGAGCCACCCAGGCGCCCCAACTTTTTCCTTTTAAATTGTGTGTATGAAGCATAATGTATATACAGTAAAGTGCACCGAACAACAGCTCAGTGAATTAGATCAAGGTGGACACCTGTGTACATGCCTAAGATTAAAAACACCTCAGTACCTTGGAAGCTCTCTCTGTGTCCCCTCTCTACCACTCTTCTCCTCCTCTCCAAGATTAGTCTCTACCCTGAGTTAAATGGTACAGCTGAGTTTCACCTATGTTAAATGTAATATAAATTATGTACGTATGTATATGCAAAGGTAAAATATCTTTTGTGTTGGTTTTCTTTTACCCAACATGATTTTTGTAGTGTATATCCATGTTACTGCTTGTAGCTATAGTTTATTCATTTTTCCTGCTATATATGTAGTATTTTATTATAGAAATACACCATAATTTATTTATCCACCCTACTGTTGGTAATTGAAGTTTTTAGTTTCAGACTGTTACGATAATACTGTGTTGGAATTCTAGTGCTTGTCTTTTGACTCATATTGCATGTGCGTTTCTTTTAGATGCATGTATAGG
Source organism: Enhydra lutris kenyoni (assembly GCF_002288905.1). Taxonomy (NCBI): domain Eukaryota; kingdom Metazoa; phylum Chordata; class Mammalia; order Carnivora; family Mustelidae; genus Enhydra; species Enhydra lutris. The sequence goes on from NW_019154087.1 coordinate 69,109,145, forward strand.
AGTCGAATATCTCTCTCAAAGGGTACATGTATGCTCACTTTCTGTAGATAATGCCAAATCGGTTTCCAAAGTAGATGTACCCATTCATGTTTTGACAGCAGGGCATCTGAATCGCTGTTACTCCATGTACTCACGAAACTTGAATATTGTTGGTCTTTTTAATTTTAGTCACTTTGGTGAGTATAATGTTACCATAGTTTTGATTTTCCTTTCCATTAAAACTAATGATGTCAAGCTACTTTTCATGTTTGTTGACATTTGGATAGCCTCTTTTGTGAAGTATTCTAGTCTTTTGTTCATCTTTTTAAAAATTGTCTTAATTTTTCTTAGTGATTTATAAATGTTCTTCAGACATTCTGGATAATAAACCCTTTGATAGTTACCAGTGATGTAACTGCCTTCTCCCACACTGTGGTTTGCCTTTCCATTCTTTTCCAATCTTTTAATGAATAGAAATTCTTATTGTAAATGCGAACCAATTATCTTTTCCATGATGTTAAGTGTCTTTTGTGTGCTAAGAAATCTTTTCTTTTCTTTTCTTTTAAAGATTTTATTTATTTGACAGACAGAGATCACAAGTAGGCAGAGAGGCAGGCAGAGAGAGAGGAAGGGAAGCAGGCTCCCTGCTGAGCAGAGAGCCTGATGTGGGGCTGGATCCCAGGACCCTGGAATCATGACCTGAGCCGAAGGCAGAGGCTTTAACCCACTGAGCCACCCAGGTGCCCCTAAGAAATCTTTTCTGACTTGAATATCATAAAGATTTTCTCTTACATTATCTTTTAAAAGCTTTAGTTGCTTTGTTGTGCAGATTTAGATCTGCAATCCACCTTAGATGACAGGAGTTAAATTTATTTTTTTCTTCCCTATGTAGATATCCAAATGACTCAGTATTTGTTGAAGACTATCTTTTCCCATTGCTCTGCAATGCCACCTTTGCATTAACTCAAGTATCCATTTGTGTGTGGCAAGTTTTTGAGCTGCCTGTTCTTTTCAGTTTGTCTGTTCTTGTATCAGGATAACACTGTCTTTATTACTGTTGATTTGTAATAATGTTTTGACATCAAGTAGGTCAGATTCTTCTGGCTTGTTCTTTTCTGTTTCAACTATTCTTGGCCTTTTTCATTGCTGTATACATTTTATATTCAACTTACCAGCTTACACATACACATACACACTATAGAATTTTTATTGGGATTGTTTTGAATCTATAGATCAATGAGAACACTTTTCAATATTGAATCTTTTAATTTACAGAAGACTCCATTTGTTTGAGACTTTAATGTCTTTCAATAGTGTTTTATAGTTTTCTTGGGAAACATCTTGTATATTTTTTATGGAGTTATTCCTAGGAATTTGATATTTTTGATACTATTCTAATTGATACTTAAGTTTATTTTGGTAAATTGAAATAAAATTGATTTTTTTTAAAGATTTTATTTATTTATTTGACATAGCACAAGTAGGCAGAGAGGCAGGCAGAGAGAGACGAGGAAGCAGGCTCCCTGCTGAGCAGAGAGCCCGACGTGGGTCTCTATCCTAGAACCCGGGATCATGACCTGAGCCGAAGGCAGAGGCTTAACTCACTGAGCCACCCACGTGCCCCGAAGTAAAATTGATTTTTATAAATTTATTTAATAATCAGCAACTTTCTAACTTCCCTCTTAATTAAAATCATTTTTCTGTAGATTCTCTACAGAAAATCATTTTTCTGTAGATTCTCTACATTTAGATATCTCTAAATGATGCCAATTTCTTCTTTTCTTTTCCTTATATTTTTAATTTATATTTCTTATTATAGTAATTATGCCTCCAGTAATGTATGAAATAGAAGTCTGAGGTGTTAAATTGAACATTGAAAGCAGTCATTCTTACCTTGTTTCTGATCCCAGTGAGAAAGCTTTAAGATTTCACTGTTCTGTATATTTGCTTAGGTTTTAGGTTTTTTTTTTCAAGAAACCCTTAATAAAATTAATGCTAGTCTTTTCTATTTCTAGTTTACCAAAATCATTTGTTTGTTTTATAATCATGAATGAATACTGAGGCTATTAAGAGCTTTCTTGCACCTATTGAAATAACCATGTGATTTTTTTCTTTTTTCTTATGTTGAATTATATTGGTTGATTTTTACATGTTGAATAACCATCTTTCTGGAGTAAATCCAACTTGACTATAGGCATTGTCTTTTGTTATGAATCACTAAACTTGGTTTGGTAAAAATTAGTTTAGAAGTTTTTCATCCATGTGCACCAATGGTTTTTGCATCATGAGTGAGATTAGCCTATAATATCCCTTTTTGTATTGTCCTTTTCATGTTTTGGTATTGGAATTATTTTGGCTACATAAAATTGAAAGTTTTTGTTTATTTGTCTTCTTGAAGAATTTGTATGAGCTTAGAATAATTCCTTAAATGATGCAAAATTCATTGTGAAGACATAATTATAGGTTTGATTTCTAATTCTAAATAGATGAATTATGTAGATTTTTATACTTCCTCTTGTGTGAGTTTTGGTAATTTTGTATTTTTCTAGCACTTTATCCATTTCATCTACATTTCAGATTTATTGGCATAAAGTTATTCATATTGTCATTTTATGATTTGTTATAGTGTCTGTAGATCTGTATTATTAGATCTCTCACCATTCCTGATATTGGTGTTTTGTAATGTATTTTTTCTTTTTCATGAGTCTCAGCAAAAATGTATCAATTCTCTTCGTATTTTCTAAGAAAAAACTTTGGCTTTATCCTTTCTAATGCATGTATTCTATTTCATTACTTTCTGTTCTTTATTATTTTCTTTGGGCTTAATTTGCCTTCTTTTTCTGTTTTTGAGATGCATACTTAGATTACTGAATTCCAGCATTTTTCTTAAATATGCACTTAGAGCAGTAAATTACCCTTTAAGTACAGATCTGGTTGATCTTATATGTGTTGTTATGTAATTATCCACTAGCATCCAGTTAGAGTGATATCTATTATCTATTAGAATGTTTCTCTTTGACCCATGGGTTATTTAGAAGTACATTTCATAATTTTCTTTACAAATATCTGGGGATTTTCCAAGTATCTTTTTTAAAAAGGTTTATTTATTTATTTTAGTGGGGGAGGGCAAGTGGGAGAGAGAGAATCTCAAGCTGACTCCCTGCAGAACGTGGAGGCTGACGAGGGGTTCAATCCCATGACTCTGAGATCATGACCTGAGCTGAAATCAGGAGTTCGATACTCAGCGGACTGAGCCACCCAGGCTCAGTATGTATTCCATAGTTTTTGGTTGCAGTGCTCCATATATGTTAATTAGATCAGGTTTATTAATTATATTGTCTAATATTTTATAGTCAACTGATTTTTTTTGTCTTCTCATTCTGTCAGTTAATAAGAAAGTTGTATGAGAATCTTCCACATGATTGTGGCTTTGTCTCCTTTTCTTTATAATTTTGTCAATTTTCTCTTTATATATATTGAAGCTACTATGTTATAAAGTACATACACACTTAGAATTGTTGTATCTTTCTGATGAATCAAACCATTTATAATGAACGTACTTCTTTGTCTTTAGTAATTTATTTTTTGCCATAAATACTACTTTTCTGATTTAATAAAGCTGTACCAGTTTGCTTTTGATTAGTGTTGAATGTTACATCTTTTTCTATTCTTTTATTTTTGACCATTGGGGTGCCTGGGTGGCTCAGTTGGTTAAGCATCTGCCTTTGGCTCAGGTCATGATCCCAGGGTCCTGGGATCGAGCCCTGCATCGGGCTCCCTGCTCAGTGGAAAGCCTGCTTCTCCTTCTCCCTCTGCCTGCTGCTCTGCTTACTTGTGCTATCTCTCTGTCGAATAAATAAAATCTTTAAAAAAAAAATTTACAAATAAAATTTATTTTTGACCATTTCATATCGTTATATTTCTTACATGTTTTCTGTAAATTGACTATAGTTGGGTTTTGTTTTTTTTACTCAGTTTGGCTTTCTGGAAGGAAGAAATCTCTATGGCTTATTTGGAAGATATTGCTTCTCAGGGTACCTGGCTGGCTCAGTTGGAAGAGCATGTGACTGTTGATCACAGGGTTGTGAGTTCGAGCCCCACTTAAAAAAAGGATACTGCTTCCCACTTGCTCTTAGCCAAAAGGCCAAGAAGCAGTGAAAGAACCAGTGGAAGATAATTGCTTCTCAAACCAATGCAAGTAAACATCTAGGAGAGAGGTGAGAGAAAACTTTATTTTTTTTTTTAAGATTTTATTTATTTATTTGACAGAGAGAGAGATCACAAGTAAACAGAGAGGCAGGCAGGGGTGGGGGAGAAACAGGCTCCCTGCTGAGCAGAGAGCCCAATGCGGGGTTCAATCCCAGTCCCCTGATATCATAACCCGAGCCGAAGGCAGAGGCTTTAACCCACTGAGCCACCCAGGCACCCCAGGAGAAAACTTTAGAAAGTTAATTTTGGGCCAGATTTTGGAGGTCCAGGTAAAAAGTTTGGCCTGTATCTTCTTTCAGGGAATTCTTGAAGAGTTTTGAATATATAGGTGAGTGATATATGTTTTAAGAAGGTTAAATCAGTAAGATTTCACTGGAGCAGGAAGCATTGGAGGCTATAATGATAGATTCTGAAAGCATCTTAGTAATGTAGCATCTGGAACAACAGAGTTTGATACATAGTAAGCTTGCAGTGAAATATTTGATGACCAAATGAAAAGCTCAGGTGAAATATGATGAGGGACCAGATAGGAATATGACAGTAGAAGTGGCAAGAAATGACTGGAAATATAAAATAGGCAGAATTCTTTGTTTGCTTACATGTGGCTGGGAGGAAACTTAGGTAAAAGATAATGAACAAACATATCATGCTGAGATGTTTTTATAGTTATTATATGGGGTCTCAGAATAATAAATTAGGTAAGGAGACATGGTGACTATATTGATTATTAATTTATAAAGTTAAATTTTTATATGAATTTATAAAGTTAAATTACAAAGAGTTAAATATAGGAGAAAATTTAAAGATGAGTATGACATTTTTCTTCACCACCACCTTGTCCAACTTTTCAAACTACTGTGTTCACTTTGATGTGTAGCCCAGGATCCTCTAGATCAGATCCTATATAGGTGCTTGCCCCATATCAATGTTTTTGCAGATACTTTTTTTTTAAAAAAAGATTTTATTTATTTATTTGACAGAGATCACAAGTAGGCAGAGAGGGAGGCAGTGGAGGGTTGGGGGGCGGGGAGCAGACTCCCTGCTGAGCAGAGAGCCAGATGCTGGGCTTGATCCTAGGACCCTGGGATCATGACCTGAGCCGAAGGCAGAGGCTTAACCCGCTGAGCCACCCAGGCATCCCTTTCCAGATACTATTGACAAAAGAGCCTGGGTTTGCACATTTCCAAAAGGAGGCCATGTTACCCTAAAATAGCTAACTATTAAGTGCATTTACAACTTTATATTCTTACGTGGTGCCAAAGTAATCCAGTGCAAATATTTCCTGTTTCTGAGTTTGCCCTGATCTTCCCCCAAAATGCAATTATTAATCTTTCCTGAATGGCTACTCATCCATTTTTCATTTTTGTATATGTTAAGAAATGCAGCTTTGTGTTAGTTATTAGAATTTTAGGGAATTTTAGACTAATTAGTTAAAATATATGATAATTCTTCTAGTCATGATTATCTAGTAGTCTCTAGCAGACATTTCTATTGTGTTAATTTCTCGGGTTTTTAATCTATTATTTTTATTTTCTCTTTTGCCTTAAATCTTGGGTTATGAATTTATCTATAAAATTCCTGTGCAACTTGCGTTAGAATGTTCTAAAATAGTTTTGGATTTACTTCTGTGTGTACTCATTGGAGATCCTTGGCGTAGGACTTAGTTTTTCATAATTTTTTGACTTGTGGCTTTCTAGACCAAATGTGACATAAATTCAGTTCTCTTTTTGTTGTGCAGGCCAAGATTATACATTCCCAAGGGGTTTATTTTACTCCAGCACAGACAAACCAGTTTCCCTATTGTCCATTGTCTTCTTTTGCTTTGGTAGGTAGATTTTTTTCTTGCCCCAACTATGATTTTAGCCCTTCTAGTTTTATGCAGGGATCTTCATTTCAATTTTCCACATTGCAAGAGCCAAGTTCTCATCTCCTGTCCTTTGCATTACCTTAAAAGCCAAATTCCTAAGTTGTAACTATTACTCACCACCCATCATTAAGGCAAATGCAGAGTAGCCTACTCATTTGTATTGAGTAGCCTACTCAGTCCTATTTTTAGTTGCTTCAATATTCCTCAATCTTGAATTCTTTCTTCAATTGAGAAATTCTTCAATATTCCTCAAATCTTGAATTCTTTCCACATCTATAGAGTTTTTTCTCCATATATTTCCAGATATCTTTGATTTTATTTTTTTTAAGGACATTGCATTTCATAGTTGGAGTGGCCTTAAAATGGGGATGTATTTTCCCTTTTTTTTTTTTTTTACGATTTTATTTACTTATTTGACAGACAGAGATCACAAGTAGGCAGAGAGGAAGGCAGAGAGAGAGAGGAGGAAGCAGGCTCCCTGCTGAGCAGAGAGCCCAATGCCGGGCTCAATCCCAGGATCCTGGGATCATGACCTGAGCCGAAGGCAGAGACTCTAACCCACTGAGCCACCCAGGCACCCCTATTTTCCCTTTTTTAAAAATTTAATTTAAAATTATGACGTTGCTAGAACTTACCACATTATAAATTCTACTCAGAGGCACAAGGGGAATAATTAACTCTAAATATTGGTAGAAGACTAGCCTTTTATCTTGGTCTGAGAAAGCAACCTTGAGAATGCATCCCATGTAACTAAATAACACCAAATTCAGTATGGTGAGTACCTTAGGGTCTAGGGGAAAGAGGAATTAGGAATGAGATCATTAGGAGAGGTTTCAATTACATTTGTAATGTTTTATTTCTTAAGCTGAGTTGTATATACCCAAAAGTTTATTATATTCTCTACATTTTAAAAACATGAAATGCTTCATAGTAAAAATGTTTGTAAAGGGAATTATCATCATAATGAAATTGTACCGTATCCTTAATTTCACATGACAGAAGCTACATGGGGCATTTGTCATTGCATATGTATTTGTCAAGTGAAAAAATTATGATTAAAGAATAATTTCCTTATTAACAATAAGGAACTAACAATTTCCTTATTAAAGAAGTTGTTATTTCAACTACTGTTCACATTTAGTTATTTCCACATTAAACTTTGTTTCCCCACACCTGTTAAGAGTGTTATATGACGGTCTGAGTCCAGCCTATCCAGTGATTATGCTACTTCCAACTTGGGGAGTAATTCTAGCATTATCCAGAATGGCCACAGGTTAAATATGAATCATCTTCTATGCTAAAAAAAGGCCTTTTAAGTATTTTCACAGTCAAAATCTCCACTCGTTTTCTTTGTTCACATTCATTGCAAGCGTTGCTATTGAGTGATCTTGTTCACTCACATCTTTAGTACTGAAATATGAAAGGAAGGAAGGGCTGGCATGCAGAAGCATCCGGATTCTTTCAGAGGTTTCCTGAGGCCTGGTGTTCTCCTTGCTGCCTTGCACAGACTCCCTCCTGTCCTCACAGCGACAGGAAAAACAGTGAACACTTACCGAGTGCTCTCTTTGTGCCAGTCATTTGGAGGCATTCTTTATGTATTATCATAAATATCATATATATTATATATTCAACCCTTGTAATAATCTCATAGTTCTTATTCTCCCCTTAGAATGAAGGAAACTGATTGCTTTGACTAAATCACAAGGCAACTAAATGACGAAGTTGAATGTTTGCTGAAGTAACTTTTCTTCCTTTCTCTGTCTCTGTCCATACAGTATTATCTAGTGTTGATACCACCTTGCGGTAATCAATAATTTAATATTACTTAAGCATCAGAAACTTTCATGTGGCTGTGATGAAATGTAGGGTTTAACTGATTTGTATTTAGAAACAGTAGAGAAGAGGGAAGTAGAAGGAATGGATGAGCAGTCGAAGGCCAGCTGGGTCATCAGGATGCAGGAGTGGTTAGAGGGTAGAATGCCTGTTAGAATCAGCTGCCTGAGGCTGTGGTGGAGTACCTATTGATGTTGATGGTATGTGTGGATAAGAGAGGTATGCAGCCTCTGGTTTTACGTTTTCTGTCATACCAATGACTATTAAAAGGGCAGTATTGTCCTTGGAGTCTCACCTTTGACCTAAACAAATAAAACCTTCCCTCTCACATCACTACTGTGAGGAGAAGGGGTGGGGCAGGATGGGGACACAAGGATAAAGAAATATGGAAAGGTGACTGGGCCGTATTGCTTCCTTTCTCTTTATAGACCAAGGCCGTTGCTTTTTAGAAAAAGAAAAAGAAGGAAGAATGGAGGGGAGGGCTGAGGGGACAGAGAGATGGAAAGCAGGAGAGATTGATTCAATAGAGAGAAAAGTATTCACTTACATTTTTGTCTATGACTTCTTACAAAATAAGGGGCTTGCATTATAATGTTGTGACTTTACAACTTTGAGAATAAATCAGTGTGATTTAATTTATACTGAGCCTTGTAAAGAGCAAGGGATCTCTTTCCCCCAGTCTTTCTTAGAGAAACTCACATATCTCCAAACTTTGTCTTGAACTACTGTTTCTAGGTCATACTGAGGCTTGTGTTTAATTATTGTGGCCTCGTTTAAGGAATTCTGGGCCAGAGGCATGTAGACCTTTAGGGCCCTTCGTTGGATTCACAATAAATCATAAATAAGTTAGTATAATCTCAATTAAAATAATACTTCATATATCCATTGTCATCTAAATGTGGTCTACTCTAAATCCCACTATGAATATAAGAATTATTAATAAGTTAATAATTATCAATAAATTAATAATAACATTAGGTCACAGGACCCCAAGGCATGAACAGGGATATGAGCAGACATTTTCTTTTGCCTTCAGAATTTCACAGGTGTCCAAAAACGTTGTAAAGATGTGAGAAGGGGCCAATCTAAGGACAAGTGCCCCGAGGTGGCCAATAAATAGCTCTGCTTGTGTGAATATTTTGCTGCTTTGTAGTTAAAAATTCAGTAATTAAATTGAAATTAGGTCTTGTGGAAAATTGTGAATCTATTTTCTTCAAACTTTCTTAGAAAGATTCAAGTATTTTCAGTGCTCTTCCTCATGTCAGATTTTGAGCTCTCTGTTCTCTGATCCCTTGGGCAGTGGCTACCTTGCTACCCCTTCCCTTATGTTTCTGATAAGAACAGTAGAACAGCAGAAAATTTTACTGGGAATCTTTTACCGTCCTTTTGAAACTTTTTGATAAAAGTTTCTTTTAAAAATGTATTTCATTTTCTGCACACATAAGAGGGAAATGAATTATTCAAATATTTTCTAAAGCACTTTATTGTTTATAAGGGTCATTCATGGCCACTGCCTCATTTAGATGCTTAAAGCAACCTTGGCAGGCAGGTAAGGCAGGTGGCACCCCGTGACCCAGGTCTTCTGACTCTTAATCTAGTGCTCTTGCCTTATTTCAAATCATTCCTTAACCAAATGCCAATGAAAAGGTTCTATTTTAATGTGCATTTTTAGGTTTTCATATTATTGATATTAACTTTTTGAACCTTTATGGAATCATTAGGATTATCACTGTCCATCAGACAGACAATTAGTAGTTAATAAATGCTCAGTCTGCTTCCGTTAACTGACTTTCTCCTCCTGTGTATGTTCTGGGTCTCAGAAGTGCAGGATCAAGTGTGAATGGAGTTGGGGGAAGCCTTATCACTAAACACACATTTAACTTATTGCCACTGGGTGGTAAGCATGTAATAAATGCCAACATCAAAGAACATTTCAACATGATACAGAATTCCAAGATTTAAACACCTTCTTCATTTAGTGAGAACATGGTGTGGCTGCGCACAATTCAAGTCACTTCTTCCTAGAACTCGGGTTCTCTGTATTTTCTTGTGTCATACCGCAAGAGCAGTGTTAGCCCCAAGAATGCGACTGTGATTCCCAGAGGTTATGAACTCTAACATCACTGTGTTTATTTTTATGAGAATTAGGTCAAGATTAGCCTAAACAGAGGCACCAAATAACCTAGGATCACAAGCAGAATGGGAAATAAAATGCGTTTTATACTGAATCTTTACAGATGGATTTTGCAAAGAACAGTTAATTAACTGTGGGACCAACTGGGGATACATTTTTAATGATTTGCAGGTAGTCCAGAGAAAAGCTAAGTAAAAAAATTCCAGCCCTAACTGCTCTTCTAAAATGGGCTGAGAACGATAGCAGTGAATTAAAATAACCTGTGAATTTTTCTAACCAAAATAAAAATACCAGTTATGAAATATTTCTTTTACTCTTTGCCAATTCTTTAATAGTCCATTAGGTATTTCTAGGAGGTGGAGTAGTTGAGATGAAAATTTGAGCTCAGAAACCTGAAAGGCCAGAATCTTGAATAAACTGATTGAGGCGAGATGGAACTGTGGGTGACGGGAGGCTTTTTCTGTGGTGGAGTTACCCTCAGACTGGGCATGTGTTTCATTTGGATAAGTCTTTGAAAGTTCCAGGAATCAGTGAAAAAAAGAGACTTGAAGGAATGTAGAAATAACGAGTCTAATCCTACTATAGCCTAAGAGTAGGCCACTTCCTGGAGGAGGGATTCACTTCCTTCTGTATGACTTAGCTAAAGTATTCTGTCCGTTTCAGACGAAGAGGTGAGTCACTCAGCTTGGTTCCAGAATCTGCTCTTTCAACATCATACCCTCGTTACAAAACCAGATGTCTTATATACTGCCCCTTCTTTCCCTGACCTAGAAATTATTGACTGAATGTGTTATTTTTTATGTCATTGTTTATAGAGAAAACTGGAATGAGTATCTGGCCTTTATATTGGATTTCTTTTCAGCTCCGTAGGCCCACGTTTAAGAACATTTTAATCTTCTTTCTGCTGCTTGCACTGGAAATGCTGGGAATTACATGGTTAGTAATTATATGATTAGTAATTAGGTATCCAACAGTGAAGCTGAATATAGTTTTATTCTTACATATTTTCCCTTGGGTAGTACATAGGAGTGATTTTCAACTCCTAGATCCTTTCCACAGCTGTTTTTTTTTTTTTCTTTTAAACTCCTTAACTGCAATAAAAATAGTTCATTTACAGGGTCCCTTCTTTTGTGAGCTGGTTTATAACAGGGATGCTGGCATGGTATTTATACCTAAATAGATAGCTTTAAAAAGAAGATACACTCATATGGGACATTATTTCATTGAAGACAATTTTCTTCTAAATCATAACTTTTATCTTCTTTTCTTTTTATGACTGCTTCTTTAAATAGCAGCCATTCCTGGTTTCATTCTTTAAATACTCCCCTAAAGGAGTAAAGCTAAAATAGATGCCTTCAGCTTTTCTTGTATCACAGAGATTTTATTTTAGAAAAAAAGGAAAAAAATTTCCTGAAGGCAAAAATTAGAAATTTGGCTTTACTCGGAGTTCCTTAAACTACAAGTCACTGAAAGCCAAAGTGAGATAAGATTCTGGAATGTTAGCTCTCAAAATTACTTTGTTAAATGTCTTTATTTAACAGACAAATAAGCCAAAGCCGTATGGGCTTGCCAGTTCTCTCCCAGGTTACACAGATGGGTGGTGGGGAAGTCTGTGGGGATTTCTCTCAGCTCAGAGTGATTCTGTTTAACCCTGAGTATTTGGTGGGCTTTGGCTTGGAAAGCAGCAAAAGAAGGAAAACTAAGTAAAAACAACCCATGACAGGTTTATGGCCAGCTTGTTAAGTGAGATCCTTGGCTTGACACTATTGCTTTCTTTGCTGGGTGTGGATTGACAGGTATTGATGAAATGTCTTGGGTTCTAATTCAAAATGCCTGGTGACAAATTATAACTCTTGACAAGTAGAGGTTATCAGCAAACCACAGGGTGAATCTGTGGACTGTAGCCTGCAACAGTCATTATACTGTCTCTATCAAGCTTCTGTGCTTTAACAGGGATGTACTTGATCTCTTCACCCCCCAAGAGTAGATTAAGTGCTTCAGTAAATATGCCATTAAGATACTTCATTGTACGAAGCCATTAGTACACACCTCAAACTACACTGGAAGCAGGGGGCCTTCAGCCACCCAAGAAGCATTATAAATGGCCTAGAGGGATGCCTAGTGCTGTGTTTGCTTGGATATTGCGTTATTAAGAACAGTTTTTCTGTTGGTTGGAATAAAACCAGAATGGAGGAAATAGCAAATTCCTTTCCAGTCTACTCTGAATGAGTCCCTCTGCCATCATGTCCACTTTGTTGTGGTTCTACCTGCATTAATTCCTTGACTTTGTGCCTGAGTCAGAAGGTAGGTTTCAGAGCACCCTTTCACCACCAGCTAAACCCCCTTGGGATTTCATTTCCTTATGAAGAAGCTAAATTGGAAGTGTTTTAGAAATGTTTATCATGGATATACTATTTATGTTGGTGGTCTGCTGTTTTCTTTCTTACCTTTCTGGGCATAATTCTCATGATAATAGAAACAACATGATGATAGAATTTTGCCACTGTGTGAAACCCAAGATATTGTTTAACTCAATCCTTCATTTTAGAGGTGAAGAAATTACAGGTCAAAGATGTGAAGGGACAGTTATTTATGATACCTTTGCTATCTTAAAGGAATTCGGTATCCATAGCTTTTTTTTCCCCTAAAAATTTAAACCTATTTATCCTCTTAAATCCTTAGTTAGGATTCGGTTTTCATCACCTTCTAGTGGTTGGTATGATTTGTGTGAGAAAACTTAGGTACAAAGAGATGACTTGGCCAAAGTCAGAGATTGAGGTAAACTAGAGAAAAACCTGGTGTTAAATTTTGGGGTGCTAATCCAGAGAAGAAGGTCTTTTTAAGAAGCTTGTACTCATTCTTTTGATATTGGGAAAAAAAAAAAGAAATTAATCTGCATTTTTCATTTTTTTGGCATAGATTTTTAAAAATTTTTATCCTAATTTTTTTGCTTATGTGTAATTGACACACAATGTTACACTAGTTTCAGATGTACAACATAGTGGTTCAACAAGCTTATGTATTATGCTGTGCTCATCACCAGCATAGCTACCGTCTGTCACAGGCTATTACAATATCATGGACTATATTCCTTATACTGTCCCTTCTATTCCTGTGACTTCTTCATTCCATAACTGGGAGTCTGTATTTCCCACTCCCCTTCACCCATTTTGCCCAACCCCCCACCCCTCTTCCCTCTGCCAACCATCAGTTTGTTCTCTGTGTTTACAGGTCTGATTCTACTTTTCATTTATTTATTCGTTTTTTAAAAATTCTAGTTATGAGTGAAATTATATTTGTCTTTCTTCAGTCTGACTTATTTCACTTAGCATAATACCCTCTAGGTCTATCTGTATTGTTGCAAATGTCAAGATCTGTGTTGTTGCAAATGTCAAGATCTCATCCTGATTTATGGCTGCATAATATTCCATATATTTATGTAAATATATATTTTATAAATATAAATAAACAAATTATATAAATATATTAATCATATATAAATTTATGTAATAATTCATATAATAAATTATTATATATTATCTGATTATAAATATATATTTATATATACACTATTATATATTATATAATATATAATTATAAAATATATAATTATAAAATAAAACTTATAAAATAATATAGAATCTATAACATACACTATATTAATATAAGTATATTATATATAATATCACATATAATATATATATATACACACACACACATATATGTGTGTGTATATATATATAAAAAACACCTCCCTTACCCATCTATATCAATGGATTCTTAGATTGCTTCTGTGTCTTGGCTATTGTAAATAATGCTGCAATAAACATAGGGGTACATATGTCCTTTCAAATTAAGGTTTTCATTTTCTTTCGGTAAATACGTAATAGTGGACTTATTGGATAATATGGTATTTCTGTTTTTAATTTTTTGAGGAACCTCCACATTGTTTTCTAAAGTGGCTGCACCAGTTTGCATTCCCACCAACAGCGTATAAGGATTCCTTTATTCTACATCTTCATCAACACTTGTTATTTCTTGTCTTTTTAATTTTAGCCATCTTGACAGGTATAAGGTGATATCTCCTGATGGTTTAGATTTGTATTTCCATGATCATTGGTGATGTTGAGCACTGTATGTCTTCTTTGGGAAAAGTGTCTATTTATGTCCTCTGCCCATTTTTTAATGAGGTTAGGTGTTTTTTTTGGTGTTGAGAGTATAATTTCTTTATATATGTTGGATATTAACTCTTTATTTGATATATGATTTGCAAATATCTTCAGTAGGTTGCCTTTTGGTTTATTAATGATTTCCTTTCCTGTGCAAAAGCTTTTTATTTTGATGTAATCCCAATGGTTTATTTTTGCTTTTGTTTGCCTTGCCTGAACAGCTATCTAGAAAAATGTTACTACAGCCAGTGTCAGAGAAACTACTGCCTTTGTTCTCTTCTAGTTTTTTTATGGTTTCAGGTTGCATATTTAGGTCTTTAATTCACGTTAGGTTTATATTTGTTTATGGTTTGGAAAATGGTCCAGTTTCATTCTTTTACATGAAGCTGCCCAGTTCTCCCAGCACCATTTATTGAAGAGACTGTCTTTTCCCCACTGCATATTATTGCCTCCTTTGTCGTAGATTAACTGACCATAAAGCCTGAGTATATTTCTGGGCTCTCTGATCTATGTGTCTGTTTTTATGCCAGTGCCATACTGTCGTAATTACTATAGCTTTGTAGTATATCTTGAGATCAGAACTTGTGATACCTCCAGCTTTGTTCTTTCTGAGGATTGCTGTGGCTATTCCAGATCTTTTGTGGTTCCATACAAATTTTAATATTATTACTTGTGGTTTTTGAAAAATGCTGTTGATATTTTTATCAGGATTGCACTGTATCTGTAGATTGCTTTGGGTAATATGGGTGTTTTAACAATATTAAATCTTCCAATCCAATTCCAGCATGGAATAATTTTCCAATTATTTGTATCATCTTCAATTTCTTTCATCAATGTTTTATAGTTTTCAGAGTACAGGTCTTTCACCTCTTTGGTTAAGTTTATTCCTAGGTATTTTATTATTTTTGACAAAATTATAAATGAGATTGTTCTAATTTCCATTTTTGCAACTTCATTACTAGTATATAGAGATACTGCTGATTTCTGGTTATTAATTTCGTATCCTGCAACTGTACTGAATTTATTTATTTCTGTTAGTTTTTTGGTGGAGTCTTTAGAGTTTTCTGTGTATAATATCATGTCATCTGCGGATAGTGATATTTTAACTTTTTCTTCACAAATATGGATGCCTCTGATTTCTTTTTGTTGTCTGATTGCTGTGGTTAGGACTTCCAATACTGTGTTGAATAAAAGTGGTAAGAGTGGACATTTTTGTCTTGTTCCAGATTTTAGAGAAAAACCTCTCAGTTTTTCTTCACTGAATAAGATATTAACTGTGGGTTTTTCATATGTGGCTTTTATTATGCTGAGGTATGTTCCATCCAAGCCCACTTTTTGTCATGAATGAGTTTTTATCATGAATACATGTTGAATTTTGTCAGATGTTTTTTCTGCATCTCTCTAGATGATCATGTGATTTTTATCTTTCATTTTGTTGATGTGGTGTATCATGTTGCTTGATTTGGAAATACTGGACTATCCTTACATCCCTGGGATAAGTCCCACTTGATTATGGTGAATGATCCTTTAATATATTTTTGAATGTGCTTTGCTCATATTTTGTTTTGCATTTGTGTTCATCAAGGATACTGGGCTGTAGTCTCTTTTTTGTGTGTGGTTTCCTATCTGGTTTTGGTATCAAGGTAATGATGGAGTTGTAGAATGCATTTGGAGGCTTTCCGTCCTCTTTTTTTTGTTTCAATAGTTTGAGCAGAATAGGTATTAACTCTTCTTTAAATGTTTGGTAGAATTTACCTGTGAAGCCATCAGTCTTGGACTTTTATTTTTTGGTAATTATTGATTTGTGATTGAGTTTTGATACCAGTAATTGGTCTGTTCAGATTTCACATTGATCTTTAGTATTTCATCAGGTTCGAGAAATACTCTGAGAAGTCACTACATCCTGCTAATTTTGCAAAAGAACTTTCCAAATGGCTTACCTGGAATGAGTCACTGACTTAACTAAGTTCAGATAATTTTATGACCTGTTTGTCTTTGGGGGAAAAGAAGTGGTTATGATTGATTTCAGTGAAAGACTTCAGATTGAATTGATGAACCAATGATGAATATGAATATAGAAAAGTGTTGTTTATGGAAGGCTTCTCTGAAAGGAGCCATAGTGGAACTAATCTCCAATAGTGTAAGAGTTTGTCTCCCTCAGTTCTAGAGTCATATGATGATCGCTTAGTGTAGCTGATCCTTGAACAACATGGGGATGAGGGGTGCTGACCTCCCACATAATTGAAAATCTATGTATAACTATTGACTCTTCAAAACTTACTATTGACCAGAAGCTTTACCAATAACATAAAAGTTGATTAACGCATATTTTGTACGTTATGTGTATTACATACTAGCTTACAATAAAGTAAGCTAGAGGTAAGGGGCCCCTGGGTGGCTCAGTCGGATGAGCGGCTGCCTTCGGTGCATGTCACGATCCCAGTGTCCTCGGATCGAGCCCTGCATCGGGCTCCCTGCTCGGCAGGGAGCCTGCTTCTCCCTCTCCCTCTGCCTGCTGTTTTGCCTACTTGTACTCCCCTATCTCTCTGTCAAATAAATAAATAAAATCTTAAAAAAAAAAAAGTAAACTAGAGGGAAGAAAATATTATTTAGAAAGTCATAAGAGAAAATACATTTACAAAACTGTACTGTAGTTATTAAAAAAGGTTTGTATAAGTGGCTCTGTGCAGTTCAAACCCATGTTGCTCAAGGGTCACGTGAATTCTATAGATTTGAGCCATTTACTAAATTGGGATCTAATAACTCTTTTATTATCACTTAAAGCTTAAAAAAAATGAAACGAAGGCCATTGTTCTTAAATTCTTTTTTTCTGAGTTAGCTCTAAGGAAATAATATCTCTTACAAGAGGAATGAACAGGTTTTAGGAGTGATGTACTACTGACCAGTATTACTCTCTTTATTCAGAAAAAAAAAATAGTTAAGAATAATAAGGTGATGGGTTTGTGGGTGATTTTTTACAATAAGCATGTTACTTTTATTATTTTATTTAAAAATGTTGCAATTAAAATAATATGGCTTTTTATGGTGATTTTGTTTTCTGGTCATATCATGTATTGGTGTTCCCATAAGACCATGTATCATCATACCATCACTGAATTTCATTTCTATTTAAGTTAATAAAATTTCAGAAATCCTTGACACCAGGAATAAAGCAATGCCTGACAGCCATCTTCTAACCTTGTGAAAATGTTGTAATACTTATTTGTACTGTCTGCTCCACGGACAATGTCTTATTTATCTTTGTATCTCCAGTTCATAGAATAATAATGCACTTGGTTATCTTTTGAGTGAATCTGTTTATTAAATTCTATAATCCTGGTGTACATTTTGATTTCCTTATGGGTAGGGCAAAATTCCAATTCTAAATGTATATAAAACAAGAGTAGTGTCCTAATTTGGCATTATTGCTCCATCATACATAACTTGATACAGCTGTTAAGTAAATGGGAGGACGCTGCAAGGCATAGTAACTGGTAGAGAATGCTCCCTTCTTGACACTGATGACATGGTTTTATTAATACGAACCACAATTTTCCTTTAGAAGCTGCTGAACCTATTGCCTACTCACTGTCAGAACAGTTTAGCATCAACTGTGCTACAACGAAAACCATTGTATCTGACAGACATTCTCCAGTATTTAAATGAACAATACTAAGTAACCCCATACAACAGGTCAGCTCATTCAGCTATTGGAATGTATATTTTGCAGCTAACTTACGGTGGTGGGTCCAAGGGGGATACAATTCTACTTAAAAACAAAACAAAACAAAAACAAAACCAAAAAAAAAAAAAAAACCAACAAAAAAAAAAAAAACACCCCACCAAGACATTCACCAAAGGCCAGGCTGAACTGCTTTTATGGTCAAAGCAGCTCATTGGTAGTTTATAGCGTGCCTGGCTCTCTAGGAACCACCCTCTTCCCTGCTTAGAGAAGGGAATCCTAATCCCTCCCGCCAGCCACCTTGCTCAAGATTACATGAGTCTTTAGATTCTGAGTAAATCTGCCAGCTGCCTTGTCTGGAAAACAGATAAGAGAAACATTCCTGAGAATAAGGAGTGGTGCAGGCTAAGAGGGAGTTGAGCAGAGCTCCTGGAAGGAGCTGAGGGGATAAAGTCCAAAGAACAGATACACCCACAAAACCACTTAGGATAGTGAACAAAGGCTCCTCTGTGCCTGGGTTGAGGAAGGATGAGAAGGGCAGACCCCCATGGTGGTGTGGGAGGAGGATGGCTGAGGGTTGAGGTCACTGCCTGCCAGGAGATGGTGGCCCAGCTTCCAAATCTGTCCCTGTCTTTGCCTCTACCGTCTTCCTTGCAAGGGCTGTACCTCTGTTTCTGCCAATTGGGCGGCTGACATATAGGAGCAGGGACACCAGTGAGAACAGTTCTAAAGTTGTGGAAATACTGTGGGCCCATCAGGGGGATGCTACTCCTGAAGCCATTGTTGCAAGTATGAACAAAGCCCAGTAATAGAGAACACCAGCCTTCAGACCTTCTCCGGCCCAGATTGTCTTCCATAGTTCATGGCATAGGACCCTAGGGTGTCAACTGAATACACACCTGAGTATTTGAGCAGAGTCAGTATCATGTTTTGAGAAAATCATGTGGCCTTGTTTATTAGGACAATCCTGTGTCCTATTTCTGCACAGAGGTAGAGAATACCTAGTCGAGAATGTCAGATTCCCAGGAATTTTAAAAACATAAGGCTTGTTCTGCTACATGTGTGGCATTGTTTTAATAAACACTATGAAATATTGGCATCTCAGATACCAGTAGAGAATCCAGTTATGAAACGACAGCAATTTGCTTGCCAAGAACGGCTGAAACATCTGTTAGTTTAAAGAAAGCTGTTAGGGCCAAAGGTCAAGTCAACACTGTAGAAAAACTTTTATGTTTCGGTAGAAAACTAACCTTTTCCAGAGAGTACCCTTCCAGATGATCAGATTCTAGTGCAGTGCGTTGTCTTTGAGCTATTCTGCCATTCTGTAAGTCGTAGGGAACTAATGGATACATATATTATGTCTGATCCAGCAGCAATTCTAATTTACTTCCTCTGCCACGTGGAAAAACTAGTTTGGGCCTATTTACAATGTTCCTTTAATCCTTATGAATCTGTGCCGTTTTGACTTTTCCTTTGAATTAGTTTATAACATCTTCCTGGTTTCCTCATATCATATGATTAAAAAAAATTCTTTAATTCATGTTCATTTTAATAGCTGTATGGGAGCCATGATTTTACCTTTTCCTGAAATTTATTTTTTAACAATTCCCTGTTCTGCTAGGCTCTCAAAGCAGTTTTTCTCTACTAGAGGTAGAAGAAAAACTAATATTTACGTATTTTACCAAGTGTTCTTCAAGTGACCCAAGGAATGTTTAAGGTCAATTCATCAGGAAGAAAATTACTACAGCCTCCCCGCTCAAGCTCCCCCACTAGCTTGATCATTTGTCTTGACATTCTGGTGCTTTCTTTGGTGCCTCTGTTCTTATGCAAATTCATGTGAGGATTTCTGCCTCTGGGGAGGTAGCTGCAGGGCTTCTGAGCCTCAGGTGAAGTTTGCCAGTTCCCACCTCTTCTGGTACATGTGGGGATATTGTAAACTGACCTAAGTTTCTTTTGAGGAAGGTAAGCTATATTAATTCTTCAAATAACTGCCCTGCCCCTCCATTTTCCTACTATCAAATAGCCAAAAAGATTGTAAGGTTGCTCTGATGAAGTTCAACATGACGAATTTTATCTAAAATGACTTTTTCAGGATGTAAGGAACTGTTAAGAACTACAAAGAAAACTTTTTTCACAAATTTTGCTCATGTGTGAGCTATTTTGGGTGTTGTTTTGTAACTTAGTTATTCATGTTTGCAGTTCACTCAGTGTTTACTGAAGCCTACTATGAGCTAATAACTGTGTAAGAAATTCAGCTACAAGGACTGAGTAAAACAAAACCTCTGTGTTCAAGAAAGTCATAGGAAAAAAACTCACATGTAGAACTACCTATAGAATAGTGTGAGAGATCATCCAGTAGCAGTGGCCAGTGAGGAGACATGGGCACCATCGTGGGCCGCCATACTTTTCTTTGATGTGCAGAAAAGCCTGGGCCTTAACTTAGATCAT
Organism: Enhydra lutris kenyoni; assembly: GCF_002288905.1. Taxonomy (NCBI): domain Eukaryota; kingdom Metazoa; phylum Chordata; class Mammalia; order Carnivora; family Mustelidae; genus Enhydra; species Enhydra lutris. The sequence continues at coordinate 69,129,466 of NW_019154087.1, forward strand.
TGGATGACAGTTCAAGGTGCTGAGCAGTCTAAACAGATCACAGGTCAGTGCCATGCTTTTGGGGAAAAAAAAAAAAAGGATAGAATATGCACCTGGAATTGGTGGTATCCATGCAGTGAAAGCGCAAGATAGAATTTGATGATTTCCTAGAATGTCTCCTTTGGCAGCAACGATGAAATGCCTGAGTGACATCAGAAGGCAGGAGGATAAGTTAATAAAGGAAGGGAAATACACACTTTAACTTCACCACTTGGGCAAGGAGGATGCTAGGACCCAAGCAGAGCTGATGGCTGGAGTCTGATTTTCATGTTCTCTCTTCCATTGGAAAGTTCACTTACTGAAAGCTTCTTTGTGAAAATGTCTAAAAATAAAGGATTGCTCTATCCTATTTAAAAAAAAAAAAAAATTCTTGTGAGTTCATGGCTATATTTAGCAGCAACAACACTATAGGAGAAACAGAATAGGTCCAAAAAGTGAATATAATTGTTTGGTAAAGAAATTTATCTAGAGTTTTCATTGAACACACTTGGGAGTTGCCCAGTTAGTTTACAGATGAGTGGACCAAGTCCCAAAGATGTTATATGATCACAAATCATCCAATAATGCAAGCATGGAGATAAATATTAAAGTGTGTGCTCCTACCAAGATTGAATAGCAAATACATTTTACCTCTTAAGCTATAGCTGCTATTTTTGTCAGTATAATGAATTAGCCTACAAGACATCTTGCTGTATTTCTAGTCAGTCTACTTGTGACTGTAAAGAAGTCTTTTTTTTTTTTAAAGATTTTGTTCATTCATTTGACAGGGAGAGAGGGAACACAGCAGGAGGAGTGGGAGAGGGAGAAGCAGGTATCCTGCTGATCAGGAAGCCCGATGAGGGGCTTGATCCAAGGACCCTGGGATCACTACCCGAGCTGAAGGCAGATACTTAATGACTGAGCCACCCAGGCCCCCCTAAAGAAGTCATTTGCAAAGGCTTTTGGCAGGCTAATGTGTTAGGCCTGGGGGAGAATTTCTTGTGTTTTGCTGGATATCCCATTATCTGAGTTGTTATCTGAGCTGCAATTCTGGGAGGTCTCCCTGGGCTAAAGCAGACAATCTAGGAACTGGGGAAGCTGGGATGGTAGTGGTGGTGGTGTCCCTAGTATGGTTTGTCTCCTTCCTGGGTTGGCAAGAATTAAGTGGAGCAAGGGTACAGCTTTTTTGGCTGGGGTTCAGGGCTGGGCTCCTCTCCCAACAGGGAGCTAGGGTGAAAACCAGAAGCTGGGCAGGTGGCCAGTCAGATGAAATGGTAGCTCAATTCCCGGGGGTCTCAATTTACCTCCAGGAACACTGGACAAACTAATTCCAGATTCTGCTCAGTCATGAGAAGAAAGCTTCAAACGTATTGACAGCCTGAGCCATTCCCACCTCAGGGCTCAAGTGGGGAGCAGTTGGGTAGTTGGGACAGTCAGGGATTGACAAGGATGAGCACTAACTTTTATAGATTTGGGGTTTCTTATAAAAATAAACCCACTAATAGTAGAAATCACAGATAAGGAAGAAAAAGTTAGAATTAACCATGAATTCAAAGACAATTTGAAATCGGATAATATTATATATATTATTAATTAAACTGATTTTCCACTCAATATTTTATGTACATTTTTGAAATCATTAAATGTATATTTTTATTAGAAATAATCCTTTTCTCATTACACACAAATAATGGATAATTATCTAAGTTGGTATTATCCCTGTTTGTGAAATTAGTCTTAATTTTAATCACAGATTGAATTTAACAGTTGAGAAGGACACGATAGTCATCTTGTCACTCTCATTTTACAGATGCAGAAACTGAGGTCCAGTTTGATTCAGTGTCTTGCAAGTTTAAATGCAGTAGGTTTAAACAGACCCAAGTCTAAAATCACTCCAGCGTACTTTATGCTGCACAGTGATACCCTGAATTATTCATTTCATGGACATATGGCTTGTCTGCCTTGCCATACTATGCGTTCCTTGAGGACAGAACTAGTTGTCATGTGGTGCCTTGCTACTTCAAGTGTGTCTTCAGATCAGCAGTAATGGCATCATCTGGAAGCTGGTTAGACAGGCAGAATCGCAGACTCCACCCCAGGCCCAATGAATCAGAATCTATATTTAACAAGATGCCTAGGTGATTCATATCCACACTAAAGTTTGAGTCCCACTGTGAGAGTGGTCATTAAATATTTGTGGTGTTACCGTGTTTGGTCCCCCTCTTCCCCCACCACTGGGGAAATTTGTATGTTGAAACCTAATCTTCAGTGTTCAGAGGAGGTCCTTTGAGAGATAATTACGTCATGAGGGCTGAACCCTTTGTCTGTGAACCAGGAAATGGGTTCTTACCAGGCACGAAATCTCCCAGGGTCTTTATCCTAGACTTCTCAGCCTCCAGATGTGAGAGAAATACATCTCTGTTGTTTATAAGTTACCCAGTCTCTGGTGTTTTGTTATAGCAGCCTGAATAGACTAAGACAAGGGCATTAATTGTTTTGTTCAAAGCAATGGAAATTGATCTCAAGTATTGAAAGGAAAAATGGGAGTGATGGCATTTGTTGGAAAGAGACTGGTGTGTTACAGAGAAATGAAAAACCAAACCTTAGGGATGAAGCTTCAGAGTCCTTAGAGATAAGACTTGGTTGACTTTTTGTACAGGGCTTTACCATAAATGTGATTCCCAGTAGCATTTTCTTTCCATTCCAAGTTGTAAATGCCAGGGAGGGAGAAAGAAAGAGAGAGAGAGAGAATACCTTCCCTTGCACCAGGTTTATATTTTCTTCATCAGTGCCCAAGGTGCAGGGCCATGACGTGGCATGGCCATTGGACTCCACCCCATGGCCAAAAGCCATTCCCAGAGATGAAGGATCATTGAAGAGGCAGATACCATCACACATGCTGTTTGCTGTAATTTTAAAACTGACATTTTCTATTGATAATTGGGCATAAAAGTTAGAGAAGAGCCCATTTTTAGTTTTTCCCCTCGGTAGCCCTTGTTTCCCTGATTTTCTTTTTTGCAGTTTTTCCATCGAAGAGATCATACATTCTAATGATTTCAGCAATTAACATTTTGCTGGTGACACCCAAATGTACTTCCAACTTGAATCTCTTTTCTGAGCTCCAGCCTCCTATCTCCAAATGTTCTGTCACTGCTTAAAGTTCAACATGGCCAAAATTGGGTTCATCATATGTCCCTCCCAATTTCTTTATTTCTATCAAGATGCTACTGTTTTCCATGATAACTAACATCTGTGGCTTCTTCCTTATTTTTCAAATTTCAAATCCTGAACTTTAAAATGTGAACGACCCCCCTTCTATACTGACTGCTAACCAGAGTTCAAATTCTCCTCCACTCTCATTTAGATCGAAGTCTGTTACCTGGCCATGCCCCTCCTCCTTTCTAAACTTTCTCTCTTAGCATTACCGTGTAGATTGTTCTTAGATTCCACCTGTATTTTACTATGCCCACCTCAAAACACAATGCTATTTCAGGATATTTTATATATAGATCTGAGGTTGTCACCACAGGACAACATTGGTAACTCAGAGCTACCCACTCAGTGATCTACTTAAAAATTATTTGAAAAAATTTTTTTCTAGAAATATTCTGAGATAGATAGCCAACTCTATTAGACATGAATAACATAGTGTTGACAGAAAGGATAATATATTAGCATAACCATTAACCTATTAGAGGAAAAACTATTCCTTCTACTCACACCAGCATCTCTGATATGCAGCCTGTGGGTTTTGTACACCAAGAAATTCTCCAACTCTCTGGACACCAATTGGATATCCTGTAATTCAATTATGACATTAACTACCTACATTAAGGGCTCTGGTCCACAAGACTGCACCCTACTTAAGATGCCAGTTGCAAGTCTAAGTGGTTATCTGTGCTTCTGACCATATGGCTGTATATCAGAGGTCCCCATAATTCCTAACTCAGGTTTGATAGTTTGCCAGAATGGCTTGACAGAACTCAGGAAAAGTGCTTAATTTAGTAGATTACTGATTTATTATAAGAGGATACAACTCAGGAGCATCCAGTTGGAAAAGATGCATAAGACAAGGTATGTGATGCTTCCATACCCTCTGAACAGGCCACCCTCCCAGCCCATCTAGAAGTGTTCAGGAACCTGGAAGCTCTCTAAACCCTATGGTCAGTGTTTTTAATGGAGGTTTTATTAAGTAGGCATGATTGAGTAAATCATTGGCCATTACTGGTTAACTCCAACACCCTCTTTTCCCCCTCCCCAGAGAGGGGGGATGGGGTTAAAAGAGCCAACCCTCTAATCATGTGGTTGGTTTTCCTGGCAACCAGCCCCCATCCTGAGCTATCCAGAGCCCCCAGCCACCAATTATTTTGTTAGCATATAAAAAGACACATCATTTTGGAGATTCCAAGGAATATAGGTGCTGCAAACCAGAAAACAGGGACAAAGACCAAAATACATACTTCTTTTTATATCTCAGTATCACACCTGTTATTTTTTTTTTAACTTTTTATTTTGGAAATAATTTCAGAGTTTCAAAAAAGTTACAAAAATAGAGACTTCCATATGCCCTTTATTCAGCTTCTCCAAATATTAATACATTATAGCCATGGTACAATAATCAAAACCAGTAAGTTAACATTGAAACAATATTATTAACTAAGCTACTCATTCAAATCTTGCCATTTGTCCCACTCCAGCACTTTTTAATGGTCCAGGATCCAATCCAAGATTTTGCATTGCATTTAACTGGCATGTCACTTTAGTTTCCTCTAATCTGGGACAGTTCTTCAGGTTTCATTTGAGGCTCGTGACTTTGACACTTTTGAGGAGTTCTGGCCAGTTATTTTTGTAGAATGTCTTTTGATTTAGTTTTGTCTGATGTTTCCTCATGTTGAAACAGGCATGTTGAATTATGCCTTCTTGGCAAGAATCCCACCAAACTGATGTAATATCCTTCTCAGGCATTGTATCAGGAGATACATGATGTTGATTTGTCTCATTGTAGATAATGTTAATTTTGACCATTTGGTTGAGAAGATGTCTGCAAGATTTCTGCACTTAAATTTACTATTTTCCCTTTGTAATTAGTAAGTATTTTGTGAAAGATATATTGAGACCATGTAATATCCTGCTTTTTACCATACTTTTTCTTACTAATTTTTCAATTCATTGATTATTCTAGCCTGCACTAATTATTAACTCAGGTATTGCCAAATGGTAATTGTCTTATTTCCATTATTCAACCTCCATTTATTAGTTGGAATTCTGCTGTGAGAAAGGGCTATCTCAGGGTATCTGGGTGGTTCAGTTGGTTAAGTGTCCAACTCTTGGTTTCTGCTCATGATCTCAGGGTGGTGAGATCAAGTCCCATCTCAGGCTCTGTGCTCAGCATGGAGTCTGCTCGGTTTTCTCTCTCCCTCTCCCTATCTCCCTCTTTCTTGCCCCACCCTCCCACTCTCTCTCTCTCTCCAAAATAAATAAATAAATCTTTTTTTGAAAAAGATCTGTCTCTTCTTCCACATTAACTTGTTTATTCAATTATTTATATCAGTATGAACTTGTGAATGTTTATTCTGTAAGTTAGATCTGTTGCTAGCATTACTTATTTTCTTGTTCAAATTGCCCCATATTTAGCCATCAGATTGCCTCCAGAAATTGGCTCCTGTGTCCTTTCAACATGCCCACATCATTTTGTGGTGGTGGTTGTTATTACTTCTTTACTTTCTGGCAGGAAAGTTCCAGCTCATCCTGTATTTTCCCTGCCCTAGTCCTGGAATCAGCTGTTTCTCTCCAAAGCCCTGGTTCTTTCTTTGCCAGGAGGAGAATGACTTTTGGAAACCAAGATCTGGGTACCTGGTGTGTTCATTTTCACTACAGTATCATTGCTTCTAGGCCTCTCAGTGCTCAGATCTGGGAAATATATGCATGTAAATATATATATAGATAGATATAGATATAAATATAGATATAGATATAGATATAAAATACACACACACAACACACACACACACACACATGTCTACTTCTATAACATTAACTTTTAATGTGCTTTCTTTGTCCCCAGCAAGGGGTCCTAAATAGGTGACTTGTTAGCTGGATAGAGATCACAGATATCTTTTACTGGTTCACTTTATATTTAAAAAGAAAATATGAAATAATAGAATTTGTTTAGCTGCATAAAACAAACCCTCCTGCTCCAAAAACTATTTGAAACAAGATAAAAGTAGATTTTTTTCGTTTCTCTATTATGTAAAAGAAGTTTGGAAGTAGGCAGTTAGGGTGGAATGGAAATGTCACAGTCAACAAGGAACTAGACACCACCCATGTTTGTGCTCTACCATCCCTAACTCATAGTTTCTATTTTCAAAATCATATCAGACCAGACTCAGATCATGGTCTGATATGTCTGTCAGAGCTCCAGCCATCACATCCATATTTCAGGCTAATCTATTATATTTCACTAATCTAAAAGAATAAGGGCAGGGGCACCTGGATGGCTCAGTCGTTAAGTGTCTGCCTTCGGTTCAGGTCATGATCTCAGGGTCCTGGGATTGAACCCCGCATTGGGCTCCCTGCTCACAGGAAGCCTGCTTCTCCCTCTCACACTCCCCCTGCTTGTGTTCCCTCTCTCATTGTGTCTCTGTCAAATAAATAAATAAAATCTTTAAAAAAAAAAAGAAGGGCAAAAGGAACATCTGTCCCAAGTGACTCAACACTCTCTAGAAGTCACCTGACAGCTCTGCTGACATTTCACTGGCTATCCCATCAACAAATGAGGCCAGGAAGTGTCAACTTTTAATTGGGACATTTTGGCTAGGATAAAATTGCAGTTCTGTTAGTATGAAAGGCGGGGAGAATGGATGTTGAAGAGGCATCAAAGAGTCTCTTACACAGCACCAACATTTAAAAACCAGAAGAATTCACATAACATCTGGATTCATGACTTTTCTTGAAAAGTTTCAAAATCAGGCATTGCTGAACCCACATTTAGATGGTACCTGTCAGCTGAAGTGGCCTTCTATGGATAGAATATAACTTCTCCATAGAGTAGAAATTTGTTCACCAACCCTTGAATCTTTTTTGTTGTTACTTCTAGTAATAATAAATATTTTGCTTTTTTAAACATGGATTACAGCAAATCACTTTAAAAGAAAAAGATACAATGGAGAAGTTTAATTTCTTCTAGGCTTTAATCATTTTATATTCCCTAGAGAAATTCTCCAGATCAGATATTCTTGATTCATGATCTCCTAACATTGTTTACAATATTGCTGTGAATATGTGTGTGTTTATGTTTATGTGTACAGCTGTATGTTTAATGTGTATGCATTTTCCTACAGAGAGAATTCATAATTTTATTTAGATACTCAAAGGAGTTTTTGACTAAGAAAGGGATGTCTTATTCATGTCCATATCCCAGCATCTAACACAGAGCCTATTACAGTATTAGGTCTGCAATAATGTGTTCTTAGATTAAAAAATTTATTTTTTATTTCTGAATTTCACTGCATTTATAGTGTTAAACTGTGAAATAATTATACTTAGTTATCAACTATTCTTATATCATCCATTAATTGTTATATAATTCATTAATCATTTCATTGCAGTTTGTGTTTTTCACTAATCTAAATTATAAGGGGAAAGATCATGCCTTATGTTTCTTTTCTCTGTCCCATAGCACCAAACACAGTACCAAGCATCTAGGAAATTTTACAAAAGTCTGTTAATGATTTATCTCAAAAGCTCATTGACCCAGAAATTTGATTTCTATATAATTAAACAGCAAATTTGAAGAGTAGGTCCACAAATGGCCTGGTGATTATGACGGAGACCTGAGCTATCCCTAAGCCACCTTCAGGTCTTTGCACTTATGGGGAAACAGAAAAATAATAATTACTCTTATTCATGTTTTTTTTCACTAATCGCATATCCACTTACCCATTTGTTTAATAAATATTTGTTGGGATTCTACTATGTATCTGGCACTGTGTAAGGCACTGGAGGAAGCAAAAGGATGGTTGTTCCCTCCTGTTGAAAAGTTTATAGCCTACTGTAGGACCAGACCTGTTAAGTGCTATTAGAGAAAGAGCTACAAGGTGCTATAAAGGAATGAATAAATAACTATAGAAGTCAGGTTAAGTGTTTGCAGAAGTGACATTTGAGCATGTTTTGATGGAAGGGCAAAGAATGACCATAGGTCAATTTAGACAAACATAGAAACAAGAGAAAGATTTTTTATTCATTAAATAAAGGATCCTTAAGTGTGATTAAGAGGCCTGGGTTGGAGATAAATTGTGGAAAGTGGGTGATGCAACAAACATTTATTAATTCAACAAATACATATGGCAGACACCATGCTAGTCAATAGGGATGTAGTGGTGAATCAGATAAACATAGTATTTTCCTTCTGGAGCTTATAATGTAGCAGAGAGGACAGAATTAAGCACATGGTAAAATATAGGCATATAAAAGGGATAACAGAATAATATCTATTAAATATCTAAATAATAGAATAACATCTGAGAGGGAGGAAGCAGGTGTACAAAGAAGGTAACATTTAAGCTGAGCCCTGAAAGATATATACACTCTGGAAAGAGGAGGTGGGAAGAGATAGGGAAGAAGATAGGGGAGCATTCTGTTATAGTGCTGGACATCTGGATATCCACATGCAAAAGAATTAAGTTGGAACTTTATCTCACATCTTATATAAAACTTTGCCAAAATGGATTAATGATCATATGAATGTAAGAGCTAAAACCATTAAACTCTTAGATATAAATATAGGGGCAAATCTTCATGACCATAGATTTGGCAATTGATTCTCAGATGTAACACTGAAAGCATAAGCAACAAAAGAAGAAATAGTAAATTAGACTTCATTGAAGGGGCGCTTGCATGGCTCAGTTGGTTAAGCATCCAACTCTTGGTTTCCACTCAGGTCCTAAGTGGAACAATATGTGGGATCAAGCCCTGCATCAGGCTCCATGCTCAGCAGGAGTTGGCTTGGATATTCTCTCCATCTGCCCCTTTCCCTGCTTGTGCTCTCTCTCTCTCTCTCAAAATAAATAAATAAATAGATAGATAGATAGATAGATTTACCTCATTAAAAAATTACTTTGTTAAAATCAAAAGCTTTTGTGAAGCAAAGGACATTATCAAGAAAGTGAAAAGACAGCTACGCAATGGAAGAAAATACCTGCAAATACATATCTGACTAGGGTTTTGTACCCAGAATGTATAAACAACTCTTACAACTTAACAGCAACAAGACAAACAGCCCAGTTAAAAAATGGGTGAAGAATTTGAATAGACATTTTTCCAAAGCAGATATACAAATAGGCAAGAAGCTTTATATGTTCTCTCTCTGTGTACATACATGATGCTCAAAACCATTAGTCATTGGGAAATGTAAATCAAAACCATGAGGTGAGATACACCTCACACCCACTAGGATGGTTATAATCTAAGTGTCAGATAATAAGTGCTGAAGAGGATGTGGAGAAATTTGAGTGCTTATACTTTGCTGATAGGAATGTGAAATGGTTCAGCTGCTATGGAAAACAGTTTAGAAGTTCTTTAAAAAGTTAAGGGTCAAGCTACAGAGTTACCATATGACTCATAATTCCATGCTCAGATAATATAGGCAAAAGAAATGAAAACATGTTTTCATGTTTTTAGCATGTTTTTAGCAGCACTATTCACAATAGCCAAAAGATGGAGATGGCCTAAAAGTCCAATGACAGAGGAATGGATATACAAATAGTGGTATATACACATAATAGAATACTACTCAGCCACATAAAGTAATGAAGAACTGATACATGCCGTAACATGAATGACCCCCACCCCGCCAAACATAATGCTAGGTTAGAGAAGCCAGACACAAGAGATCACATATTATATGGTTCCATTTATATGAAGTATTTAGAATATGCAAGTCCATGGAGACAGAGAGCAGTTGGTGGATGCCAGGAGCTAAGGAAAGGTAGAAATGAGGAGAAACTGCTTAATGAGTAAAAGGCTTTACTGTGGAGTGATAGAAATGTTTTGCAATAGTAGGGAGGTTGCACAATATTATGACTGTACTAAATTCCACTGAATTGTTCACTTTACAATGGTTAAATTTCTTTTATGCGAATTTCACCTCAATACATTACAAATTCTATCAGTGGTCTGTAAATTCCAGAGCAGTGGAAATAGTGGTATGTGTGAAGGCAGATGGGCTCTAGAAGGATTTGAAGAATTGAAATAAAAGATAATTGTGGCCAAAACACAATAAACTAAATTGAATCACTAAAATGTATGTTGGAGATGTAGGCAGAGGCCAGCATTGAGGTGGTAAAAGTAAGGGATTTGCTTATGGGAAATAAGAAGATGAATATCATGATAGAATCCATGTTTGTTTTTTTCCAATTCAGTTTGTATTTCCAATTCATTTTTTTTTTTAAAGATCACTCTGTTTGCTATGTAGAAAATGAATTTTAAGGAGTCATGGAGCATTCAAGGAGTCTGATTGGAAGGCTATTTTAGCTATCCAAGCAATAGACCATGATGGGTAGGTCTATGGAAAATAAAGGGACATGAAGAGATTTGAGAAATATTTAAGAGCTTGATGTTTGATTAGATGTAGGCATAGAATTGTGAATACAGTGTGCTCAGTTACAATTCAGTATTTGGGAAATATTAATACTAAAAAATAATTCTAGTTGAAGGTCCTATATTTTTAATCACTAAATCTGATAACCCTACATGAGAGGTAAGGGGCATCTAGGTTTCTGGCACCAGCATCTGGTAGGTGATCTCTCTCTTTCCTGAAATGTGAACATCAAGGAAGGAATCTGTTTTTCTTGGAGGAGGGGACATCACATTAATTTGAATCATAACCATAAGTCAGTAGATTAAGATTGATAGAATCACTCAAGGAGTGTTTGCAAAATAAAAAGAGAAATATATAGTATATATTATAGTATATACTATATAAATATAGTATAGGATATAGTATATACTGTATAAATATAGTGTAGGATGCTATAAGGTCATCTATAATTAACAGATGGTCAGAGAAAAAAAAAGCCAGTGTAGGAGCCTGAGAAGGGGCTCTAAGACTGGAGGATGGGAATGATGGTGGTGGTGTGAAAGGCCAGGTCAAAGAGAATTTCATGGTGGAAGAAGTACTCTATAAAGTAGAAGTTACCGAGAAGTCAAATCAACTGAGGACTGAAAAAAGACCAGCAATGTTGGCAATTAGGAGATTTCATGAGACTTAAACAAGAACTCCTTTAGTGTAATGTTGTAGGGGGAGGATTGTGCAGATATGAAGTTGATGGGCTATGGAATGACCAGGAAAAAAAATAGAAGGAGCTACAAATTTGGTAATTAAGGGATTTGTGCTGGAATATCTAGTCAGACAGTGATGGCAGTAAAGAACACAAATTCTAAATTCTATATGTTGCCCTTATCTATTAATTTTTTTCTGCAGAGTTCTGAAGCAAAAAATTAAGAATCCAATTTTTAGACTATAGACAAATACAAAATGAAGGAGTTTGTTTTTTTAAGATAGTTCCTTTTGTTTCAGAGGAAAGCCACAACTTTTTATATCTGATTCAACTTTGTTGTAACTAGTAGCACTACAGCTAGACTCTAGACAGATACAAAATGTGTTTTCTTCTTCTTTCTTTTCAAGATTTGCTTTTCAGCTCCAGTGATCTAATACAGTCATTCTTTCAAATACCTGGAGAGCTGATTGACTGTACTTATCACTTTGTGGGTATATGAACTAGAGATAGAAGAGTGTGTCTAAATGCTAAGTCAATTAGTGTTGATTTGGTATATAGTGAAGCATACCATGTTATAAGAAAAATAAATATAACTTAAAGGCAAAGAAACACTAAACACCCAGTTAATTTATGGTAAAGCATACTTAGTTTATGATTTTTGGTACATACTTTAACTAGAACACTGTTCTGTGCTCATTTTTATTAAATACTGTAGGTGTTTGCTGGGGCATGAGGTAATAACCTAAATACAATTAAAATGACCATAAAATTGGGGTCTCCACATTGGCTCCCAAGGATGGGTCTGTTTGAGTCTTCTAGTCATCAGCATTGGGTGGTCTGCTATTGGTGCATGATACTTAAATAGAGCTTTTTCCCCCTTAGGTCTGTAAGGTGTTAAGGTGTTTTTATAAAACCCCATAAACCCTTGTTAAACACTTTTTTTCCATAAAGAAAACTTAAATCTTTATTTCACATGTTTTCTGTGGCACTATTTTGGCATTTTAACAAGTCCTTTAAAGAATCACTCTAATAATTGCATACACCTCTGGGGTGGGGGTGGAGGGGTATTTATTCAGGATTTTTTGCATCAAACTGCCTGATCCACTAAGCAACAAGCACAGCATTTTGGTACATTTTAATTTAATAAGGAAAAAGATCAAAAGATTCTCCAGGTGGAGAAAGTTAGGCTAATTTGGGTATTGTATATTAACTGATTGAAAGGAAGATTTAACTACTGCCTGAACTATGATTCAAATATATTAGATTATTTACTACAGTGAGGGTTTCCCTAAACTCTACAGAAGAAATAGTAGCACTTTTACGCAACCTGACACTCCTCATTCCCTTTTCCTGCTTTATATTTTTTTCCATAGCACTTACCACCTTTGAACGTAACATATAATTTATTTTTTGTGTCTACTATTTTTTGTCTGTATAGATGTAAACTCTATTAAGAAGAGACTTTGTCTTTTTGTTCGTTGTATATTTAGTGTCTAAGACAGTGTTTGGGTCATGATGGTATACAATAACTTTGTTTAATGAAGGAGGAAAGGAAGGAGAGAAGGAAGGAAGGAAGGGAGGAAGAAAGGAAGGAGAAAGAAGGAAGGAAGGAATTGCATTTCATTTGTATTCCAAGATACAGCATGAATTCAGCTGTCTCAGAGTCCAGATTTCACATGCATGTAAGTTTCTCTTAAAGATCTCATCTCTCTCCTTTAATTCCACATCTTGAATCACAAAATCTTGGCATCATTTAGAATAATATTTTTAAAAAGAATAATATTTGTATGTTATAGGAATCATGTGATGTCAGACCATGGTTTTTCTTATGATGTCATAAGGCAGTATTCTATATAAATGCATTTGCACTCTAGAATTTCTTCCAAGTAGAAACAGGTGGTTATGTTAACTTTTTCTTTTCTTTTCTTTCTTTTTTTTACTTCAAAAGAAAGAAAATACTTCAGTTCACAGCAATGTTAATAGCTGGAGGGGAGGATTCTGGGAAGATGGAGTAGGAAGCACCAGAAATCTCTCTTTTCACCCAGACAATAATCACACTGCAGAATCTATCTGATGTAACTATTTTGGAACCTTAGAATCTATTGAAGGCTTGCAGCTTCCAAAGAGTGTGTAGACAGTTCATTTCAATCAATTTCTACTCTTAGCACAGTGATAACTCCCCCATCTTCCACTTCCCAGGCCAAAACAGACAGCTATGTACGTGATCCTAGAGCAACTTATGTGCAACTTGTAGAAGCCAGGGTGCGCATTAAGGGCCCTTTCCATTAAATATTGAAGATGTGATATTGAGTTCTGATTGCTGCTTCTAGTTATAGAAGTACAGACACAGAAGTGTCCCACCATTGTTGCACCAGCCCCCTCCGTTGTTTTAAGCCTCTACCCCCCTGGTTCAAGTGCCTTCCAGGGGATTGATGAGCTGGCACCCCCTTTCATTGATCTCCCATTTTTTTAAAAACCTTTTCCCCCTTCACATTAAAGACTGGGACATTCAAAAGCAACTGCATATTCAGAGGAAATTAGAAAGTAATTGCACATGCTAGGGAAAGGTGCAGGCTCAGAAAAGACCTGAAAAGACCTTGTTTATATCTCAGGGTGATCCTCAGCAAGGAGCTAACCTAAAAGATCAAAAACAAAAAACAGCAAACCCTTGAAGAAGAAGAGAATCTGATCTCGAGAGATACCACAGTATTAGATTCAAATGCCCATTTTTCAACAAAAATACCTCAAGACATATAAAGAAACAAGCAATATTCTGCATTCACAGGAAAGAAATCTACAAATAGAAAATATTCTTGAGGAAGACTGGAAGGCAGGCCTACTAAATAAAACAACTATCATAATGATGTTCAAAGAATTAAAGGATGATGTGGAAAAAGTCCAGGAAAAAAATGTATGAACAAAATGGAAATATCACTGAAGAGAGAGAAAACCAAAAGAAAAGCCAAAAAGAAATTCTATGGTTGAAAGTACCTGGGGGGCTCAGTCATTTAAGCATCTGCCTTCAGCTCAGGCCATGATCCCAGGGTCCTGGGATCAAGCCCCACATCAGACTCCCTGCTCAGCAGGGATTTCTCCCTCCCCCACTTCCCCTGCTTGTGCTCTCTCTTTCTCTATCAAATAAATAAGTAAAATAAAAAAAAAATTCTATAGTTGAAAAGTATAACAAGTAGAAAATTCACTAGAGGGATTCAAAGACAGATTTGAACAGGCAGAAGAAAGATTCAGCAAATTTGGAGATAGGGCAGTTGAAATTATGGAGTGTGAAGAACAGGAAAAAAAAAAGAAAAAAGTGAAGAGAGCCTAAGAAACTTGTGGGACACCATCAAGTAGACCAACTTAACCATTGTGGGAGTCCTAGAAAGAAAAGAGAAAGGGAAGGAGAGATTGTTTGAAAAAATAATGGCTGAAAACCTCAAAAATTTTATGAAAGACATGAAGATAAACATCCAGGAAGCTCAATGAATTCCAAGTAGGATGATCAAAGAGATCCACACCAAGACACATTATAATCAAATTACCTAAAAGTCAAAGACAGAGAATCTTGAGAGCAGCAAGAGGAAAACAAATGGTCACACACAAGAAAGCCTCAATAAGATTATCTGCAGATTTATCACTAGAAACTTTGGAAGCCAGAAGGCAGTGGGCTAATATATTCTTAAAAGAAAGAAATTGTTGGGACACCTGGGTGGCTCAGTTGGGTAAGCATTTGCCTTCAGCTCAGATCATGATCTCAGGCTCCTGGGATCGAGTCCCACATCTGTCTCCCTGCTCAGAGGGGAGCCTGCTTCTCCCTCTCCTTTTGCCTCTCTTCCTGCTTGTGCTCTTTCTCATTATGTCTGTCACTGTCTGTCTCTCTGTCTCTCAAATAAATAAATAGAA
The DNA here is from genome assembly GCF_002288905.1 of Enhydra lutris kenyoni. NCBI lineage: Eukaryota > Metazoa > Chordata > Mammalia > Carnivora > Mustelidae > Enhydra > Enhydra lutris. Next base: position 69,144,660 of record NW_019154087.1, read on the forward strand.
TCTTTAAAAAAAAAAAAAAAAGGAAAGAAATTGTTAACCAAGAATCTTCTATCCAACGGAACGGTTTCTCAGAAGTAAGGGAGAAATTCAGACGTTCCTAAGTAAACAAAATCTGGGAGAATTTTTTTTTAACCACTAGACCTGCCCTGCAAGAAGTTTTAAAGGGAGACCTGAAGATTGAAATGAAAGGATGTTAGATAATAACTTGAAGCCAAATGAAGAAATAAAGTTCTTAGTAGGCTATAACTCCACTTTTTATTTTCCACATGACTTATGTGAGACTAATTTTTAAAATGTATTGGTCTAAAAACTAGTGTTACTATAACTTTTACTTGTAACTCCACATTTTGTTTTCTACATAATTTCAAGAGACTAGTGCATTTTTAAAAAACAATTATTAGTTTAAGTTCTTGGATATATAATATACATAGACATAATTTTGTGACATCATTAACCAAAGGGGTGGGGATAGAGCTATAAAAGGCAGAACTTTTGTACCTTTTTGGAATTAATCTGTTATAAATTCAAATTACAGTGTTATAATTTCGGGATGTTAAATGTAAGCTCCATGGTAACTGCAAGGAAAATAGTTATAGGATATACATAAAAAAAAGAAAAATTAGAAGGGAATTAAAACATTTCAACCGCCCAAAATCAACTAAATAGAAAGAAGACCATATTCAACAAATGAAGAATAAGAAAGCTATAAGGCATATAGAAAACAAACAGCAAAATGACAGAAGTAAGTGCCTCCATATCAACAATTACTTTAAATGCAAATAGATTAAACTCTCCAATAAAAAGACAGATATTGGTAGAATGGGTTAAAAAACAGGTCCAGGAGCCCCTTGGGTGGCTCAGTCAGTTAAGTGTCCAACTCTTGATTTTGGCTCAGGCCATGATCTCAGGGTCATGAGATCAAGGCCTGAATTGGGCTCTTTGCCAAGTGTGGAGCCTGCTTGGGATTCTCTCTCTCCCTCTCCTCTGCATCCCTCCAACTTGCACTCTCTCTCTCTCTCAAAAACAAAACAAAACAAAACAAAACAGATCCAACTATATGCTTTCTACAAGAGACTTACTTTAGATCCAAAGACACAAATTGGTTGAAAGTGAAAGGATGGAAAAAGGCATTCCATACAAATAGTATCCAACAAAAGAGAGCAAAGGTAGCTATGCTAATATCAGACAAAATAGACTTTAAGTCAAAAAAGTTCGCAAGAGATGATGGAGGGCATTATATATTAATAATAGGTTTAATACAGTAAAGATTAAATCATAATAAATATTTGTGCATCTAATAATAGACCATCAAAATATATAAAGCAAAAATTGACAGAATTGAAGGGAGAGATATTTCTACAATAATAGTTGGAGACTTTAATACTCAACTCTCAATAATGGATAGAACAACCAGACAGAAGATAAGTGAGAAATTAGAGGACTCAAGCAACATCATAAACCAACTAGATCTAATAGGCATATATAGGATGCTCTACTCCATAACAACAGAATACACATTCTTCTCAAGTGAACATAGAATGGTCTCTGGGATCGACATATGTTAGGTCATGAACTTTAAACTTAAAATAGATTTTAAAATATAGACATCATACAAAGTATCTTCTTTGACCACAACAGGATGATGTTAGAATTCAATAACAGAAGGAAACTGGAGAATTCACAAATTTGTGAAAATTAAACAGCCAGTGGGCCAACCTCAAAGAAAAAAAATCACAAGGGAATTAGGAAACAGAGACTGTTATTGACTGAATGTTTGTGTCCCCCTAAAATTCATATATTGAAAAGTTAACCCCCAGTATGGTTGTATTTGGAGAAGAGAACCTTAAGGAAGGAATTAAGGTTAAATAGTGTAAAAAAGCTTGTGGCCCTAATCTACCAGGATTAGTCTCCTTAAAAGAAGAAATACCAGAAAGGATACACAATCTCTCTCTCTCTCTCTCTCCACACTCACCAAGGAAAGGCCATGTGAAGACACACTGAGAAGGTGAGCATCTATAAGCCAGAAAGAGAACTGAAGCCAGGAAACTGAACCCTGCTGGATCTTGATCATTCTAGTCTCCAGAATGTTGAGAAAATTAATTTCTGTTGTTTGAGTCACACAGTCTATGGTATTTTGTTACAGGGCCTGAGCAGAAACATCTGGTACCATGAAGTAGGCATGCTGTGGTAACAAATACCTAAAGATATGGAAGTGGATTTGGAAATGGGTACTGGGTGAAGGCTGGAGGATTTGGGGGATATATGCTTTAAAAATCCTAGATTTCCATGAAGGGACTATTGGTAGAAATATGGATCTCAATGATGATTCTGGTCGGATCTCTTAAGAAAGGAGGAGAGCTGGAGAGAAAGCCTCCATTTAAAAAAAAAATAAACATGAATAGAATGTTGGTAGATATATGGATGTTAGAGGCTCCTGAGTGGCTCAGTGGGTTAAAGCCTCTGCCTTTGGCTCAAGTCGTGATCCCAGGGTCCTGGGATTGAGCCCCACATCAGGCTCTCTGCTCGGCGGGGAGCCTGCTTCCCCCTCTCTCTATGCCTGCCTCTCTGCCTCCTTGTGATCTCTGTCTATCAAATAAATAAATAAAATCTTAAAAAAAAAAGAAATATGGATGTTAAAGATTATTCTCATGAGGTCTCAGATGGAAATGAATAGGTTATTGGAAACTGGAAGAAAAGTGATTCTTGTTATAAAGTGGCAAAGAAGTTAGCTGAATTGTGTTCTAGTATTTTGTGGAAATAGAATTTGTGAACAATGAAATTGGATATTTAGCTGAAGAGATTTCTAAGCAAAATGTTTGAAGGTGCAAACTGGACCAGGAGCAAAATGTTACAGACTGAATGTTTGTGTCTCCCCAAGATTCGTATGTTGAAGCCCTAATTCCCAGTGTGGCAGCATTTGGAGATGGGACCTTTAAGGAATAAATTAAGGTTAAAGAAGGTAATAAGGATGGGATCCTGATCGAATAGGAGTAGTGTCCTTGTTAGAAGAGACACCAGAGAGCTCTGTCTGCTACCACCCTTCCCCACCACATGCACAAGAAGAGTTTATGTGAACACAAGGTGAGTTGGTGACAGTCTATAACTCAAGGGGCAAGTTCTTTTTTTTTTTTTTTTTTAAAGATTTTATTTATTTATTTGACAGAGAGATCACAAGCAGGCAGAGAGGCAGGCAGAGAGAGAGGAGGAAGCAGGCTCCCCTAGAGAGCAGAGAGCTCAAGGGGCAAGTTCTTATCTGACACCAACTCTCAAAGTACTGGGAGGTACTTTGATCTTTGACTTCCAGTATCCAGAACTGTGACAAAAACAAATTTCTGTTAAGCCACCCAATCTATGAGATTTTGTTACAGCATTGCAAGCAGACTAAGAGACAAATGAAAATGACAACATGCAAAAACTTATGGGATGTAGTGAAAACAGTGCTAATGGAGAATTTATAATTGTAATTACTTATACTAAAAAACAAAGAAGATCACAAATCAGCTTTTACAACTTAAGGAACTAAAAAAAGAGCAAACTAAACTGAAAGTTAGTAGAAGGAAGGAAATAATAAAAATTAGAACAGAGATAAGTGAAATAAAGAATAGAAAAGCAATAGAGAAAATAGTGAAACCAAAAATTGTTCCTCAAAGTAATCAACAAAACTGACAAACCTTTAACTAGATTGACTAAGAAGATAAGAGAAAGAAGATTCAAATTACTAAAATAAAAATGGAAGTGGGGACATTACTACTGATTCTATAGAACTAAAAGAATTATAAGAGAGTACTATGAATGATTGTATCCTAACAAATTGGATAACAGATGGAATGGACAAATTCTTAGAAACACAAAACCTATCAAGACTGAATAATGAAGAATTAGAAAATCTGAATAAACCTACAACTAGTAATGAAGTTGAATCTGTAATCAAAGATCTGAAGAAAAGCTCTGGACCTGGTGGCTTCCCTGGTGAATTTTACCAAATATTTAAAGAAGAACTAACACCAGTTCTTCTCAAATTTTCCCAAATATTGCAGAGGAAGAAACACTTCCTAACTCATTCTGTAAGGCCATCACTATACTGATAATGAAGCCAGGTAAACAAACTACAAGAAAAAAAAAACAAAACACAAACACACACACACACACACACACACAAATGACAGGAAAAAAAAAATTAGACACCAGTATCTCTTATGAACATTGATGCAAAAACTGTCAATAAAAACTAGCAAACTGAATTCAAACAGTGTATTAGAAGGATTATACACCATGACCAAGTGGGATTTATTCCTGGAATGAATTATGAATCATCCAAAGATGATTTAATATATGAAAATCAGCCAGTGTAATATACAGCATTAACAGAATGAAGGGAAAAAAATTTATGATCATCTCAATTGAGGCAGAAAAGGCATTTGATAAAACTCAACACCTTTTCATGATAAAAACTCTCAACAAACTAGGAACAGAAGGAAATTACCTCAGCATAGTAAAAACGATATATGAACAAGTCAGTGAATATCATTCTCAATGGTTAAAGGCTGAGTAGTTTTCCCATAAGACGGGACAAACCAAGCATGCCTGCTTTTACCATTTCCATTCAGCATAGTAATAGAAGTCCCAGCCAGACCAATTAAGCAAGAAAAAGAAATGGAAGGCACCCAAATTTGAAAGGAAGTAGTAAAACTATCTCTGTTCGTAGATGGTAAGATCTTTTATGTACTCTTTTTCTGCCCAAGGCTCTAGTAAATAGAATTTCTCTAGTCTCTTTTTACTTACAAAGAAGCCCTCCTAGATTCCTGGCCTTACCCAACTAGCTCAGTTTTACTTTCCTGGGGAACTGGATCTATCCTTGAGTTTCCTTCACTTCCCAGGCTTAAAACCCTAGCTCATCACTGGCCCTACTTACCCCATGTCTTTGGCTTCAGCTTACCCTTTGTATTAGTTTTCTGGGGTTCCTGTAACAGTACAAAAGACTGCATGGCTAAAACAACAAAAATTTAATTATCTCACTCTTTTGGAGGTTAGAAGTCAGAGATCAGGGTGTCAACAGTGTTGGATCCTTCTGAGGGCTATGAGAAAGAATCTGTTTCATGCCTCTCACCGAGTTTTTGGTGTTTTGCTGGCAACCTTTGGTGTTCCTTGGTGTGTAGGAGTATCCTGCCAATCTCTGCCTTCCCTTTCACATGGTGTTCTTCTGCATGTGTGTGTCTGTGTCCAAAGTTCTCCTTCTTAGATACCGGTCATGTTGGATTAGGGTCTCACCTACTGTAGGATAACTTTATCCTAACTTAACTAATTACATCTGCAGTGAACCTATTTCCAAATCAGACCATATTCTGAGGTACTGGGGATTAAGTCTTCACTATATGTATTTAGAGAAGGACATAATTCAACCCATACACACTTCTTTAAGTTTTTTCTTCATTTTTAGCACTTTTGTTAATTTTAGTATTTTAGTTAATTTATAACTCAAGTATTTGATTTTGTTTGTGCTATTTTATTCAGCATAGGTGTGTATTTGAAATGAGAGGGTAAGGTCCCATATCAGTGCAATCCACTCATCAGCTGGAATGTTGTTCTCCCATGATTTAAATGGTGAGGGAGAAAAAAAAAGAATCACCAACTAATATTCTAAAAGAAATTAATATAATTAAGGGCATAAAAGAAGAAATAAAACAATTTTAAAAGATGCTATTAATGAAGAAAAGGTAAATTTGAAAAATAACCAAAAAGAACTTTTAGAAATGAAAAATGTAGTCATTAGAAAAACAAAACACAATGGATAGATTAAACAGAAGTTTATGTTATGTTAGGCACAACAGAAGAAGGAATAGTAAACTAAAAGAGATCTAAGAACATACAAAGAATGCAGAAAATAAAAAATGAAAAAAAGTAAGAAAAGAGGGATTTTAAAAACATGGATTTTAATTTAATCTCATTTTAATTTAAAAATTAAAATGAGATGTAATATTTGCTTTATGAGAAGGTGTAGAAGAGGAGATGGGAGGGACAGAGAGAATGGTAATTCTCACATATGAAGGGAAAATGCAGTGAAATTTTCAGAAGTGAGAAAGGCATTGATATACAAAGATGCTGACTGTGGTTAATTCCTGATTATTCAAGAGTTGACACAATAGAGTCTTGCTTCTTCCTACTGCCTAGGGAGGGAAACTCTAAGGAGGATCCTTAATTTTGTGTTGTTATTTCTGGGAAAAGATTTGCTGGCCAAGATGTTGAAACTACTGGCTAGGAGGTAAAAAGATTGTCTGAAGACTTCTCACATTTTTCTCCATTTCCAAATCACATTATGTTACAATAATATAAATTATGCCCTTTTAGTTGTTGGATGATGTATTATCAAAGTGAAATTTAGTATATTTGTCATACTGAGCAGCTGAATGAATTAAATAATATTATAAATTCAACTATCTCATCAAAGAACATTTAGAAAATGTTTAGACTAAAGCTATGACCATACGTACTTAGGGTGTGTTTTATAATGCTTAACTAGTATGTGGTGCTTATCCTGAATGTAATACTTGTTTTGAAATTTAAATAATAAACAATATTTTATACATATTTTTGCTTAAAGTCACATTTTGTCATATTTGGCTGCAAATCATATGGTGGAATCAGCACAGTGCCCATCCAATGGAAATATGAACAGGACCACACAAAATGGTTCCACTGTGTCATTTTGTTCAATGTGGCTTCACGAAAATAAACTCTTCTCACCACAAAAACTTGCTTGTCATTTCCCACTTTTTAAAATGATCTCTTCTAACTTCATTTCCAGCACCTTATCCCTTTTCTAACCGTTGTCTACTCTAAAGTGACTTGAAGATTTGTTTATTTTGATTTGGAATCCCTCATTCTTCATTTTACCACATTTCTAGCTATAAAATGCATATTTTTAAAACATGTTGAGCCTTTGGGATAGTTTGATGTTGGTAATGTAAGATTTTTGGCTCATTCATTTAGAGTTCTGTGGTATTTGTATTTTTGGTGTATTTTATATTTTTCTATGTGTTTTTAGAGATTTTCTTTTTGCACATGATTGAGAACTGCTTTAATTTTCCAGAACATTTAATTTAAATTTTATTTAGATTTCTTTTTTAGTCTGTTTATCAGACAGTATATTTGTGAGTATTTTTTTTTTTATCCAGGAATCTTAGCTTTCTTGATACTAACCTAAGACATGGAATTCAGCTTCAAAACAGCTATTTCCACAGAATATTTCCACATCTTCTAGGTAGGAGGAGGGAGACAGACTAATAACATAATATTCCTTGAATAAGCAGAAGTGTAAGACATGGGCAATTACATAGTAGAGTCTAGTTTTAATCATTCACAACCTTTCTAAAGGGTAATAACCTAAACAGGATATGATGTTCTAATATGGATTTGGTACAGAATATTGTTGAGGGGAAGCTTTAAATGCCTATCATTTATTTTAATTCTTTCTTGCATCATATAATTTTTAAATTTGTTTCTCAACTTAAACATATTGAAAATTTGGACAGATAATTTTTTGTTGTGGTGGTGGTGAACTTTTGTTGTGTGTAGGATGTGTAGTATATCCCTGGCTTCTATCCACTAGAAGCTTGTAACACCCTTCCCAGTCATGACAGTGAAGAATGTCTCCAGATGTTGCCAAATGTGTCCAATGGGGCACAGTCATCCCTGGTTGAGAATGACTGGTTTAAGGCATTAGATAACTAACCCATTCTGCTCATGGTTAAATCTAGCCCCTTATGTTCCAATTGTTTTCTTTTGTACTTAAGGCTTACCTGTCAATTATACTCTATTCTGCGTATGGATTATTTATTTTGGTTTAAAAATATACAATTTTGTGTCTTCTTTTTTTATCTCATTTTATAGGAAATTTCTCCATTTCATCAGTCATTTAAATTAATCTTTTAAAGCTTTTAGTTATTTGAGAAAGAGAGAGAGTATGGTGGGGCTACAGTAGTGGCATGAGGAGAGGGGGTAGTGGCAGAGGGATAAGCAGACTCCTCGCTGAGCATGGAGCCCTATGCAGGGCTTGATCCCCGGGCCCTGAAAACATGACCTGAGCCAAAATCAAGAGTCAGCAGCTTAACCGACTGAGCCACCCAGGTGTCCCTAAATTAATTTTTAACAGAGTACGAACAACTGTATATTTGTTTCCTTTATTCTGGACATTAGTAATGATAAGAAATGTAGGGCTTTTACCTGTGAAACACCGTGTGGAAGGTTTCTCCAAATTGATAATATATCACTGATAGTTGCCCTCTGAATATAATCCCCGTGTCAGTCATTCACTTGTTTAATATACACATGACTTAAAACCTCTTTTTCTAAATGTCTTTAACTTTGTTTTGTAAAACAATCAAAATGCCCTATCGACATCAGGACAGATTACATCTCTCTTTGGTAGAAGAATATTAATTGAGTCCCTCAAAGTTTATTTTTCACATGATCACATTGGTTGCTTGCTAGTGATTGAATGGAATCATTCTTAAATTATGCAGCAGAGCACTGTATAGTCTATGCTGGGCTGTGAAAACGGAGCATGCTGAGAATGCCCAGGGTGTGTTGATAAATGCCCTTCTTATAATCATGGATGGTGGGAAAGTGGCATTTCTCTTATAGATGTAGAAAACCTTTATGGCTGTGCTTGTGAATAAGCATTATTAAACATCTTTTTGCCTAGATTTCCCCCTCCCCTCCCCTCCCCTCCCCTCCTCTTCCCTCTCCTCTCCCTTCCTTTCCTTCTTTCCCACTTACTATTTATTCAGCTAACTCATTGTTTGTAAGATATTGAGAGTGCAAGATAAAAACAATAGGGATCTTGCTTTCAAGTAGCAAGAAAACTGATTTGGGGAGTAGAGTAGAGGAAGAAAAGTGAACACTTATTTATATTATAATATGCCAAATGTAGTGATAAACAGGAGCACACCATTATAGGAATATCAAGAAAATATGGTGTCAGAGAATGCTTCTCAGAGTGATATCTAAACTCAGGATTAAAGGTGGAGTAGGAATTATTCCAAGGAAAAGTGGGAGAGATGTTCTAGATGAAAGGAGTGGAATGAGGGAAGACATGATTGGGGAAACTCAAACGGTTCAGTCTAGATGGAAAGTTCTCTATGGCCAGAACAAAATCAAGTAGGAGACACTGAATATACTAGAAGACCACCCATGATTTATATAAAAATAGTACGTGTCCATAGCTTATGACTATTTGTTTATTCCTCCCAGATTTATACTGGTAATGGGAATATCTAAAAATTGCCACATCATATTTTGAGTGAACATTTCTTAATGGAGACGTAAGTAGTTTTTCTAATGAAATATTAGAAAAAAAAAAGCTGTTACCTCACATAATGACCCTACTGTCTGTCAAGTTGGCATTAATTTATTCTCATATTTCCTTATGCTTTCAATACCACATTATGCTATTTTATACCAATATTTCAAATTAAGTCATACCTAGTGAAAAAAGAAGGCAGCCACTATGTAACCACTGTTTAAATTCCAAGGAAATTAGTGCTCCCTCTCATTTCTTTGTAATAGTTCCAGCCTCCTTTCTTCCTAGGTCTCTTTTTTCTTTTCTTATTTTTTTTTCCTTTTTTTTTTTTTTTTTGTTTTTTGTACTTTAGAACTACAGCCTTCATCCTACCATATTTATATATAATTATATACTGGATTAGACCATGTTCACTTTTGTCTACGAGGATAAAGAATTAGATCACAAGACATAAATAATCTTCATGTCTGCTTATAGATGGGCATGTCATTTTTGTGTCAGTTTTATTATAAGTTGAAACCAAAGACTATTTATTATTCATCTTTATTTGGTAATTTGAAGAAATTAAACCAACTTATCACTACCTCAAAATAAGCAGCAATTACTATCGCACGCTTTGCAGATAAGGAAAGGGGTAAAAATAAGGACTTGCAGAGGGTTTGTAGTAAATCAAGGAATTTATCAATAATGAAGCATGATGCATTGAACTGACTCTGAGTGTAGCTTATCAATAATATATAAAATGCCCCATTCTGTTTTCCCTCCTTTCCTCTACTGTCCTCTTCCCTGTTTCTCATGTTCTACATATGGTAATTGGGTGATGGGCGTTAAAGAGGGCGCATGTTGTGATGAGCACTGGGTGTTATATGAAACTGATAAATTATTGAACACTACATCTGAAACTAATGATGTACTATAAGTTGGCTAATTGAATTTAAATTAAAAAATAATATATAAAACATTCCAATTATATTCTTTCAAATGATACTTCTTATTGTTGAAAAACTGTGATGCATTCTTTGCCATTTCAATGATGATATGGTAGATATTTCTAGATTTTGCATTGGAAAGCTGCAGATTGTCATCTAAAGAAATTCTCCTTGGTATCATAAGCATGTCCTGCAAAGTCTCTCTTGTGAAGAATTAGTTTATATCATTATGCATCAATATCTAAAGTAGTCTGAGGAAAGAGGTAAGATGGCCTAGATTTTGTGATAGGCAGAATTATGGCCTCCCAAAGATGTCCAAGTCCTAATCTTGGGAACCTGTGAATATGTTATGTTCCATGACAAAGAGGAATTAAGGTAGAAGACAGATTTAAGATTCTTAATCAGGTGACCTTAAAATAGGGAGATTATCCTGGATTTGGGTGAGTCTGATATAATCACAGTGGTTCTCCCATCCAAGTACTAACCAGGCCCGACCCTGCTTAGCTTCCGAGATCAGACGAGATCGGGCGCGTTCAGGGTGGTATGGCCGTAGACCACAGTGGTTCTTAAAAATGAAAGTGGGAGGTAGAAGAAGAATCAGTGTCAGAGTGGTGTGATATAAGAAAGATCCAACAGCCCCTGCTGCTTTGAATATGCAAAGAGGCCACAAGCCAAGGAAAGCACACAGCCTATACAAGCTCAAACAGGCAGGAAACAAGAGTCTCAGAGCCTCCAGAAGGGAATGCAGCCTGTTGACACCTTGATTTTAACCCATTGAGACATATTTGAGACATTTCACCTCCAGAACTCTAAGACAATAGATCTGTATCATTTTAAGCCACTACATTTGTGGTAATTTGTTATAGCAGCAACAGGAAACCAATACAGAATTATAGAGAGGAATTTGGGATGAGATGGAGGATTCATCCCAGTGGAGTCAGTCATTACACCAATGCTCTTATAATTTAGGGGAAAATATAAGAATAATTAAAGCATTGAAGTATCAAAGAAGTACTCCTCTATCTAGACACATATACCCTTTGGTATTGGCAAAGTTTACTAGATGTAAACTAAACACGCCTGAATGAAGGACTTGTATTTTGCTAAGTTCAGTCAACTATTGTCAATTATTTGCTGAATTTCCTATAGTCAATTATTTTTTTGTTGTTCTTTCTAAGGGGAAGAAAAATATAACTATATTCAAACCTATTGATAGCTGGTTTTTGGTGATGGCACACCAATTACTGAGGCCATCATCACACACTCAGGGCACACTGTGAATTCAATATTTCCTGTTTAGAATTTTTGTCATCCTGAACTTTTTCTGTGCTTTATGGAAATAGTGTTTTCTAGGATTCTGGTTTAGTGGGAAATGTTAGTGCTGTTTACTGTAGAATCCCCAAGGAAAGACTTGAAGTCCCCTATTACTTAATAGAGTTGGACATAAAAATTGCCACAGACATTTAGAATATTGTGTCACTTGCCTCAACTTGTCCATCATTATTGCTAATATGTACAATCATGATGTCCTATTTCAATAACAAAATGAGAACTTCAAGTTATGTGGAGTGTATTTATTTCCTTACATATTATCTTCCAGAAAAGAAAAGCATTGGAGATGTCTTGCTTGCCACTAGGAAAAAGATATTCTGTTGGCTCTGAATCTGACATAGAGCACTTTCTGGAATGTCAAGCAGTTATTGATTTCTGCATTTATATATCACAGTAAAAATAAATTCTTGCTTTTTCTTTTAACCCCTATTACTTCATTTTCTTTGCAGAAAATTATTAACCTAGGTTCATGATAGATATGGTAAATTGACGGAAAAATTGGCCCTGATTCTCTATCCCTTCCTGTAATTATACCCTTTGCAATATAATTTCATAACAGCTTACATTGAGAGGTAGAGTCTATTTCCGGCCCACTGAATCTGGGCTGGCGTTGTGACTTGCTTTAGTCAAAAGAATGAAACATAGCACCTGTTATGAGATTTGGCCTTAGGAAGCCTTGAGCATTTCAGCTGTCTTTCTTGAACACCTATCTCCACCATGAGGATAAGTTCAGACAAGTTGTTTGAGGATCATAGACCACATAGAACTGAGCCAGGGGTGTCCTGGCCTCCAGGACCCAGCACCCAGAAGCATAAACAACACCCATAATTGACCTATGGCTCACCAAAGGTGGGGGGAGGGAACGCAGACAAGACCAGAAGAACTGCTCAGCTGAATCCAGCCTAAATTGTTGACGCAAGGAATCTTCAGATAAATAGTGTGTTTTACACTATTACATTTGGGTTGGTTTGTGATGCAATCAGTAATAGCTAACTGCTGTAATAGGTTTTATGGTGGTCTGTGAACCCTCTGAAATTTTACGTAAAATTGGTGTGTGCATGTTTTTCTGGGAAGAACTTTTAGTGTTTATCAATATTCAGACAATTGTGGCCCAGAAAAGTTTTATAAATTGTTGCCCTGTTGGTTTATTGGTAGGCTTAATCACATGCCAGATATCAGACCTATTCACCTATTGAATACATTGTGTGTGTGTGTGTGTGTGTGTGTGTGTGCATGCACGTGTACCAGTGTACACTTTTGTCCATTGAACTGAGAATCTTTAGGTCTCTTCTCTAGATATATTCTGGATACCTTGGCATCACCTCTTATGTAGTACTCAAGTCTTTTGTGCACTGTTTGTGATTAAATGCTAGAATATTAAGTCGAAAGATCAATTTCAAATGTTAATGTCCCAATTAGATTGCTACTGCAGATTACAAATGTGTTCTTCTTTGGAGAATTTGCTGTTAAAATACTTTCATAGTCCATGGCTTAGGATAATTTCTTTCAATCCTTGCCAGTTCCATCCTCACTGTGAGCTAATGGCCTCCCCTCCTACTTTATAGAGGAAAGATAAATCATCAGAGGGGGACCTCCTCAAATCTCATTTAGGACAACAATTAGGTGAACTAAATAAAACCTATAACATATGACCAACTGCTTAGCTAACATAGCTAATGGGACCTTTAGCAATGCTTTGTTTTAACACTGAAAAGCTAATTTTTTTTTTTTTTTACTGAATTTTTGTTCCAAAGGTTGTAGGATATGTCATTTTTGTCTGATGTCTGTGGTGTCCTTTGGTGATGCGGCCAACACACAAGGCTTTGCTTGAATGTGTAGTATTTGCTCTGCACTTATCTATCATGTGCCAAGGCTTGAGAGCTGTGGATTTTCCCCAAACTCAGATCTTCTGGCTCATTGTCAGTCAAGTCATGCCAGAGCTGCTAGCCAACAAAAGCATATAGGGAAAATAAATTTGTCATAGGAAAAGTACAGAAAAGTGATCACTTTCGGGCAGGACCACAGTAAGAACACTGTTAGGCTGCATTTCACTAATGTCAAAAACAAAATGCCTTGCCAAATATCTTTAAAAAAAATTTTTTTTTTTGGCATATGTCAATTAAAGCACAAGTGTTTGGATACTTTCACCATATAGTTGGACCCAAATTTAGTTATACACATAATACCATAGACATTTGCAAGAGTTGTTTATCCAGGAACCATATTTTAACCCTTCCCCCACACCCTACCCAACTGTGGTTTTGCTAGCCAGCTCCCAGATGTGAGCAGTTGAGAGATGGGGGTCTGGGGGTGTGGGAGGTTTGAATTTCAGTAAGGCATAGCAGGTGTAATGGTGGTCTCAGAGAAACACCTTCTTTCTTTTGACAGAATAACAGGTCATTTCACTGAGAAAAGAGCTGGGTTTTCCCCAGCACTTGCACCTTATGGCTTCAAATACATACCACATGGAGAGGATTTCCAGAAGAGTACTGCATGGCTGCTATAAAGACGCAGTGGCTAAGAATGGAGGTTTCTATCAGTATTTTGTCTTTTCTCTAAGGTAGGACATAATAGTAATAATGCCTGCTTTCTTTATCGCTCTGAAATTGCTTTGAAATGTGTATAAAAAGACAAAAAGGATGGTAAAACAATCTACAAAAGATTGATGTCCTGAAGATTTAAATACTCTTTTTCAAGCACAACATTGGCTTCTCTGTATGCATCAGTCAGATTATGGTAGGTTTTGTCACCCAACGATGTACGGTGGAACAGGAACAGAAATATGAGGTGTCTTCCACATGCCATATTTGCCACAAAAGTAATTTTCGATGTTGCTAAAACAGGGACTTGGCAATTTGGGGGGCTCAAATGCTGATGCCGTGAGAACCAGGCATCTGAACTTCCTTAGGGACATAATCAGAGTGGACAAAGGAGGTGGTGCTTACCGCCCAGTGAAAAAGAAAACGAGCCACCCATAAAGTCCATACAATTCACAAGGAGTAATGAGAATCTCTTCATTGCTTCCATATTCCCTAAGTCACACGTTCTTTTGTTATGTCTGCATCCTTTTTTGTCCCCAGCAAGGTGGCCATTAGTGTTCGTTTTCACTAGATAGTATCTGTATAAACATTTTGGATTGGCAGGCAGGGAGATACACACTGTGTTTTGCCCTGACCCACATGTTAAGGAAGGCTATGTTTATTACATACTATCCTCAAAAGATGAACATGATTTAGGGATTTCTGCTGTGCTTGCCCTGGGAGGTATGTGTTGGAATGAAAAAATCCCACACAAAGAGATTAGGCACAAGTTGAGCTCTGAAGTTGCATGCTCTGTTTCCTTTTATTATTATTATTATTTTTTTAAAGAAAGTCAAATTTTCCTCTTGCATCAACCCAAGATAGTCTTTTGAGCAACTTCTAAATTTTCAGCTGCCTCCACCCTCTGTTTTTGGATTGCTTTTGTTTTCTAACTCTTGTGGCCACTTTGTTATTTACTAGTGGTTCAAGATGTGTCATAAAACAGCATAGATAATTAGTGACACAAATAAAATATGCATCACATAAATGTGTCTCTAAATGGGTTCTAAGGTGGCAGGAAGATAATCTGTAATTGGTGTAATATAGTTAAACTTGTTTTGACAGTTTTTTTTGTTTAGTAAAGAGAACTTTTTAAAAAAGTTCCTATAATAGATGAACTTTGATAATTTTTCCTTCTTCCCTCCTTCCCTCCCTCCCTCCCTCTCCCTCTTCCCTTTCTTTCTTTCTTTCTTTCTTTCTTTCTTTCTTTCTTTCTTTCTTTCTTTCTTTCAGAGTATAGTTGATGCACAATGTTACATTAGTTTCTAGTATATAACATAGTGAACCAACAAGTTTATATATTATGCTATATTCACTACAGCTACAGCTACCTTCTACCTTCTGTCCTGTTACATAGCTGTTACAATATCATTGGCTATATTCCTTATGCAGTGCTTTTATTTCCATGCCTTCTTCATTCAATAGCTGGAAAACTGTCTCCCATTCCCCTTCACCCATTTTGCCCAGCCCTCACCTCCTCCCCTCTGTCATTCATCAGTTTGTTCTCTGTATTTCTAGATCTAATTCCACTTTGTTTTAACTCATGAGTGAAACCATATGGTATTTGTCTTTCTCAGTCCGACTTATTTCACTTAGTTAATACCCTCTACATCCTATCTTGTCTCAGATGGCACAGTCTCATTCTTTTTTATGGCTGAGAAATATTCCATTGTGTGTCTGTGTGTCTATATATACATTATATCTTCCTTATGCATTTGTCCATTGATGGGCATTTAGGTTGTTTCCATATCTTAGCTATTATAAATAATGCTGCAATAAACATAGTGGTTTTAAAATTAGTGGGTTTTTTTTTCTTTGAGTAAATACCCAGTAGCAGGATTGTTGGATCATATGGTAGTTTTATTTTTAATTTTTTTGAGGAAAACATTCTGTTTTCCACAGTGGCTATGCCAGTTTGAATTTCCACCAACAGTGCATGAAGGTTACTTTTTCTCCACATCCTTACCAATGCTTATTATTTCTTGTCTTTTTGATTTTTGCCATTACAACAGGTATAAGGTGGTATCTCATTGTGGTTATGATTTGCATATCCCCGATGATGAGTGATGTTGAGCATCTTTTCATGTGTCTGTTGGCCATCTGTAGGTATTCTTTGGAAAAATATCTTTTCAGGCTGTTTGCCTATTTTTTAATTGGATTTTTTTTTTTTTTTAGTGTTGAATTGTATAAATTCCTTATATATCTTGCATATTAACCCCTGATTGGATATATCACTTGTGAATATCCTCTCCCATTCAGTAGGTTGCCTTTTTGTTTTGCTAATGGTTTCCTTCACTGTGCAAACACTTTTTATTTTGATATAGTCCCTTGATAATTTTTTTCTTAAAAGTATTTTGTGCCATATGAATACAGTCAAGTGTGTGTGTGTGTGTGTGTGTGTGTATTATTTATATATATAAATATATTTAAATATATAAATATGTATATTTATATATATTTGAGAGAGAGAGATAGAGCGTGCAAGTGGAGGGTGAAGGAAGGGACAGGGGGAGAGAGAGACTCTTAAGCAGGGTCTACACAGCGCTCCTTCTCACAACCCTGAGATCATGACCTGAGCCTAAATCAAGAGTCAGAAGCTTAACCTACTGAGCCACCCAGGCTCCCCAAATACAGTCAACTATTTTTATTTTTATTTTATTTACTTTTAAAAGATTTTATTTTATTTGAGGGAGAGAGTGAGTGAGAGAGAAAGAGAGAGAGCTGGGGAAGAGGCAGAGGGAGAGAGAGAAGCAGGCTTGCTGCTGAGCAGGGAGCCCAATGCGGGACTTGATCCCAGGATATTGGGATCATGACCTGAGCTTAACCCACTGAGTCACCCAGGTGCCCCCATAGTCAACTATTTTTTAAAATTTACCTAATCTTTATCTCAACTCAAGAGTTATGGAAACTATGGGGCTTAACTTTTTTTCTTAATTTGTGTGACATTACCTACAGCTGAGAAACAAGAGGGCAGGCAAAGCTCGAGTCCCCAGTACAAACTTAGGTCTCTGAATTGTCGTAACTTACTCTAAACCTGATCTGAAATCCTGGGATATAAAAATGTTCATATTTATGAAAAGTTGGGAGAATCATATGTTTATAATTTGAGCTGTATTTTAAATGTCACAGAGTTTGATATTTAAAAGAATTCTATTGTGAATTTTGTTTTTCTGTTTATTTGTTGAGTTTTTTGGGGAAATAATTATCTTGGAATCTATTTTGGATATAGAACCAGACCTTCCTGTACTTTTGCCTTAGATGATACATACCTCTTATGAAGACTCCCTAGCTAGTAATATTGTGAGTTCCGTTTTATTACTTATAATAAATACGATGCTCTAACATAACTTCTGAAACTTCTACTAAATCACCCTAAGTGGTAGAGAACATGAACTCTAAATTCTTCTGCCCTGGGGAAGTCTAGGCCTTAGTTCAAAATATTCCAAATCATGTTTGAACTTCCTTTGAACACTTTACCTCCAGTATTAATTCTGTGTTTACACTGTAATTCGTAATTAGCCCTTGCTTATTTTAATTTCAAGTATTTTAAATTACTTGCCATTGTGTAAAACTGGAGGACCAGGAAGAGGTGTCATGTTCATTCATGTTCCTCTCTAGCACCCACAGCATGGCCTTAAGGCAGTAAACTGGATTCACGGATTCACGTTCTTCATCCACTCATTCATTAACATATTTAGCAAGCTTTTTTCTTTTCTTTTTTGAGTGTCTACTCTGTGTTCAGCACTGTACAAGGTGTTAGAGATAAAGAAGGCAGATTCTTTCTTCAGTTATCTCACAATTTAGTGGGAAGGCTAAGCATGGAAACTCATAAGTGTAATAAAATCTATCAGTGTTATGATTGGACTGTGTACAGAATACAGTTAGGGCCCCAATGCACAGGGGAAACAGGATCAAGAAAATTTCACAGAAGAGGTCGTATTTGAAGAATATTCTGAAGTTGAGTAAAATGTTCAGCAGGAGAAGAAGAAAGGACATTTTAGAGGAAGCAGCATGAGCAAAGCCATGGAGGTATGAAAGAGCTTGGGTTTTGGAAATGTTTCGACATGACTGGTACTTGGGCATGCAGTAGGAGGAGAGAGAGAGAAGGTTAGAGAAAGAGGTAGAAGCCAGATTGTGTTGGACCTTATATGCCATATTTCAACACAGAGTTTATCTTCGTAGACATTCAGAGTCTACTAAACTCCCCAAAGAGTTTTAGCAGCACAGTGGATAATGAATTGGAGAAAGCAAGGCTTGAGGCAAAGAGATGGGTTAGGTGACTGTAAGAAGAATCCAGGTGTAAAGTAATGAGAGCTTGAATGAAAGCCATTAAAGTGGGATGAAGATAAAGGGACATAAATGAGAGATGTTTTAGAGAGGGAATTGACAAAAGTTGGTTATCAATTTGATATGGAAGGTTAGGAGAAAAGATAAAGGGAAGAGAAGAGTTTAAAGTGATTTTGGGTTTTGACTTGGGGGATGACAAATAGTGCCTTAACTTAATGCAAGTGAAAGATCACTTTTGTTTATTTGTTGATTGACCCTGGGTGTTTCCTTCTGCCCAGCACAAGTGGCACACTTGTTCAACAGCGAGAGCCTGAGCTAGGCAGCAGGAAGCAAGTTGGATGCACATCAGTCAGGCTTCTGTGGTTCACACATGGCACACAGATTTCTGCTGTGTCTTTTCAGATAGAGAACTAGTGACTTCCTCAGTGAGTGAAGTACCTGAAGATCTCTAGGGTCCGCTACCTCTGCTCTTTGCCAGCCTTCAGTTGAGGTCCTTCGTCTTTTGCTTTGCCCAAATGTCTCCAGCTTCAGCCTTTACTAAACTCAATGCCAAACGTTTTATGCAATCTTTTGACCATTTCCTCTCTCCCTCCCATCTAGGCATATAGCTGTCATATGGCCAAGCAACCTGTAAGTGGTGGCGACTACTGGCACTGCTAGGCTCAGCAGCCACACCTCTGTAAACACAGTGGATAAGGAAACAATGAGCCACACAGACTTAGACAGTTGCTTACTCATGGCACAGCACTAGTTCTTATCTCCCAAGTCACGGAGACAATGTGGAGTAGACCCAGTGAATGCTAAGCATAACGTCATCTGTCAGAGCTGAGGAAAGTTCCTTTGCTCTGTACAAAGGAACCTTCCAATCGTGTAAGGGGCTGCTAGCAAAGCTCCCCAATCTTGGTTCATAACAGAGAAATTACCTTTATCTTCCTGGTCAGGAAAGGTATCTTCATTTTCCTGACCCAAACAAAAACACTGTCTTTGTCTCCCAAGGTTGTTTGCTCTACTGACATCCTTGAGAAGATGATCTGAGATGTGTAGCTAAAAGTGCCATAAAGAATTGCCTCCTATGAGTGACTCCTATTTTCACCAGTTTCTGATGGTGGAATCAATGAGTTTCATTTTGGGAATATTAAGTTTGAGGTGTTGAGGTGGGTACTCTTTAATATAGAGCCAGTAAGCAGTTAGCTGTCTGTACTTAGAATTTCAGGGAAGGGGTCATATAAAAAAATTGATTAGATTTTCATCCATATGTGTGATAGGTAGAGCCATAGAAGAAGATGAGGTTCTTCAGAGAGCTGATAAAGGAGGGGAAGGAGTAGAAAGAACCTAGGGTATTAGCAATGTTTACATGACTAGGAAAACAGGAACAACAAGGAAGTTTATGAAAACATGGGGCAGGGGAGAAAGAGAATTAGGAGAGAGTTACACCTTAGGACTTCAGAAAAGGATACATTCCAAGAGAGAAGGCAGGAATATCAAATACAGCAAGGAGGTCAAATAAGATGAAAGTTGACAAGAGTTCTCTGGTTTTAGCTATTTTGAGAACACAGGTGACCTTTACAAGAGCATCTCACTGGAGCAGTAGGTAGAGCAGTTTGACTGTAGCAGTATGCAGTGTGTGAGAGAGCAAATGAAGAGGGAATAAAGCATGCAGGCTATTTTTGAAGTGTTTACCTGAAAAGGAAACAGAAAGGGGTACAGAGTAAAAACAAATAAAATATTTTTTAAAACAGAAGAACATTGCAAGGATGTATGGCTAAGGGAAAAGAGGCAGTAGAAGGATTGAAAATGGAGAGAGAGGAGCTAATTGATAATGGCAAGATCTTTCTCTCGTAGATAAGGTATATTAGTTTCCTATGGTTGCTATAACAAATGACCAAGAACCTAGTGGCTTAAAACATCAGAATTTTTTTTTTCAAAGTTCTGAAAGTCAGAAGTCTGAAATCAAAGTGTCAGCAGGGCCACCTCTGTCTGGACCCTGGGGTGTTGGAGAGACCCTACCTTGCCTTTTCTAGCTTCTGATGGCTGCTGGCTGTCCTTGCTATTCCTTGACTTGTGACCTCATCACTGCAGTCTTTGTCACATCCACTTCCCCTGTGTGTTTTGGTCTTCTCTTCTGTTTCAAATCTCTATTTGCCTGTCTCTGATAAGTACACTTGTTATTGAATTTAGGACCCACCTGGATAATCCAGGATGATCTCCTCAGCTCAAGATCCTTAATCACATCCTCCAAACTTTTTCTTTTTCCAAATAAGGTAACATTCACAGTTCCAGAGAGTAAGCCATGGACATATATTTTTAGGGACTGCCATTCAACCTAGTATAGAAGGTATCAGGAATAGAGGTAAAGGGAGTAAGTCTGGAACTGGAAATTCGAAGGGAAGAGACTAGAGAAAGGAAGTTAAGATAAGGATGTATAGAAATTGGATTTGGGGGGTGCTGAAGCCAGAAAAGTTCTTACTGCAAAGCCTCAAAATTTTCTGTGAAGCAGAAGGTGAGGTCATCTGTTCAGAGGAGAGGCAGTAGGGATAGGACTGAGTATAGGAGAAAAACGAAATATTACAAAAGCCATGGGTGTGGGAAGATAAGTTGACAAAGAGTAAGTAAAGGGCAAACAAGGGGGAGCAAAGGTGCTGGAAGCTATATATTTATAGATCTTACATTTGTAGATTTGACTGTACCTTTATACATCTTTGGTTATATTTTTTTCAGTATTATGCAAAAACAACTACAACAACCAACAAAGCAAAGGAAAACAAATACCCATGAAAATAAAGCAACAGCCTGCTAACACAGTCTAGACTAGCCTAGCAAATTCACTGCTTTCTCATCATGAAACCTAGGGAAACACTGATGGTGACTAATGCACAGCCAGAATTAATGTGGGAGAGAAGGGAATGAAAGCCTTCAGTCATTGGGAGGTCTATGGGGAGCAGGGCAAATTGAGCTGAATTTTCTTTGGCTTCTGATCTGAAGTTTCTCCAGAAAAGGCTTTTCGAGGAAATGAGAGAAATGCCAAGAAGGAGAGTGTGCTAAATGTGGGGTAGATAAGCCTCTGAACATACTGTACTTGTCTAAAAGATCAAACCATAGAAACAAACTTCAGTTTGTAACTTTAGTCTTATTATCGCTTAAAAAAATTAACATGAGGGTATTTACTGGGCACCGGCCATGTGTTGGCCTCCATATTGCCCTCAGTCCATACTTGGTGGAAATAGTGCCAGCATTAATCTAAATGACTCCAAGCAAGTTCTGATCTTTTGTCTTCCCACTGTGTACCATGAAACCCATGTCTAAATATCCAAACTGTTTTAATGGGATCAGAAGAAGGGATCAGACATTTTTCTGGCATCCTTTGTATACAGATGAATGAGTTTAAATGAAATCTTCATATTTGGATTAATGGAACAGAGATAAGAGATGAGCAAGGATTTTATTTTTTGAGCCCATGATAATTAATTTCTTGGTTCCTCAAGTTCCAAGCTCACATGATGTGGGTTATACAACACTGTAGTTGCTGGATTTCATATTAGGTATAGTAACCTGCAAGTAACAGGATCCTTGGGAGTGACTGTATATTCCTTGTAGTGGTGCTTCTCGAACTTTAATGTGCATGTTAATCTTTTGGAGATCTTGTTAAAATGCAGCTTCTGTAGGTTTGAGGTGGGCTTGAGAGTTTGCATTTCAAGCAAGCTCTCACATGCTGCTGCTGCTGCTGCTGCTGGTCCAAAAAATATATTTTGAGTAGCATGATACTAAGCTATTTAAAAAACTTAGAGAATACTTACATGGGATCCCCAAATATGTGGATTAGTAGTTGTAACATCAAAAAAAAAACATAGATCACAACAGGCTGGAAATATTTCCCGTATCTTTTGGAAAGATCCATAATTTTTTAGCCTCTCAGCAAGTCTTCATATTGGCCATAAATCCATTCAGCTTTCTCTGTGGTGAGCATCCAACAATTAAAAGGAGCCAAAATATCTACTTTAAAGATAGTGAGTGTGAAATTTCTTAATTTTGAGGTTGAAAAGGTGCAGTAAATACATCTCTAAGAATATATAAGGTTTTTCTTTTCTTTTTCCTTTCCTTTCCTTTTTAATATTAAGCCTCATGAAGAAACTAGACAATCTCTTAAGAAGGAAAAGCTTTCTGTTTTTACAATCAGGATTTCAGTAGTAGTTTGGAAACACTAAAATTTATTTATTTATTTATTTTTAAAGATTTTATTTATTTATTTGAGAGAGAGAACATGAGCGAGAAGAGGCGCAAAGACGGAGAAACAGACTCCCCGCTGAAGCAGGGAGCCTGACTCGGGGCCAATCCCAGGACCCTGAGATCATGACCCAAGCTAAAGACAGACACTTAACTGTCTGAGCCACCCAGGCACCCTGAGGTACTAAAATTTATTAAACTATAGTCAACCCTTGAATAATGTTGGGGTTAGGGGTACTGACCACCTGTACAGTTGAAAATCTCTGTGTAACTTTTGATTCCCCCTAAATTTAACTACTACAAGCCTACTGTTGACTGAAAGTATACAGTCAGTTAGCACATATTTTGTGGATGTATTATATGCTATATTCTTACAATACAGCTGGAGTAAAGAAAATGTTGGTAAGAGAATCATTAGGAAGAGGAAGTAGCTTTACGGTACCATACTGCATTCATCGAAAAAAATCCGTATATAGATGGACCTGAGCAGTGCAAGCCCTTGTTCAAGCACTTCCAGATTTAGCTATCAGAGAAGATTATACTGGTTCCTCATTTAACATCCATTTTCTCTTTCTTCTTTTCTACCAGAAACCCAATTTTGTGAAAGTGTTGCCTCCTCCCAAGTCCCCCAACAACATGGAGTCATGTACCTTAGGCTAACTGACATCTCCTCAGCTCCAGCACTAGGGCTGGTTTATTTAAGGATAATCTCATTCCTTTTACCAGTGGTGATTTAGGAATGAGATATAGAAGCTTCGAAGAGAGCTTCTAGGACACATTTTCTTGCTCCTAAGAGAGATCCATAGAAGAGAAAAATCTGTCATCTCTATTTTATCAAGATATGAGCTCTGGAACTACCAAAGTCATCTTGTAACCAGCCTGAGAATAAAGCCAACCTCAGTGGAGAGAAGAATAGAGCTGATAACATTGTTAGCCACTGACTTAGACATCTCATAGCCCTCCCTACTCCTGGACTTTTCATTACGTGAAATTGTTTGTTAGTATTCTGGCCAATTTGACTTGAGATTTCCATTACTTGTAACTGAAAACATCCCTCTTTTTATCTTCACACTACATAAAGTTGAGAAGGACAACACTTGGAGACAAGTCATCTCTGGATAGTTGCTTTTGGAATCCCCAAGAAGATCACAATGGAATGAAAATTTATAACCATCTTATCAAAACCATATAAACTCAGTTTGGTTCCATGGAAGTAACCGATCACATCTATTCTCCTCAACTAGGTGGACAGATGAATTTCTTTAATTTTCATGAAGTTTTTCAAAAAAGCGTTATTTAAAAAGTTAACTTTCATTTTTTTAAAGTTAACTTTACAGTGAGCAAATTAGAACTGAGCAGGTTTTTTAAAGCGTTGATTTATTTATTTTTATTTTCTATTTTATGTACTTTGTGTGGCTTCTGATGAGTGGTCCTAGATTATTCATGACTGCTTCTACTGTGAGTAGATATATTTTAAGAAAAACAAGTCACTGGCCACTCTTTCTGCACTTTGAACACACACATTGCCAGAGTGGATACTGTACAAATGTGAAAAATTAGAACTCACATTACAGTTCAGGCTGCTGCAATGCTTTGACACTGGCTTCTCCCAAAAGTAAACAGTCTTAGTTTGTTGATCATTTTTTGTTAAAACTCCATTTGTGAGTGTTATGAAACATTAAATAATCCTTACGTTTGCACTGCTGAGTATGATGCTGTGTGAAGCAAAGGGGTTGAAGAATGACTTCTTTATAATAGCATATGGCAAGTCTCTCTAATGAGAGGCCATTACTGTACAGGTCTCCTAGATGTGGTTCCTGACAGCAGGTGTCTGGAGAAAACCCTGTGAATGTTTTCAAGTATACTGTTACTGGTGATTGGCAAGAAAAGGTAAAGATCTGAACGTGGAAGAGTGAACCAGAAAGGAGAATAAAATGCAAAACGATAATGAAAGAGCGAGAGAAAAAAAGAAAACCTAAAACCCCACCTCACCAGCTTGTTTCTGCATTAAGGAAGTGTATAAATAACTCCATTAGAGGGCACTAAACATGACATATTACCTACAGAGAAGAGAAAGGTCTTATTGTACTCAAACCACTAAGTTACCTAAGGCTCCTTTCTCAATAGAGAATGGATGCTAGTGACTGGCTCACGTCAGTGTGGAGTTTAATTAAACCACTCAACGCTAGTCTGCAGAAGCTGAGAATGAATTTATTGGGGAAAAATATTCCTTTGGACAAGTTTTACATGAGATTTTTGCATCCCATGCTTAATGTCAAATGCAAGGCTGTCACTCATAATTGTGTTTTTGTGCACTGAACAAAGGCACCTGGTCCAAGAGGTGAGTGGGGGCTTCAGTCAAAGCCACATTGCACTTACCAAGCTGAAACCTTGGCTAATGACTACATTTGCTGGGAGCAAATTGCATTTTTTTTCATCCTACAAAGCTACTTTCTTTAAGCCATGTGCTCTCCTTCAGGGGACATCTTTTACTAATTCACCACATGGAAGGGAAGGGAACTTTTTTTTAAAAATAGTATTTTAATATGTCCACCAAGGGGAGACACCTTTTTCATCTTTAGTCCAAAAGCAGTGTAAGTTAGCAGCTGCCCTGTTCAAGAAGAGGGAGTCTCTGCTCCTGCCATTGGACCATACAAAAAGAATAACACAGAGTGCATTTTTTGGGCATTTAGCCACTGATCTGCAGCAGATTACTCTGATACTTTGAGAAATTTTATTATTAAAGGCTAGATGTGGCCTTATGATGTGTGTGCTATTCTAGGAACTGGCCTACTCTGTTGGCCGAAGTTAGTAAGCTATAGGAGGGAGGAATAGATCTCTATCCCTGAAAAGTGGAATCTATAATCCTCCCCTTCCATTGCCACCCGGTGTCCCTGGTCTCAGCGGTCTTAGTAATGGAAAGTGAACAAAATCAATGGGGACTGTTTTTTTCTTTTATTCCGAATGACATATTACACTTTATGTATCACTAGAGAGGGAGTGAAAACAAAGCAATCAAGAGCAAAAGGAAATCACACACGTAGTCTGTTTTTTTTTCTTCTTATCAAAGTTTTAGTGGGGATTGTTGACTCATTTATTAATTCTCTTGCTTGTCAAGATCAAGAGAGAAAAATATCTTCCTCCAATAATTCTGTTCTTGACCTATGT
Organism: Enhydra lutris kenyoni; assembly: GCF_002288905.1. Classification (NCBI taxonomy): domain Eukaryota; kingdom Metazoa; phylum Chordata; class Mammalia; order Carnivora; family Mustelidae; genus Enhydra; species Enhydra lutris. Next base: position 69,170,474 of record NW_019154087.1, read on the forward strand.
GGTTGATTTTATGATTTCTTTAATTATTTGCTTCCTATTCCTTGTGAGAAGATAATACATTTTTACCCTGCAGTTCTCACCCATCAAAGAGTATTCTTCCTCGCCCCATTGATACTGGGTTTCACCATGTGACTTCCTGTGGCCAGTCCTATTTGAGCAGATGTGATAAATGCCATTAAGTGGTTGGCTCTAATACTGTCTTCTATGTGCCATGAGGACAGCGTGTCCTAAACAGGGGCTCTTTCTCCAGCCTGGATCTGAGAATGAGAAGCCACGTAGAATAGAGTCACAACCCGCCTTCTGTCTACATGTAACACAAGTGCTGAATAAACAAACTTTATTTTATAAGCCACAGAGATTCAGGGGATCATTTGTTATTATAGCAAAACTGACTGGTTCCAGGAATGAAATGCTGCATAACAAAAATCCTAAAAGATATGACATTGGTTTCTGGCCAATGTGAGACGGGAAATTTTAAAGATAGGGGAAAAATGGCAATCTATGACATGGAGGAAATATGCAGCATAAAGGCTTTCCCTAATAATTTGAAGGCAGATAAAACACTTAATATACTTGTGACTTTAGGTTAAGATGTGGTGAAACTGAATGTCACTAATGTACCGTGGTGGTTATTAGGTGTATTTGGCAACTATAAGGAAGAAATGAACTCAGCAAGGAATTGATCAAGCAGGGATGAGAGGAAAGAGACAATTTAGAAGTGTTGAGAGTTGCAGGGTTGAAATATGTAGCTGTTTTTTTTTATCTTTTATTAATAAAAGATAAAATTTAGAAATACTTTCAGCAATAGAAGCCAATTAAAATTCAGCTGTGAGCAGAAGAATAAATCAAGGGGCATGGCTACCACACCCCTTCTTAAAATCTCTAAATGTATTAAGGTGTCTCCCTCCCTCCCAAGTAAATCCTTTTAGCTGGACAGTAGAAAAGAGAGGGCTCAGGGAAAAGTGATAAGGGCCTGTCTATCTGATAAAAGACCAATAAGCTCAAACTGCTTATGGGGGGGGAAGGGTCTTAAAAAAATTATAATGGCTATTGTCACATGGACCTAACTGAAATCAAATAGATGCAAAGCCAACAGTTGTGTGTGTGTGTGAGAGAGAGAGAGAGAGAGAGATTGATTGTCAAAAGAGCCATCACTGGCCTGAATTTGAAAAGACCATGACTGCAAGACATAAAAGCAAACTTTCGGGTTCCTGCATATCTATAGGCGGAAAACAGGCTGAGGAAAATGCTGACCCTTAAGAGCCCTCTTTTCAGCTAGTTCCCCTTACCCATACCATTTTAGAATTCCTTCCACCCTTGATATCTGGTCACCCTGGCTTACCCTGAGCAAGAATCCTGCTAAGTTGGTTTAACAGCTACCCTTCATGTGCTCCTCTTAGCAATTTTCCATGTACCCCTTCATTTTGCTCACTGACTATAAATCCCCACTTGTGTTTGCCATATTCAGAATTGATCCCAACCCACCTCCCTATTGTGATAGTCTTGGCACCTATTACAATAGTGTAGAAGTCTTGTAAGTGGAATGTAATGGAAAGTCTTGTAATGGAAGTCTTGTAAGACAGATGGTAAGTAAGATCCTTACGGTCTTAACAAGTGTCAGAATAATTTTTTCTTTAAGAATGCTCAGCCATGAAGAAGGACATATTATGCAGTGGCCTCTTTAGATGCAGTCAAGGAGGATAATGAAAAAGGTAGAGTCTCTTAGAAGGTAGAATCAAGAGTCATAGCAGGGTACCTGGGTGGCTCAGTGGGTTAAGCCTCTGCCTTAGCTCAGGTCATGATCTCAGGGTCCTGGGATCAAGCCCCACATCGGGCTCTCTGCTTAGCAGGGAGCCTGCTTCTCCCTATCTGTCTGCCTGCCTCTCTGCCTACTTGTGATCTCTTTCTCTGCCAAATAAATAAATAAAATCTTAAAAACAAAAGCAAAAACAAAAAGAGTCATAGAAAAAAGCGGACTGAAGAATTATTTCCAGGAAATATAACTAGAGCCAAATCTAGGAACATTTCCTCCCCATAGAGGAGACCTTTGCAACATTTGCCCAGGGGGTTTTAGAATTGCTATTGGTATATATACACCACATCTTTATCCATTCATCTGTTGATAGACATCTGGGCTCTCTCCATATTTTGGCTATTGTGGACATTGCTGCTGCTGCTGCTGCTCTGTGTGTGTGTGTGTGTGTGTGTGTGTATAATGGAATATTACTCAGCCATCAAAAGAATGAAATCTTGCCATTTGCAATAATGTAGATGTAACTAGTGGGTATTATAAGTGAAATAAGTCAGTCAAAGAAAGACAAGTACCATTGATTTCACTCATGGAATTTAATAAACAAAACAGATGAACATAAGGGAAAGGAAGGAAAAATAAAATAAGACAAAAACAGAGAGGGAGGCCAACTATAAGAAACTCTTAAATATAAAGAACAAACTGAGGGTTGCTGGAGGGGAGAGGAGTGGGGAATGGGGTAACTGGGTGATGGGCATTAAAGAGGGCATGTGATGTAAAGAGCACGGAGTGTTATATGCAACTGATTAATCACTGAATTCTACCTCTGAAACTAATAATACCCTATATGTTAACTAAATTGAACTTAAATGAAATATTAAAAAAGAGATTTGCTATTGGTATGTTACTGCTGTGCATCTCTCATTCTTCCCCTTTCTGAAGAGTGTTTGTTACTGTCATTCCTGAGCTACTATTATATCTTAAACATATAACTTGTGTTCCAGTCCATATATCTCTGAAGAAAGAGTAGACACACTCAGATGTGATGTAGAGACTATCAGGAGATCCTGGACTTCAGATGTGCTTTCATAATTACATGAGATTTTGCATGTGGAGAGGATGAAAGCAATAATCCAGAGAGTAAAGTATGGCAAATTGTGTATTGTCCCCCCTTTATTTATTCTCCCCTTCCCTCAAAGAGGATTATTCATACTCACCCATTGCCGTATGATTTGCAGTAACCCTCCCAACCTGACCCTCCCACCATGGGAGGGGTATATTTTGTGGAAACAAGCAAAGACCACCCAACTGAGAATAAACAGAGGCTATTTATTCAGGGTTTGCTATATAGCAAGGCAGTCAGCCTCCATCACTAGCGTTTGGCAGAGACTCAAAGGCAGGCAGGGGAGTAGGAGAGCGATTTTATAGAGAAAGAAAGGGAAGGCTTCAGGTATGCTGATTGGATGTTGTTGGCATGGGGAAGCTGGAGGCAGATCTAACTGGAAGTGGGGACTGTTATGTGATTGGTTTGAAAGCAGATTTGGCTTTCTTTGGTTGATCCTGAGTTGGAAGCAGGGGCAAAAATTTCTGGCAGTCGTTGACTAAGTCCTGACAATTTGGGGCCAATTGTGGCAGATGTGGTTTGGCTTCCTGGGCTGGTTGCTGCCCATGTTATGGGTCAAAGTCTTATTGCATTGGTCTGGTCCTTATTCACTTGTGTATTCAGGCTCTCCACTTTGTCTCATTGACATTGAGCTTAGCAGTGGACTTCTGTGGCCAGTAAGACGTGAGTGGGCATCATAGATGTCATGTTTGAGCAGGAGGTATGACAGCCATGGTGTGTTTGACTTGGGCCTTCTTTTCCATCTGCAGTGAGAATGGCATGTCCCACACAGGGGCTGCTTCTTTAGTGCATGTTCTAGAACATGAAGACTCACGGAGCAGAGCCACAGCATGCACATTGTCAAAAACAGCTGTAGTGGACCTGAAGTCCAGATGAAATGCTACTGTTTTATAAGCTGTTATCAATTGAGATTCATTGTTTAGGCAACACAGCTAACTAATACTGTCATCCTCTGGTTTGGTTCAGAGAGACTTTGATAAGGGGATGGTTCTACTTTAAGGAAAATCTAAATAAAAGGCTAAAGGCATGTTTTTCTATATATTGAGAAACAGTATGTCTACATCAACAAATAATAATAACACTGATGGGGGTGCCTTGGTGGCTCAGCCTGTTAGGCCTCTGCCTTCTGCTCAGGAACCCTGTGTTGGGCTCCCTGTGCAGAGGGGAGCCTGCTTCTCCTTCTCCCTCTGCTGCTCCTCCTGCTTGTGCTCTCTCTCTCAAATAAATAAATAAAATCTTAAAAAACTTACTAACACTGATAATAGCAGCTGATACAGGCTAGCTGGATCCAAGGACCCAGAGGGGTCCAGCAGGACCAGATAAGAGGGTCCTTGGCTTTGCGCAGACTAGCAATCAAACGTTATCCAAGAGGAAGTGAGAGCAGAGTTTATTAGCGAGTGCAGATGCAGGCAAAGCATGTGGGAGACTTGGAAAGGAAAGAAGAATGAGTCTTGTCTTTGCTTGGGGCCTGGGGTTTTTTATTGAAGAGTATGGTCTGGTGCATATGTCTTCTCAGGCATCTGGGAACAAAGATGAGTGTTTGCTCTGAAGTCACTTATGCCCTGGAGCCGGGGGTCTTGGTGAGTCAGTGGTCTTGGAAAATGTTCATGACATGATGACCCTGCCTGGTCACTCCTTAGATGTTATCTGTTGTGCTGGAAGGCTCCAAAGAAATCATTAACTCCTTGACCTTTACCAGGAGGACATACATTCTCTGTTCTATAAGCCACATGTAGGGTAGGGGTGCATGTCCTAGCAAGATTAGAAACAGGAAAAGGAGCAAAAAAGCAGTCCTTCATGGGGTTCCTTCCATTTCCCTGTCTCACAGCTACCATCTATAGTTAGTTATTCTGAAATCTGCATGTAATGATAGGAAGATAATGTTATGCACCAGAAATCCTCTTTCAAAAAGAGAGCTGTTTTTGCTAGGAAAATACTGTGATGACTGATAGGGTAAGACAGTGAGGATGGAGGCTGGGCAGGGTCACTCTTAGTAAGTGAGGCAGTGTTTTGGTTGTTGCTGAACCAGACAGAAAGGGAAGGAGGAAGAGAGGAAGACAGGAAATGGAACCAGTGAGGTGATGGGAGACTGCAGTACCCCACATTGTCCTCCTTGGTCACCCTTTCCTCCACATCTCGAGTATATTTGTGCAATTTATGCAATATCTGGGTCTGGAAACTTGGTGAGACTGTGAAGGGGCCAGGCTTCCATTCATATGGATATGCTGAGATAGCCTGGAGGGTGCAGAAATAGAGAAGTGGAAATCATTAAGGCCCTGAGCCACTGGAAGTTACAGGAATTTGTAGGAAGGGCTTTTCATCAGGGGTTAGAGAGTTGGGCCAAATTCAACCAGATTTCTAAGTTTTAAAGGGCTTCTGCTGATAGATAAGTGATAGTAAGAAGCACCCATAAGTAAATATTATTCCCATTTCACTGATGAGGAAGTTGAGACGCATTAACAATGACATAGCTTACCTCAAATCACACAGCAATTTGAGCAGTTGGGATGAAAGTATAATATGAATTCTCCAAAGACTATGCTCTTTGGTCTCTGTTATTTTGTTCCATGCTAGATTTAAGTTTTGATGATAAATTTATAACATTTCAGAAAATTTTTAATAAAGGTAATTATGGAAATATTTATGTAGATTTTCCTTTTATTAATGAAGTTCTAGCAATGTGCCATTTTTATTTTTATAAAAGATTTATTTATTTGAAAGAGAGAGAGAGCATAAGCAGGGAGAGGGGCAGAGGGAGAAAGGGAAGAGAGAATCTACACACAGACTCCCTACTGAGCATGGAGCCCCAAGTGGGGCTTGATCCCAGATCCTGAGTTAAGACCTGAGCTGAAATCAAGAGTTAGCTGCCTAACCAACTGAACCACCTGCCCCAGCACTGTGCCTTTTAAAAAAATTGTTTAAATATGTTCAACACATCTTTTTTAAAACCTAAATTGTTCATGTTACTTCTGGCTTAAAACCCTTTGGAGGTGAAGGTTAAGTCCCAGTGCCTTGCCAGGGCACCCACCTGACCTAGGCCCCAGGCCCCACCTCCAGTTTCAGCTCACACCACTCTCTGCCTCTGTTTGAAGTCCAACTGCACTGGTTTCTTCAAAGGCACCACTGTACTCTTGCATTCACCTTCACCCCCCGCACCGGTCAGAAAAGAGAAAAACAAAACAAAGCAAAAACAAACAAAAAACACCTTTCGCGGAACTAAACCCTGCTCATCTTTCAGATTTCAGTGTGAATATTTCTTCTTCATTGCAGCCTTTCCTAACTACCTGCCTGCTCCCTCCAGATTAGGTCATGTCCTCTTGTTACTTAATCTCCTAGCTCCTTGTCTTACTCCTTTGTCAGTACTTGTCTTTGGTTGTAGCTATAAATCTCCGTGTTAGTCATATATTCTCTTGCTGGTTTAATGAGAGGTAGTGGAGTTGTAGGGGTTATGAGGGAAAGTGGTGGCAGCCCGGATTCAAGCCTCAGTTCTGCCATTTATTAACAGAGAGAGCCTGGCCCAGTTACTTAAGATCTCTCTATCTTGCTTCCCTCTTCTGTATAATGGACATAGTACTATAGGCCCTACTTCTGGGGAAAAGCTGTTTCTCTACACTCTTACACAGAACACTTCTGACACCAGATGTATGTGTGTGTGTGTGTGTGTTTCCACAACAGTACATTTCACTTCTCTGTAGAACATCGACTGGATGTCCTCCAGTTTAACTCAATTATGACACTAACTGCTCGCAGTTAGAACAAACCTCACACATTAAGGGTTCAGTCCCACAAGACTGCCCCATTTCAGATATCAATAAAAATGGTGGGTCCCTGGGATACCCACAACTTCTGTCAGACTTGGCTTCAAGCAGAGGTTCCCACAACACCCTCCTCTGGTTTGATATTTTACTAGAATGGCATACAAAACTCCAGGAAACATTTACTTATTTTTCCTGGTTTATTATAAAGGATATAGATGAAGAGGTACCTAAGGTGAAGCGATACATAGGGTGAGATTCTGAAGATTCCTTGAGTGCAGGAGCTTCTGTCCCAGTGGACTTGGGTCTGTCATCCTCCCGGCAGATAAAAATGTTTTCACTAACCTGGAAGCTCATCAAATCTCATCTTTCAAAAGTTTTTATAGAGCTTTATTATTCAGCTCCCCACACTAACCCTCTTCCTGAAGGTCAGTGGCTGGAGCTGAAATTTTCAACCCTTTAATCATTTGGCCTTTCTGGTGACCAGCCCTATCATGAGGCTATTTGGGACTTCACCCTAAGTCACCTCATTTGCATAAAACAGGTGTGATTAAAATGACTTATGGATAACAAAAGACACTTCTGTCACTTGGGGAATTCCAAGAATTTTAATGAATTCTGTGCAAAAACCAGGTATAACAAAAGATACTCTTATTACCTGTATTACTTAGGATGTTACAAAGGTTGTAGGAGCTCTGTGACAGGAACTGGGGAAGAAGACCAAATCTATATTACTTTTTTAAAAAGTTTTAATTTTTTTTTAAAGATTTTATTTATTTATTTGTCAGAGAGATAGAGTACAGGTGGGCAGAGTGGCAGGTAGAGGCAGAGGGAGAAGCAGGCTCCTTGCAGAGCAAGTAGCCCAACGCGGGACTCGATCCCAGGACCCTGAGATCATGACCTGAGCCGAAGGCAGCCGCTTAACCAACTGAGCCACCAAGGCATCCCCTAAAAAGTTTTTATTTTAATCTCTCAATGCTCATCAAAAGTGCCATCCTTAATCCCAATCACCTATTTCATCGATCCCCACCCACCTCCCCTCTGGTTTGTTCTCTATAATTAAGAATCTGTTTCTCGGTTTCTCTCTCTTTCCACTTTGCTTGTTTGTTTTGTTTCTTAAATTCCACATATAAGTGAAATCATATGGTATTTGTCTTTCTTTGGCTGACTGACTTCACTTATTATTATAGCTCCGTTGCAAATGGCAAGACTTCATTCTTTTTTATGACTGAATAATATTCCATTGTATTAAAAATTACATCTTCTTTATCCATTCATCAGTTGATGGATACTTGGGCTGCTCCCATATCTTGGCTATTGTAAATAATGCTGCTGTAGGGGTACATGTATCCCTTTGAATTAATATTTTTTTATTCTTTGGGTAAATACCCAGTAGTACAATCATTGGATTGTAGAGTAGTTCAATTTTTAACTTTTTGAGGAACCTCCATACTGTTTTCCAGAGTAGCTGCACCACTTGCATTCCCACCAACAATGTAAGAGGGTTCCTTTTCCCTACATCCTCGCCAGTGCCTGTTGTTTCTTGTGTTTTTCAGTTTAGGCATTCTGAACAGAATGAGGTGGTCATTGTAGTTTTGATTGGCATTTTTCTGAAGATAACTGAAGATAAGCAATTTTTCATGCATCTGTGGGCCATCTCTATGTCTTCAGAGAAAACTCTGTTCATGACTTTGGTCCATTTTTTTAAATGGATTATTTGGTTTTTGGGTGTTGAATTATTTAAGTTCTTTATATGTTTTCGATACTAACCCTTTATTGGATATGTCATTTGCAAGTATCTTCTCCCATTCAGTAGGTTCCTTTTAGTTTTATTGATTGATTCTTTCTCTGTTCAGAAACTGTTTATTTTGATGTAGTCCAGTAGTTTACTCTTGCTTTTGTTTCCCTTTACTCAGGAGACCTATGTAGGAAAATAGTTGCTATGGCCAAAGTCAGAGAAATTATTCTTGTGCTCTCTTCTAGGATTCTTATGGTTTCAGGCCACACATTTAGGTATTTTGAATTTGTGTGTGGTGTAAGAAACGGGTCCAGTTTCTTTCTTTTGCATGTTGCTGTCCAGTTTTTCCAGTACTATTTGTTGAAGAGACTATCTTTTTCCCATTGGATATTCTTTCCAGCCTTGTTGAAGATTAACTATATGATTGTAGGTTTATTTATGGATTTTCTATTCTGTTCTATTGATTTATGTGTCTATATTTGTGCCAGTACCATACTGTTTTGATTACTGTAGCTTTGTAATATAACTTGAAGTCCAGAACTGTGATGCCTTAAGTTTTGTTTTTCTTTTTCACAATTGCTTTGGCTATTCAGGTTCTTTTGTGGTACCATACAGAGTTAGAATTGTTTGTTCTAGTTTTGTGAAAAATACTGTTGATATTTTGATATTGCATTATGAGATTGCTTTGGGTAGTATAGACATTTTTAACAATATTTGTTCTTTCAACCCATTAGCATGGAATGTCTTTCCATTTCTGTGTCATCTTTAATTTCCTTCATCAGTGTTTTATAGTTTTCACAGTGCAGGTCTTTCACCTCTTTGGTTAAATTTATGCCCAGGTGTTTTATTATTTTTGGTGTAATGGTAAATAGGATTGCTTTCTTAATTTCTTTTTCTGCTGCTTCATTATTACTGTATAGAAATGCAATGGATTTCTGTACATTGATTTTGTATCCTGTGACTTTACTGAATTCATTTGAGTTCCAGTAGTTTTTTTTTTTTTTCATTTCATTTTATTTTATTTTATTTCTTTTTGGTGTTCCAAAATTCATTTGGATCAATATGTGCCCTCCATAATACCTACCACCAGGCTCACCCAACCCCCCACCCCCATCCCCTCCAAAACCCTCAGTTTGTTTCTCAGTCTCAGGGGTTTTGTCTCCCCCTCCGATTTCCCCCAACTCATTTCTCTACTCCATCTCCCAGTGTCCTTCATGTTATTTCTTTCTCTGCTTGACTTACTTCACTCAGCGTAATCTCTTCCAGTCCCGTCCATGTCAATATAAAAGTTGGGTATTCATCCTTTCTGAAGGAGGCATAATACTCCATTGTGTAAATGGGCCATATCTTCTTTATCCATTTGTCTGTTGAAGGGCATCTTGGTTCTTTCCACAGTTTGGCAACTGTGGCCATTGCTGCTATGAACATTGGGGTAAGTTGGCCTTCTTTTCACTATGTCTGTATCTTAGGGGTAAATATCCAATAGTGCAATTGCAGGTTCATAGGGTAGCTCTATTTTTAATTTTTGAGGAATCTCCACACTGTTTTCCAAAGTGGCTGTACCAACTTGCATTCCCACCAACAGTGTAAGAGGGTTCCCCTTTCTCCACATCCTCTCTGACACATGTTGTTTACTGTCTTGTTAATTTTGGTCTTTCTAACTGGTGTAAGGTGATATCTCAATGTGGTTTTGATTTGAATCTCCCTGATGGCTAATGATGATGAACATTTTTTCACATTTCTGTTAGCCATTTTTATGTTTTCTTTGGAGAAGTGTCTGTTCATGTCTTCTTCCCATTTTTTGACATGATTATCTGTTTTGTGTGAGTTTGAGGAGTTCTTCATACATCTCGGATATCAGCCCTTTGTCTGTAGTGTCATTTGTGAATATCTCCTCCTATTCTGTGGGTTGCTGGTTTGTTTTGTTGACTGTTTCCTTTGCTGTGCAGAAGCTTTTGATTGTGGTGAAGTCCCAAAGGTTCATTTTTGCTTTTGTTCCTTTTGCCTTTGGAGACATGTCTTGAAAGAAGTTGTTGTGGCTGATGTCAAAGAGGTTGCTGCCTGTGTTATTCTCTAGGATTTTGATAGATTCCTGCCTCACATTTAGGTCTTTTATCCATTTTGAGTTTATCTTTGTGTATGGTGTAAGAGAATGGTCGAATTTCATTCTTCTACACATAACTGTCCAAGTTTCCTTGCACCATTTATTGAAGAGAATATCTTTTTTCCACTGTATATTTTTTCCTGCTTTGTTGAATATTATTTGACCATAGAGTTGAGGAGCCATATCTGGGTTTTCTCTCTGTTCCACTGTTCTGTGTGTCTGTTTTTGTGCCAGTACCATGCTGTCTTGGTGATCACAGCTTTGTAGTAAAGCTCGAAATCAGGCAACATGATGCCCCCAGTTTTGTTTTTCTTTTCAACATTTCCTTAGCATTTCGGGGTCTCTTCTGGTTCCATACAAATTTTAGGATTGTTTCTTCCAGCTCTTTGAAAAATGCCAGTGGAATTTTGATCAGGATGGCATTGAAAGTATAGACTGCTCTAGGCAGTATAGACATTTTAACAATGTTTATTCTTCTGATCCATGAGCATGGAATGCTCTCCCATCTTTTTGTGTCTTCTTCAATTTCTTTCATGAGTGTTCTGTAGTTCCTTGAGTACAGAACTTTACCTCTTTGGTTAGGTTTATTCCCAGGTATCTGAGTTATAGCAGTTTTTTGGTGGAGTCTTTAGGTCTTTCTATATAGAGTATAATGTCATCTGCAAATAGTGAAAATTTTACTTCTTCCTTATCAGTTTGGATGCCTTTTACTTCTTTTTGTTGTCTAATTGGTATGGTTGGGACTTCCAGTACTATGTTGAGTAAGTGGTGAAAGTGGACATCCTTCTCTTGTTCCTGACTAAGAGGAAGAGCTCTCAGTTTTTCCCCATTGAGGGAGATGTTAGTTGTGGGTTTTTCATATATGACCTTTATCATGTTGAGATATGTTCCCTCTAAACTACTTTGTTGAAAGTTTTTTTTATCATGAATGGATGCTATACTTCGTCAAATGCTTTTTCTGTATCTATTGAAATGATCATATGGTTCTTATACTTTCTCTTACTGGTGTGATGTATCATATTGATTGATTTGCAAATATTGAACCACTCTTGCAACCCAGGAATAAATCCCACATGATTGTGGTGAATGGTTTTTTAAAATCTATCATTTGATTTAGTTTGCTAGTATTTTGTTGAAGATTTTTGCATCTATGTTCATCAGACATATTGGCCTGTAGTTTTTTTTTTTTTTTCCTTGTGGTGTCCGTATCTTGTTTTTTATCAGGGTAATGCTTACCTGGTAAAATGAATTTGGAAGTTTTCCTTCCTTTTCAATGTTTTGGAATAGTGGGAGAATAGGTATTAAGTCTTCTTTAAATGTTTGGTAGAGGGGTGCCTGGGTAGTTCAGTCATTTGAGTGTCCGACTTTTGATTTCAGCTCAGATCATGATCTCAGGCTTGTGAGACTGAGCCCTGAGTTGGACTTCACATTGGGCATGGAGCCTACTTAAGATTCCCTCTCTCTCCCCAGCTCTCCTTCTGCCCTCCTCTCTCTCTCTCTCCCTCCCTCTATAAATAAATAAGTAAGTAAATAAATAAATAAATATTTGGCAGAATTCACCTGTGAAGCCAACTGGTCCTGGACTTCTGTTTTTTGAGAACTTTTTGATTACTGATTCAATTTCTTTTCTGGTTATCAGTCTGTTCAAATTTTCTTTTTCTTCCTGTTTCAATTTTGATAGTTTATACATTCCTAGGAATTTATACCTTTCTTCTAAGTTGTCCAATTTGCTCTATGTAGTTTTTCATTATATTCTTTTAAAATTGTTTGTATTTCTGTGGTGTTGGTTGTTAGTTCTCCTCTCTCACTTGTGATTTTTATTTATTTGGGTCCTTTCTCTGACTAGAAGTTAGTCAATTTTGTTGCTTTTTTTCCAAAGAAACAGCTTCTGGTTTCATTGATCTGTTCTATGGTTTTTTGTTTTTGTTTTGTTTTTTTAGTTTCTATATCATTTATTTCTGTCCTAATCTTTAATATTCCCTTCCTTCTGCTGGTTTTAGCTTTTGTTTGTTGTTCTTTTTCTGGCTCCTCTAGGTGTGTGGATAGATTTTCTATTTGAGATTTTTTCTTGCTTCTTGAGATAGGCCTGTATTTCTATTGATTTCCCTCTTAGTACTGTTTTTGCTGCTTCTAAAGCTTTTGAACCATATGTTTTCATTTTTATTTTTTTCCATGTACTTCTTAGTTCCTTTTTTATTTCCTGGTTGAACCATTCATTGTTTAGTAACATGTTATTTAACCTGTGTGAATTTATGGTCTTTGCAGATTTTTTCTTGTGATTGACTTCTAGTGTCATAGCATTGTGGTTAAAAAAAAAAGATATGTAATATGACTTTGATCTTTTCAAATTTATTGAGTCCTGTTTTGTGGCCTAATTTGTGATCTATTCTAGAGATTGTTCCACGTACACTTGAAAAGAATGTGTATTCTGCTATTTTAAAATGGAATGTTCTGAATATATCTGTTAAATACATCTGGTCCAGTGTGTCATTCAAAACCATTGTTTCCTTGTTGATTTTCTGTTTAGATGATCTGTCCATTGATGTAAGTGGAGTGTTAAAGTCCCCTACTACTATTATATTATTATCGATTAGTTCCTTTATGTTTGTTATTAACTGTTTTATGTATTTGGGTGCTCCCATGTTGGAAGCATAAATATTTACAGTTGTTATATCTTCTTGTTAGATTGTCCCTTTTATTATTACCTAGTGTCCTTTGTCTCTTGTTACAATCTTTGTTTTAAAGTCTATTTTGTCCACATAAATATTGCTGCTCTGGCTTTCTTTTGACATCCATTTGCATGATAAGTGTTTCTCGGTCCTCTCACTTTCCATCTGCAGGTGTCTTTAGTTCTAAAAATGGTCTCTTGGAGGCAGCATATAGATGGGTCTGATTTTTTTAATCTATTCTGTCACCTTATGTCTTTTGATTGGAGTGTTTAGTCCATTTACATTCAAAGTAATTATTAATATGTATTTATTGATATTTTAGTACTTGTTTGTGGTTGTTTCTGAAGACTTTTCCTGATACTTTCTTGTCTTTCTCTCATAACTTGCTGGTTTTCTTTAGTGTTATATTTTGACTTCTTTCTTTTTATTCTTTGCATATTTATTAGTGGTTTTCGATTTGTGGATACCATTACAGTAGTATATAACATCTTCTGCCCATAGCAGTCTATATGAAGTTGATAGTTGTTTAAGTTTGAACCCATTCTTTACTCCTCCCCTTCCCATGTTTTAGGTATAGGTTGTCATATTTTTATCCTTTTATCTTGTGAATTCCTTTACTGATTTTTTACATAAATATGAATTTTTACTGTTTTTGTGTTTCCTATCTTCATGCTGTTGTTTCTGGCCCTTCCTTTCCACTCAAAGAGTCCCTTTTAATATTTCTTGTAGTACTGGTTTCGTGGTCATGAGCTACTTTAGTTTTTGTTCATCTGGGAATCTCTTTATCACTCCTTCTATTCTGAATAATAGCCATGCTGGATAGAGTATTCTTGAATGCAGATTTTTCCCTGTCAGCACTTTGAATAGATCATGCCACTTTATTCTGGCTTAGAAAGTTTCTGCTGAAAAATCTGCTGGTAACCTTATGGGGTTTCCTTTATGTGTAACTGTCTGCTTTTGTCTTGATTCTTTTAGTATTTTTTATCACTATATTTTGCCATTTTATTTTTTTATTTTTATTTTTTTTAAAGATTTTGTTTATTTATTTGACAGAGATCACAAGCAGGCAGAGAGAGAGGAAGGGTAGCAGGCTTCCCGCTGAGCAGAGAGCCTGACGTGGGGCTCAGTCCCAGGACCCTGGGATCATGACCTGAGCCGAAGACAGAGGCTTTAACCCACTGAGCCACCCAGGTGCCCCTATATTTTGCCATTTTAATTACAAATATGTCTTGGTGTGGTTCTGCGTTTGTTGATTTTGCTGGGGGTTCTCTGTGCCTCCTGGATCTGGATATCTTTTCCTTCCCCAGATTCAGGAATTTTTCAGCTATTATTTTTTCAAATAAATTCTCTGCCTTCCTTTTTCTTTTTTATTCCTCTGGATCTCCTATAATATAAATGTTATTATGTTTGATGGCGTCACTGAGTTCCCTAAGTCTATTCTTATTTTGCATAATTCTTTTTTCTCTCTTTTGTTCAGCTTGATTAGTTTCCATTACTCTGTCTTCAGTCACTGATTTGTTCCTCTCTTTTTCCAGCCTGCCATTCATTTCTTCAAGCATGTTTCTCATTTCATTTATTAGTCCCTTTGTATTTGCTATGTTATTTCTTATCTCTGTGTTAATGATCTCACTGATGCCCTTCACTCTATTCTCCAGTTCAGTGAGTATCCTTATGATCATTGCTTTAAAATCTCCACAAAGCATGCTACTTATATCTATTTCACATAGATCTCTGGCTGTGACCTTGTCCTGCTCTTTCATTAGGGACAAATTCCTCTGCCTTCTCATTTTGTCTATATCTCTATCCTCTTTCTCTTTGTTAGGAAATTCAGCCATGTCTCCTGTTCTTAAGAGTAATGGCTTTATAAAGAAGAGGTTCTGTAGTGCTCTGCACTGTAGTGTCTCCTGTTCCCCAAGGCCTGCTGTTTCTAAGAGTGTCTCCCTCGTGTGCTATGTGAACTCTACTGTTGCATCTTGGTCTCTTTATTCTTTAAGTCAGTGGTCTGCAGAGGCCCTCTTTGCCTGTTGTGGGCAATGTTTGGTCCCTATCTTCAGTGTGGCTAATTTTAACTAAGTGTGGTCTGGTCTGCTCATGAAATGAGACCCATTGCCACTACACCAGAACCAAGGCCTTGCAAAACTCCCTGGTTGGGAGACATGTTGTTGGCAGGAGTTTGGGCTGGTCTTCTGAGGAAGGGGCCCACCAAGCTGGGACTGAGCAGGTATAACTGGGAAGGGAAGTTCCACCAAAGTGTAGGGAGCAGGGCTTGGTGTAAGCAAGTTAGGTAGCAGTAGTGCTAGTTTCTCTAGGTGGCTCTGTATTTATGCCAATGGGCAGGGGAGGGAAATGGCACCAGCCAGTTCCTTTATTCCTGGAATGGTCTTTCTGTGAACATTGCTTCTCTGGGGCATGGTCCAAGAAGAACAAATAACCTCCCCACTGTATGCCCCAGGCACTCCTCAGATCACTGTTTGCATGCTGTATGTCCATTGGATGTTGCTCTGTGTTTTCTCCAAGAATAAACTTCATACCCTCTGAGCTCCCCGAGAGCCAAGCATGGTGACCTTTAAAGTTCCAGGCTTTAAGGCCCTTTGGTTGCAAGAACTCAGGAAATTCAGGCCCTCTCACTTTCCAAGCCAATTGCTATGGGCATTCATTTTCTTGTGTCAGTCTGTCTGACATGTGCCAGCTTGTCTCTTACCCTTCTCTGTGACCATAACTCCCTCCTCACTGCAATGACCATATCTGTTTCTCCACATCTCATCTCCACACTTCCTGCCTTCTTTGATGTGACTTCCTCCCTACCTTTAGTTGTGGAGTTTGTTCTTCCAGTCTTCAGATCAATTTCTGGGGTATTTAGGGTCCTCCTACTCCATTGACATCTTGCTTCCCTAGAATCCAAATCTATATTTCTTATTACACACTATTTCATATGCATGTTGTAAGAATTAAATGAGTTAGCTCTATGGAGAGCTTTGTATAAAGCTTAAATTCAAATGAAATCAGACTTTCAATAGGTTACTTGGGGCTAGGGTAGATTGAAAGATGAACTGGATATGCACATATACATATACGTCCACTTCTTTTTAGTGTTGATGGAAAGTAGTAGACCCAGAGATAAACAGATTGAAAAGATCATATTGTAATACAATTTCTTCTTTGTGGCTGAATAGTATGGTCATTAAATCATAAGTTTAAAAAGTGGGTTTTAGGATCCACTGATCTACTTGATGAATTATGTGTAATTATTGCTTGTTAGCCAGCATGAACAGAAGGTTATTGCAGTTGAAGGTCAAAAACTTTGGATAATAAATTCAGTTAAGGGAAAACATATTGATAGTGTCCAGAATGCAGTGTTTTATCTGTTTAAAAGTGTGAGCCACATGATAAACCCTAATCTCTCTCTATTGGCTAACTGCATTTCTTGTAGTCCACAAATATAGCCTTTGCCTTCCCAGAATAGCCATAACAGTTTTTAACAAAAATGCTGTGAGACTTACACTACCAGATGTCAAGACTTATAAAAATTAAGTCTGTGGTACTGCTGCAAGCTTAAAAAAATAAGCAGTGAAGCTGACTAGAAGACCCAGAAAAAGATGTGTACATATGAAGAAGTCTGGAATAGGAAAGAGGTAACATTAGAATTAGTGGGGTAAAGACTAATTACTTAACAGTTCTGAAAGAATTGGCTATCCATATGAAAAACATAAAATCACATTGCGATCTCATATAGCTACAAAGATAAATTACAGATTTATTATAGAGGTAAAAATGAAAAAGTTCAAAATTTTTAAAAGAAGACATAGGAAAATATCTTTATGACATGTAAGAACAGATTTCTTACCTAAGACACAAAAACCATGGACAATGAAACAAAAACTTAATGTATTTAACTACGTTAGTGTAACAATTTTTTGTATAGCAAAAATAACCTTAATAAAATGAAAAGGCATGCTACTAGAGAGAAGATGTTTGCAACTGCAAAGATATAGTGTACATAGTATATAAAGAATTCATAAATCAATGTTGATAAGCAATTCAACAGAAAAATGAACAAATCATGTTACCAGACAATTCACTAAAAAAGAAAACTGAATCACCAATTAACATATGAAAAATCATTAATCGGGGAATTGCAAATTAAAATGAGAGCCCTTTTTGTAGCCATACATTTAACAAAAATTAAAAGTTCACAGTAGCAAATTTTGGTGGAATTTTCTTACGGGTATATAAATTGGCACAGCAGTTTGTAGAAAATTTTGACAGTATCTAGTAAAGCTAAAAATGTTTATACCATGACCCAACAATTACACTCCTGGGATATGCCCTGGAGAAACTTTCATACATGTGCTCTGTATCAATCCAGGTTCATCTTTGAGGAGCAGAATCTATTCTAGCTCATTAGGCAGGAAGACATTTATTTGAAGTAATTTAATGGCTTTAGAATTGTTGAGAGGGCTGAAAATTATAGGTTGTGCTTCCAGGAATGACTCCCCAAGATCATAGAACTGGGTCAACAAAGGAGCTACTGCTCCTCTGTGATCAGGAAACTGCTGGTTCCAGAACCAGATTGCTGCTGCCAGGTTCAATTAGTTGTCACAGCAGGTAACTGTCATAGTCAGGAAACTACCATGATCAGAAAGCTGCTGCTGTTACTGCTGGATCCAGATCAATGCCATGCCTGCAATGATCACATCACCAAAACAGATAACTTGCTCTGGCTCTTGACACCTACAAAGCTTATGACTAGCCACTGGGACTCGGCCAACACACAGTCCATGATCACACTTGCCAGTAGGAGCCCACAAGCAGCAGAAATGCGGGCTCTGCCTTGCTTCTACCTCCCAAATTCAGAGTTTTATCTCATTGGAAGACTCTAAATTGCTTCCAGAACCTAGTTGTAAAAGTAAAGGGGGATTGTTTTTATCTGTCTGGGGTCTGCATGTGTGAATCTCAATCTGCAATATACTGCATTGTACCTCTGTGGTTATTTAACACACCAACATGCCCTTCTTCCCTGACTTAGATTTTCAAATGACAGCAAGACAAAAGCTTAACTTATTTTTTCTGTCACTCATACAAATAAGATCTTGCTCATCTCCACCCTAATAGGGGAAAACTAAAGTCCCATCAGTCCTTGCATGTAATTCTGGGAGTTGTTCATTCCTTCAATATATCAGTTTATAATTCTATCTTGATCCAGTGACATATGAACTAAGTTGTCAGGACTTTGAATCTTTATGAGGTTTATCTTCTATATAAATCTTATTTTCTGGCATACATCTCTCTTAAGAAATTCAGGGTGACTGCCACTTCTTGCTCACCAAGTCCTATCAGTCCAATGTCATCAATGTAATCACCAGTGTGACCTCCTGGGGAAAATAAGATGAAAATGGACTCTGACTAGAGCTAGAGAGTTAATTAGCCTTGAGGCAAGATGGTAATGGCTCATGCCTATCCATGTGCACCTGAAGGGCTTCTGCTGTTTTCTGCTTACTGAGATAGACATAGAGAGTTGCTAGATCTATAGCAGCTGATCAAGTGCTTAACAGAGTCATTCCCAAATTAGGCTTGCCTTATGGACTGAATGGTTTTATCCCCCCAAAATTCATATAATGAAACAATAACCCCCATGTAATATTATTAGGAAATGGGGCTTTTGAGAGTCAATTAGGTTTAGAGGAGGTCATGGGGGTGAAGCCCCATTAGGGGATTAATACCCTAAGAGACTACAGGTCTCTCCCCTAATGTGAGGATCCAGCAAGAAGGCAGCCCTCTATAAACCAGGAAAGGGCTCTCACTAGACCCTGAATCCATGGTCACCTTAATCTTGGAATTCCCAGCTTCCAGAACTGTGAGAAATAAATGTTGTTAAGCCACCCAGGCTATGGTATTTTGTTATAGCAGCCCAAACTGACTAAGCCAGTTGGGATAATCCTCTATTGTTCTCCAAGAATGTCTACTGTACCATCTAAATAAGAGAGGTAAAGGGGGATGTGATAAGAATCATCATCCTTATATCTTTCAAATATTTGATGGTAGCACTAATCACTGTGATTCCTCCTAGAGATTTGGTATTACCTTTTGTTTTCTATTGTGGTAAGGCGTGGTAATTCCAGAAGCTTACTCCTGGTTTTCCTGCATATATAATAGCCAGCAGTCCACAGGTCAAGAAGCTATTGTGAGAATTCTTCTAGTTGTCATTTTTTTTCTTTTTTTTAAGTTTTATTTAAGAACTCTATATACCCAATGTGGGGCTCAAACTCAAAACCCTGAGATTGAAAGTCATTTGCTCTTCTGACTGAGCCAGCCAGGTGCCTCTTGTTGTCATTTTTTTCAAGCCTTCATACAGGAATAGGAAAATAACTACAGAGTGTCTTTAAGAACATGCTGGGCCCCTTGTGAGATAGACTTGGATCAAAATTCCATTTATCACTTGACACCAATAAATCCCTCTTCTTAACAGTTGGCCACAGTGGCCAGGAATTGGCATTTACTCAGAGCCAGCATGTGATAATTCTTTAAGTATAGATATGGATAGTTCCTTTTTCCAGGGTACAGTTACATTGTTAAATGTCAACAGGACGGCTAGGTGGAATAGTAATAGTATTGACTTGCAGCAGTGTCTTGGCTTTCTTCCTCAGGTATTCCTGGCTTCTTCTTAAGTTGTGGGGCTCTGGTGCTCAGACCTGGGAATTGGGTGAGTAACCTTGATTGTCTATCATTTTCGTTCAAATCAATTCTCCATTTATCAGCTGAAGAAGTTTTTTGGTTTTGGTGGGAGATATATAGAATAGATCAAGCCATTCTCGTTATCCCTGGAGCCGTGCTTTCTTTCTTTCTTTCTTTCTTTTTTTTAATATTTTATTTATTTATTTCACACACAGAGAAAGATCACAAGTAGGCAGAGAGGCAGGCAGAGAGAGAGGAGGAAGCAGGCTCTCTGATGAGCAGAGAGCCCGACGAGGGATTCGATCCCAGGACCCTGAGATCATGACAGGCAGAGGCTTTAACCCACTGAGCCACCCAGGCTCCTGGAGCCATGCTTCTATTCAATAGGTCTATTTCTTTGATCTCAGATCATTATTTACTGCCACATGTTTTCTGCTGCTCTGAAATGGCCTCATCCTTATTAAACTCAGGATTCTACTTTTATTTCTATTTCATTCTTATTAAACTCAGATGAAAACATCTGCTATCTTGATCTGTAGCCTGCAAAAGAATGACACCATAGCGGTTTTCAATGTTTTGATAAAGAGAGTGTCCTCTGAACCCCTTCAGGGCTCACAGCTAATGGGTGGGTAAGAGAGTCACGCATGTTAAATTTTCCCCAACATTCCTTTCTCCCAAAGTCTCTGCCTTCTATCAAGGAATTCTTAGTGACTAACTTTATTTAGTGTAGGCTACCACTGAGTTCAGTTTCAGTTAACTAATTGAGCAAACACTTTACTTCCAACTCTGCAAACTAGAATACTGAATTCAGAATCTCTAGTACATGCAACCATGTTGATAAATTTAGCCTGAACAATCATTCTCAGAATTTATTCCAACAAATCTCCAATTTAGCAAAAGCTTAGCACTATTATGTTATCTAAGCTTTCTCCTCCTTAATCAAACTTTGTACTTACATGGGATCTGACTCCTTGACTAGAGTGAATGAGGACTAAAAGAGAGACCCAAAAGAAGAGTTGGCATTTCTTGCAAGGTAATTACTGCAGGTGCAGTCGGATTGGGTCTTAAAACATGACAGATTTCTCTGACAGAGGTGGGAGGGTGACATTTGCTAGACTGGAGAGCTCAGTGGGACTTGTATGTTCAGATCCTCAGACATCTAAATCCATTCAAATGTCCCATTGCAATTCATAGGGTCCCACTCTCTCCTAACTAATGTGTTTTTATATAAGAGGCCACGTGAGGCTGAATTTAACCTAAGTTGTATTTTGGCAACTTGCTGCATCTGATTTTTAGTTGTATCTGTCCTGCTGGTACGAGAGGTAAGGCATTCATTCACAGCAGTGGTTCTCAGTGGTTCTTGGGCCAACAGTATTATCATCACTTTGAAACTTGTCAAAAATTCGAGTTCTCAGGCTCCACTTTAGATCCACTGAATCAGAAACTCTAGGGACTTGGGATCCAGCATTCTATACTTCAATAAGCCTTTCGGGGGATGTTTATACATGGCATAGTTTGAGGACCATTATTTTAGGGCACTTATAAGAGGTTACAATTCTCTGTGCATTGAATTTAGAATTTAAAATTTGGAGCTTGTCCTGTTCCTCCTGCAGTTCCTCCTCCTCTCCTCATTAACTCCCTAGTGCAGTTAGAATTCGGAGGCGCACCCCACATTTCTCCTATTCCTCATTCTCACCAGAAGGGGTTTGTAGTGGCCAGCTGTTCTGCCAAGCCTTCCATTTGATAGGTATTTCATTCTTGGCAAACATAATCCATCAACTGTTGCTATTGCAGTTATCATAGCTTTCAAACCCACTCAGGTGAGATAACCATTTCCAGCAGTCCATTTCTTTGAAATTCAGTTGCATGCAACCATACCTGATACTAATGACCTAAATCTTTTAGAATTCCATTGCAGGGAACAGAATCTGCTTTAGCTAGTTTAAGCAAGTGATGTGTGACTGACAGGGAAGGATCTAGTTCTTTGGGGACACAAATTTAATACAGAATTTGGCAGCTTCTTTAGGAAAAAAAAAAAAAAAAATATATATATATATATATATATATAGCACCACAAATACAAAATTAGGTATGAAATTCAAAATTTATTCATAATTAGAAAAGAAATTGCCACTAAAAGAATAAAATAAAAGAAATTATGAATTCTAAAAAGCTGACATTTACCACAGAAGTCACAAAATCCAGAAAGTAAAATAATATTTTTATCAAATACTTAATGTAGCTTTACAGTATTTTTTCTATGTTTTTTGCCTTATACACTCTTTGATTGCCTCTTTACTTGATGATAATTTTATACTATCTCTTTTATAGAGAGAATAAAAAGACAATTTTGTCTTTCCTTTGCTGTAACTTGTAATTGTATTTTATTATCGATAGTTTAGAAAATTTCTTTCATTTTTACAACTCATTATTGATAATGCCATGTATGTTCTTTAGAATATTGTCAAAATCTGGAAAACCCTTGTCAGATCTCTTTCTTATATAAACTATAAAATTTGGAAGTTTTCTACAAATTATTTCCTGGCTCTGTCAACTTTAAACTTTGTTCCTCCTCCACTACTCACTGTTATGATGGTATGGTAGGATACTTTCTGACTGCAGTATGATCTCCAGATCTGTCCCCTCCTGTCACAAAAGTATGTCTTTTAACCCATTTTAAGTATATACCCACTTCAACTTGTCCTTAATTGGATCCCCAAAATGCCTAAGGCTACTCCATCAACCTTAGACACAAATACAGCTGAGGGGAAGTTTGAGTGGGAGGAGATAATAACTTTAATTTAGAGTAGTTGAAGTATCTTACTCCTGCAATTTTTATAAAAGCACATACCAGCCATGGGCCCCATGCAATGAGGATCTCTGAAGCTTAAACTTCACAGTAAATCCATCTCTAATGATAGGGATTCAATGAAATCTTGAGTCATATGAAAAAATAGACTCTTGGTTGAGCTTTCAGGTATGACATCCAAAGTCACACTACAAAATTGACTGCTGAGGCCAGCTCTTTCATGATGAGAAAGCTGCCAGCCATTGAACCAAACCACCCACTACCCTGAGCAGGAAGCTACCACAAACAGGAAACTATCATGTTATCAGGAATCACTTGCTGCCAGTTCCAAGGCCACAGCAAGTCTGCAACGATTCACACTGACAGAATAGATACACTATGCCCCTCAAACCTCACAAGATGACTGTACACTAGGACCCCTGCCATCTCTGTAGAAAAATCGGGTACCTCTATGACCATGCAGATCAGCAGGAGCAGCAGAAATGGCAGGCATTTAGTGTCTATCTTACTTACATGCTGAAAACCTTTCATGATTGCCTTGGATTAGCCAAACCTAAATCTCTTGCTGAAAGGGGGGCTGATAAATGTGTTTTTTAGCTTTTTAGACCCCAATTTACAGAAGGATACCCGAGAAGGACCATGGTATAGATATTGCTCACCAATGTATTGAATGCAAAACAAGACGTGTAATAATAGCTAACATTTATTGAGTACTTACAATGTTCTTGTCCAAAAAAAGAATAGAAAGAAAAAAAAACCCTCACTGTTCAGCAAAAAGGGAATCAATAAATAATTAAACTGGTGATTCACATAATGAAATGCTATTTAACATTTGAAATGAATGAACCAGAACTACACAGGTCAATAGGATTATCTCTTCCAAATATAATAGATTGACTTTATAAAAAGCAAATTACAGAACGATTCATGAGAGTGATACTGTTCATATAAAGCCCAAAGCAGAGGAAATTGATACAAATAGATACATACGTAATAAAAGTATCAAAGTGGGAATAATCAACACCCTATGGAGGATGGTGTCTCCTGAATTATACACGGAAGTAGCAGTGACTGGAGTTGAGGGATTGTGTCCAGGTTTGTTGCTGCATAGCTCAAACCCAGGGACACACTTCGCCTAGAATACAATGTGCTAACCTCCATGGGAATCATTCACATTCCATTTTAAGAAGTACAGTGCCTTCTGCACAGTAGTTGCTGAACATACCCTGAGTGTACCGGGAATGCTTTATTGTGTTTAGGGTCAGTCAGATGAGTATGCCAGGATTCATTTTAATATTCCCTACAGAAAAAGGTTTTATAATAAAATATTCTATGAATTATAATACAAAGTTCTAATTCCATCTATGAAATTCTATGGGACCTGATCTGGGGAAAATCATCTCTCAGGCCTATGCATTTGACAGTCATGCTCCACTTTGCAGTTCTTGTCAGCATTTCATACTGGAGGTCTAGGCACATACCTTTTTTCAGTGCTAGTCCTCATTTTGGCAGCTTTTTGGCACAGAGAGGCCAAAAGAGGCTAAGAGAGCGAACAATAAATATGTGATAAGTGATCCAGCTTCTAATGAAAATTTTTAAGAACTGACTCAGGGCACATTTACTAAGCACTTTGAGGTCACTGAGTTTCACAGGCACTGCTGCTTGGACTCAGAATTCTGATAATTGATTTTTTAGTTGAATTTTTGTTTTTTACACCATTGTCTAAAATACAACAGCAATAATCATTACTAACATTTATAGAATACTTAGTATGTGCTTGGCACAATTTTAAGTCCTTTATGTGTACAGTAATTCATTTAAAACTCACAACTATTTTAAGAGATAAGTATTACTATTATCTTCATTTTATAGATGAAGAAATTGAGTAATAAAGATTAAAGAATGTGTCTTAGGTCACGTGACCAAAAAAGTGATAGAACTGAATCCAGGCAGAGCAGATCCAAAAGCAGGTAATGTTCCATTTCTAGACTTCTCTAAGTTCTCTTTGATAGCTCTTCACTGAGGTAATACAAAGTAGATTCGCTTCTTCCTCTTAACCCCCACTTTGCAGATTTATGCACCTTAAATATATAATACTGGAGAAGATATAATTTCCATTCATGGAAGAAAGCCATTCTAGAATATCAAGTTGAAGATTAGTCAGTAGATGGAAAGAGGAAATTCTAATTATTCTGGAATTCAATAAAATTTATACACACCCAAACATATATTAAATTCTCTTTCAAATGAGGATTTCTGAGTATTAATTTCACAATATTCACATAGTCTGGTGAATATAGCCTTTTAGAAATTCCAAGCCAATCCCTCATTCTGTTTTGTGGTTTATATTGTTGATTATTTGACTACTTCTGAAATTATTCCCCAAAGCTACATTGAGGAGCCCACCTCAAACATTACCATCTAGTACATTTGTCAGAGAGAAAAACTTCTGGCAAATAGCAAAGTGTGTTCATGGAAATGTTATGTTTTCAAAAAACAAACAAATATAAACAGTGAGACCTTAGGTCCCAGGTCAAAGATTTGAGGTATTTTGAGCATCATTTTCATGGGTATGGGTCAAAGACTTTCTATTTTAATAACTCATTTTAGAGAGGTTAAAAATTATTTCTCTGAATGCTGACAGAGAAGGAAAACTCACTGAGGCCCTTTACACTCAACCTTGGCCCAGCAGCAGTAGCAGTGGGTGGGAGTGGGTTGGGGAGGTGGGGGGGGAGGGGCCGGAGGGTGGGGTGGTTTAGAGGTTGCTGTGGCAATGACCTGTATTACATAATGCCTCCCATTTGTCCGCAGATGTGTGAGTTTGCTCACATGTTTTATTAGATTTTTATTACACTTTCATACAGCTCCAGCCCAGCTACATTTGCCAGCCTGGGTGCAATTTCTAAAATACCTAATCCATTAGTTATTCAATATATGCAGATATATATTGAGGTATGTTCTCTGACCAAGTCCCTTGTGCCGTTTGGGTAACACTAACACTCATTTAATGGATATAATACATAGAATTGGTAGGGTAGGCACTGCAGGCCTCGAGGACTCTGGTGATGGTGATGATAGTGATGAGAACAGTGACGTCTGTCTGGATCAGCTCAGTCCCAGAGGATCTGAATGAGAGCTGGTGTTCTGTGGTTAGTATATTTAATCCCACTCCAGTGTACTCACGACTGGACCTACAGAGAGAGGATACAGAGGACACAACAGCAATGGTAATGAAAAGAAAACAAAACAAAAAGTTCACAATAAGTTTTAGTTTTTTTGGATTTCTATAACAAAAGTACCACAGACTGGGTGGCAGAAGGGGCGGTTCTGGTGAGAACCCTCTTTTGGGTTGCAGATTGCTGACCTCTCGTATGCGAGCATGGTGGAGAGCAGAGAATGGAAGCTCTTGTGACTCCTAAAAGAGTACTAATCCCATTCATGGGGACTCAACCCTCATGACCTCATCTAACCCTCATCATCCCCCAAAGGCCCCACCTCCTAATACCACCACACTGGGAGATAGGGTTTCAATGTATGAATTTGGGGGGACACAAACATTCAGTTTATAGCTAAACTCTACCTAATTTTGTTTTTTACTCAGAGAATTGTTTTATTCTTTGCAGCCCCATCAGAAGTTTGGCCTTTGAGAGGGCTGGGACAAGAGTTCTCCCACTCTGACAGCAATGATAATAGCTCCTTCATCAAACTGAGATGTCACTACCATTGGTAGTTTGGCAAGCCCTGTATTAGAGTGAGACCATTTTTACTCTACATGAGAAGAGCGCTGTGTCTATCTCACTCACACCCCAGCTCCCAGCATGGTGCTGAGTATGTGGTAGGCCCTTAATAAATATGTCCTGAAGAGATGATGGAACAGATATAGACTTTTATTGGGTGTGTCTTTTCCAGCTGGCTCATGGTTACTGAATGCTTGCTGACTGAATAGATTTCTAGCCTACTGTCAACTTTAAATTTTGTGGTAGAATTTTAGTTAGTCATAACCATCATTTGTCATGAAAATGCAATCTTGGAGCTCCTCTGAGAGCCTGAGAAAACTTTCTGTTGCATATTAGAGATTCCATGCTGGATAATAGTAGCTTTCTTAGGCTGAATTATTCATATGGTTAGTTGGAAAGGTCTGCATACTAAAACTGGATGATTTTCATCTTTGGATTTAGAGATAGGATTTGTAGGGAACTAATTTTTTTTTAACTTAAACTGAGGGAGCTTTTGGGTTTTTAATATCCATTTCTGGCAGCTCTCTATCAGTAGATGGAGTGTCTTTCAGAGTCCCAGAAGCAACTGTTCATTCAGATGCTATTTGTGAGTATAATACATGTTCAGGTTGTTTGTTCCAGTTAAAAATGGGTTTCACATATATTGGAAGGTCAAGAAATCATGTCTTCTCTTTTGTATTTTAGCATGTGCAAAATTCATCTTGGTGTTATTTAGTTTTTATTTAAAAGGAAAACAACAACATCGAAGACCGCATGAAATAGCATTCATCCTGTATGTAGGTCCCTGGCTTCCTAGTTCCGATTCCATGCTTCTGTGCCAAATCCAGTCAGGAGGGGAGAAATGGTTTGCAGGTGTCATGGAATTCCAATGTTTCACTTGCATTGGGTAACCCTAGGAAGGAGAATTTCTGTACATGTAGCCAACGTTGATTTGTCCAAAGAAAGCATCCTTGAATCTCAGGCTGAAAAATAAGGTATTTGGTTGTATGAGATGATGAGGCCAGCAGTTGGTAACCCAGCAGGAGATTCTTCCCTGAGAAATTGTGATTATTTTCACAGGCAAAGGAAGAGACAGATGAATATCATTTTCAAACCTCTATCAGACTAAACACACCAACCAGAAATGCATCTACCTACATCATTTGAAAAGAAATCCAGTGGGGCCTTGACAGCATGTGAGTTCTTTCCATTGACCTTCTTTCACTGAATGTTTCTCACACTTATTTGCTCTCTATTTTCATGTTTATAAAATGTGTTCCCAAGCCCTTTAGGATAAAATCAACAATAGTGCCCAGGGCTCCAGCTAAAGATTCCCAGTGGGAGGGTCTGAGCCTTTTGTTCTGGAGGATCTAATAGAGTGTGAGGCTGACACAGAAATGGGAGGACCATTCAGCGAAAATTAAAGTCTTTGTCCCTTCATTAGCTGAACTTGAACTTCACATTTCTGAAGTTCTGATAGGTTACTTTCTCTTAAATTCTGATTTAATCAAGGTGAACAGGGAAGCTCATTAAAATCTCTCTTTTTAAAGAGATTGCAAAAAATCCCATTTGTTTGGTACAGCTAACATTCCTGATTTTTTTTTTAATGAAATTTTTGAGAAATTGATTTGACTCTCAAGTGTACATTATTCTTAATCATTAAAGAAGGTTGTTGTTGTTTTTAAATTCTGAGAGCGACTTCATTTTATTTATCAATTTATTGACTTTCTCAGCCTTATTGGGAAAGGTGGAAGGTCAACAACTGAGCCTTCATGTGATTAATGAGCTAATGTGATTAAATAAAATTTATTTTTAAATAAACTCATGGGGGAACCATGAATGTGGGAGGAAATTTTTGGCAGTAAATGCTCTGATTGATCTCTTCACTTTCATATCAGACTTGCTGTATCCTCTTTCTAATAATAATATTATTAGAAATAATAATAATAATAAATAACAATAATAATAATAATAATAATAATCTAATAATCATTTCTTGCTTTCTTCGGTTAGCCAAAAAAAGGTGAGAAATATTAAAATGCAGTGATTGAGAGTGTGTCAGTAGGTGGCTTTGGCATTTCTGTGACCTGATCATACAATTTTTTGTATTTCCAAAATTCAACAAACACATATTACCAAAGCCAGTGAAACTTTGTGAGATTCTGATACAACAGATTCTAACCATGAGATAGTATTTTGTTTTATTTTGTTTTTAATTTTTTTTCTTCTCTTTGAGAATGGAAATTTCTTTTCTTTATCCATCCCTCACTGCTCCAGTCATAAACACATGACCATAGTCCTTCCCTATTCTCTTTATAAGTGAAGAATGGTATTTTTTGAGCTTTCATTATATATTTTTTACATAACACAGAATTCCCTATATTATTTGTCTCTGTATGTGCAATTTCTTGCTACTCTAGCAAGAAGTAATAAAGATTCCATAAGACCCTCTGACTTTAAGTGAGTTAGACATGTCCTAAGCTGTTACCGTTTTCTTACTCTGATCAGAGCAGACATTTAAGGTAATGACAGTGAGTAGGGGGAATGAACTATGAACATGCCATTGGGTAAACTGACATCAAATTCAGATTTGAAGAAGTGCAGTTCTGTCCAGGCACTTACTTATCCTAAGCCAAAAGGAAAATTAAAAAAACCCAACAAACAAAAAACACCAAACCAACAAACAAAAAGCTTCAGAAAATGCTTAGGGGAATACCTATTACCTGCCCACGGCAGAGTGCTGTGGGAATAAAAAGGAGAATAAAGCATAAGCATCTGATCTCAAAGAACTTACTTTTAATGGGGAAGAGATAGTGGGTTATAAGCAGCTGCAGCCTGAGGCAAATTGTTCCACTTTGTAGGCTTCTACTTTGATTCTACCCAAAGGGTCACACATTCAGATGCCTGCAGGGAGCATGCAGGTAAATGAGATTAGTGAAACCAGTGAAAGTGGTAGCTAATGGAAGGACTTACGGTCATTGTAAAGGTAGCCATTGCTGCTCAGGTCCCTCTAATTATTGCCAAGTGGAAGCATGAGACCAGTGTTGCAATGTCTTCTAATATTTCAAAAGAAGCAGGAGATTGATTTTTTTTTTTTTTTTGGATGAAATTTCCAAAGTTTTAAGTGTCATCAGATAACACTGTTTTTTAAAAACATTGTGTAGGGCAAACAAAACTCATTTATTGGCTCAGTCCAAAACTGCTTTTCTCACTGTCTTCTATTTGACCTTATCCATTCCCATGGGACTTATGCCTAGAACTTCAAATCAGATATGTCTTGATAGCCATTGGTGCTAGCTGATCCCACTTGGGTAGCTTTTGGAAATATCTTTGGTCTCTCCACTGTTACCCTTCCTGCTCTGAGGAAGTATAGGTTCAAGTAGCATTGATCATGATGAGGCTGGTCTGCATGAAGTGTGTATAGGATGTCGAAGGCATGGAACAGACTCACCTGTATTTGCATTCCCACTGACTCGACCCCAGCTTGGGCTCACAGGACTTGGCTGGGAAGGACACCACTCTTGTTGCAGGTACTGAGGAAGAGCCTGTGATTCTTTAAGCACCCTCTGACCAAGGTTTGCGTTCCTAAGATGTACCTCAATATTTTCATGGTTGGAAAATATAGATCACCCTCAATTTTCTCCAACATGCTGAACTTCCCCAAAGTCGACTCCTCAGATTCTGTAACTCAGAAATTACTTTTAATAAATCCCAAATCTTCATCCTTCACCTTTTTTGTGAGCTGTAAGACTGCTACACACATCTGTCATGTCCAAGATGGGATTTAAAATATCTCTTTCTAGTATACTCCTTTGGTATTCTCTCCTCAGTGAATGTTATCACCATTCCCATTCGTGCAATCAAGAAGTGTCATCCCAGATAGTTTTCTCATCTGCATACCTGATCAATCAGTAGGTTCCAGGGGATTTTACCTTTTAACTTCTCTCCTTTACATCCCATGCCATTGCCTGAATTCAGATGTCCATCATTTCCTTGCCTATATGATTACCAGCTTGCACTGGTTTTTTTCTTCAGGGAAGCCATTCTTTTCTCTGCCACCAGAGACTTCTTCAAGATGCAGTTCTTACTATGTTTTTCCCTTACTCAAAACCTGTAGGGGTAGATTCCTACAGCTACAACATTCAAATTTCCTAGCTTGGAATACAAGCCCTTCCCATCTTGACTTCAGCGTTCTCAGTTGTATCTTCCATACCTTACCCTCTAGCGGCACCTATTTGCTTTTCTTTAAACGAATCAAGCATTTTAAAAATTTCTATGTTGTTGGACCTGCCATTCCACAGCCTGAAAGTCTCTTTCTGTCTGTGGGGCTACTTTTCGCACTTGGGAAGAATAATTTCTTTGAGAAAGCCTCTGAATTCCTCAGGAGACTCAAAAGTTTCCTTTTCTATTGCCATACTGCCTGGCACATGCTTCCACTATTGGATCTGATGCATTATAATTTTTTATAAATGAGTCAATATCTTCCATGACTGCTCTGTAGTAACCTTCTGGGAGGGGACCATCTCCTTGGAGAAATTGACGAAAACTATGAGCTGCACTTTCCCCACAAAAGAAAAACGCCTGAGGATCCATGCCAGATATCACATATCATTTCAGAGAAGTTAAGATCTCTTTAAATTCTTCAGTGGGCCCCAGATTAAAAAATCTTGTCCAAGAAGAGAAGTTCTTGAGGGGCAGAAATGACCAGTTTCCATATCTCTATTATAGCTCACAGGTAGTTGTATTGATACCTATTACCTCATAATACTGCCCAGCAAACCACCCTAAAACTTAGTTGCTTAAAGCAATAGCTCTTCATTAGCACATTATTATATTATATTATATTATATTATATTATATTATGTTATATTATATTTAACATATAATTATATATAGTATAATATAATAATATAATTCTGTGAGTTGCCACCTTCATCTGAGTTCAGTTGGGTGGCTCTTCTGCTCTTAGCTCGATCTCCACAAGCTCCTGTAGGTCAGGTAGCTCTTATTTCAGAGTGTTTGTGAGCCATCATCTGGAGCATCTCAGCTGTCTTCCATGTGGACTGTCATCTAGCCTGGCCTTGTTCTACAGGGTAGTCAGAGTCCCAAGTGACATAGTACAAGTAGGCAAGACACACTGTCACCTCTGCTACATTTCATTGGCTGAAGAAAGTCCCAAAGGTAGTCCACATGCAAAAGGTGGGAAAATAGACTCTACTCCCTGATGAGGTGAATGGCAAAGCCACACTGAAAGAGCTTCTAAGCCTAGGAAACAGAGCCATTTTTGCAAGTCATCTACCATAGTAGTATGTAATACAGTAGTAGTCTCAAAAAGTTGTTGATGAAAAGTTTGTGGAAATGGACCCAAAGTACAGAAAAAAATCAGATAAGATGGAAGAAGTGAGGTAAGACATTCTAAATAATGGGAAAGATGTAACTTTTAAAAAAGATTTTATTTATTTCAGAGAAAGAGAGAGAGAAGATTTAGTGCAAGCATGAGCAGGGGCAAGGGCAGAGGGAAAAGCAGACTCCCTGCTAAGCAGGGAGCTGGATGTGGGACTTCATCCCAGGACTCTGGGATCATGACCTGAGAGGAAGGCAGGCACTTAACCCACTGAGCCACCCAGGTGCCCCAACTGTTTTGTGATATAAGCAAAAATTTTTTCCCTCTGTGATGTGTTTATATAAAAGGAGAGGTCAGATCAAAAGAAAGTAATATAGTGTTTATTTATGTAATTATTTTCCTACATTTGTCCTAGCACATTCCAAAACAGATTTGAGAACCTTGCTTATGAAAGCAGAAGTATATTAAATATTATATAGGAAAATCTACATACACAGTATTATTTCACTATTAAAGTGTTACTCTTGACTGCTTTGAGTTCTTTCATGGACAACATTTAATACAAAAAGGATAAAAGCTACATAGTATTCCTATGAATAAATGAATTGATTTCACTACTCTAAGGAAGAATAATACCTAGGTCATTCTGATAGATGAGAATTTATTTTGTGTCTCCTTGCCTTTACTATAAAGAAGTCTTTCTCATATCCGTTCTTGGTCTTCTGTATCAACTTTAGACCATTTGCTTCTTAAACGGAGAATAATATATTTCTTCCTAACTGTTTCCCAGAATTTATTGAACAGTGTTCTCTAACTCTTATATCCAAATCAGTGCTTGCTTTGGCAACACATGTGCTAAATTTTATATCTATATCACTAAAAACAATTTTATGTATGAACAAAATATTTTATTCATAAATTATAAGCATATACTATTTACTGATATGTGCATTATAAAACATATATAGAATAGAAATTAACATAAGCTTAAATTCGATGAAAATTATTTTAAAAATTATTTTACTTTGTTTTATTTGTGGTACCAAAACCCCCCTTTTGCTGTCCTAGTGAAGGCTATGTGATTTAATATGCTTCATTATTTTTTCTAACTCATGGTTTAAAACTTTGTCATGTAGTGAATCCAAAATCTGGCTCAATTTAGAATTTCTGACTATCTTAAGAAGATGTTTCATAAATATTTGTAGATCCAAAAGAAAAGAATTCATCATTGTCTAGGCTTACTAAGTCATGATACTTATTGTCCTTCTATTTTTCGATTATGCAAAGACTTATTGAAATGTGAATAAAAAACTTCACCTTTCTTAATGTCAATCAATTGTTCTTACAGGCTAATTGGAAGTTACTATATTGTTATTATTTTACTAATTGGATTCTAAATCATTAAAACTCTTTGATAAATTATTACTATTCTTTTATAAAAATTTACATAGGGCTGCATTTGTACAGTTATATGCAACAACACATACAGTGATGGCAGTACTTTTAAGTATGTTTCAAAATGTTCTCACCATAGCTTGAGTTCCTTTAAAGAACAGGTTTTTGGGGTTTTTTTTTTTTTTTTTTTAGCTGTTGTAAAATATCAGCCTTACTTTGGAAGCAGATTATGTGTGTGTGTGTGTTTTGCCCTTTAAAAAAAAACAGCAAACTTCTGAGTGGTAGAAAATATTTTCATGGGTCATCCATATCTCACAATGAGATATTGTAAAGACCCCATTAATTGTAATAAAATACATAATACAAAATTTACCATATTACCCATTTTTAAGTGTGCAGTTCACTAGTGTTAAGTACATTTACATTGTTGTACAACCAATCTCCAGAATTGTTTTCATCTTGTAAAACTGAAACTCCACAGTGATTAAATAACAGCTCCCCATGCCCCCTTCCCCCAGCCCCTGGCAACCCTGTTCTATCACTGTCTCTATTAGTTTGACTACTCTAGGTATTCACGTAAATGAAATCATACAGTATTATCTTTTTATGACTCGCTTATTTCTCTTAGCATAATGTCCTTAAGGTTCATCTGTGTGGTTGCACGTATCAGAATCTTCTTCCTTTTAAGGCTGAATAATATCCCAATGTACGCATATACTACATTTCACTTATTCATTCAACTGTCAGTGGACTCTTAGGTTACTTCCACCTTTCTGTTTTTGTGAATGATGCTGCTGTTGAGTGTGGGTGTACAGATAACTCTTTAAGACACTGCTTTTGGGGCACCTGGGTGGCTCACTCAGTTGAGTGTCCTGACTCTTGGTTTCAGCTCAGGTCATGATCTCGGGGTCCTGGGATTCAGCCCTATGTTGGGCTCCACACTCAGTGGGAGTCAGCTTAAGATTCTCTTTCTCCCTCTGCCTCTCCCCTCCCCCATAAACAAATCTTAAAAAAAAAAAAAGACACAACTTTCAATTATTTTGGGTATATACTCATAAGTGGAATTTCTGGGTCATATGGTGACCCTATTTTTAATTTTTGAGGAACTGCTGTATCATTTTCCATAGTGACTTCTCCATTTTATATTCCCACAAACAATGCACAAGGGTTCCAATTTCTCCATATCCCCTTCAACACTTATTGTCTGTTTTTTGATAATAGTCAGTGTGAGATGGTTGGCTGCTCTATATTTTAAAAGTTCAGTTTTTATAAAAGTAACCACATCCATGACAATTTATAGCATTTTCTTGTAGTAGCTTACCTATGAACGATGGAACAAATATATTGCACTTGTGCTACCTCAGTAAACTTATCCCAGAAACCTATTTAAACATGTGAGTCAAACTGTCCCATCAGTGGCCACACTTACAGTGTACAATTTTCTCTTAAAATATTGTTTTTGCTAAATTTACTATTGACCCTTCATAGGTGCCTGGGTGGCTCAGTAGGTTAAACTTCTACCTTCGGCTCAGGTCATGATCTTAGGGTCCTGGGATTGAGCCCGGTGTCAGGCTCCCTGCTCAGTGGTTGCTATATGACCCTCTGCTGCTCCCCCTGCTTGTACTCTCTCATTATTTTTGCCAAATAAATAAGTAAAATCTTAAAAAAAAAAATATAAAAAATGTACTACTGATACTTTAATGAAAACTCCATAAAGATAAGATTAGTTTCTTAATAAATATTGGTTGAATGACTGTTGAGAAGAGACATTTTATATATATATGTATATATATACACACACACACACACACACATACAAATCATTGTATATTGAAAAAGGATCTAGCAAGTTGAGAAATGTGGAAACACTTGTACTTTAAGTCATTTATAAATCAAACCTGGGATGCCAGAGTGGCTTAGTCAGTTAAGCAGCTTCCTTCAGCTCAAGTCATGATCCCAGGGTCCTGGGATCAAGCCCCACACCGAGCTCCTTGCTATGCAGGGAGTCTCCTTCTCCCTCTGCCTGCTGTTCCGCCTGCTTGTGCTTGCTCTCTGTCTCTCTCTCCCTTTCTCTCTGACAAATAAATAAAAGCTTTAAAAATAAATAAATCACACCCGAACATTGTACAACATACTTTAATTCTTATTTCTTAAAATTTCAGCAATTTTTTCAATGTTGACAAAGGAATATACCTTTATGTGTTGCCAGATTATTTCACATATATTATCTTGCCATTTTATTTTTTTATTTTTTTTTTGAAGATTTTATTTATTTATTTGATAGACAGAGATTACAAGTAGTCAGAGAGGCAGGCAGAGAGAGAGGAGGAAGCAGGTTCCCCGCTGAGCAGAGCGCCTGATGCAGGGCTCGATCCCAGGACCCTGAGACCATGACCAGAGCCGAAGGCAGAGGCTTTTTTTTTTTTTAAGATTTTATTTATTTATTTATTTGTCAGAGAGAGAGAGAGAGAGAGAGAGAGAGAGAGAGAGAGAGAGAACACAAGCAGGCAGAGCGGCAGGCAGAGGCAGAGAGAGAAGCAGGCTCCCCACTGAGCAAGAAGCCCGATGCGGGACTCGATCCCAGGACCCTGGGATCACGACCTGAGCTGAAGGCAGTGGCTTAACCAACTGAGCCACCCAGGCATCCCACGAAGGCAGAGGCTTTAACCCACTGAGCCACCCAGGCACCCCATGTTATCTTGCCATTTTAATACAAGGGAAAGAAAAAATGAAGAGAACCCAGTGCTGTGTGGTTTTTTATATTTTGTTATTAAATAAATCTCAAAAGAAGCTTCTAGATATCTATCAACAAGGTTAAGAAAATTTTACAAAATAACATATTGAGTATAGTATTACTTTAAACTGTAACATAAACTTATAGAAGCTTGTCTGCAGTTTATTTTATGGTTATTTAACTTTTTTGCTAATTCTGATATGTTCACATTCCCATTAACAATGATATAGGAAGAGTGAGGTTCATTATTATTAAAAAAATGGATGTAAATGTGAATTTTAAATAAACTTAATTTTTTTGGAAAATTTTTAATTTACTTCTTTCCAGAACTAATGTAATGATTTTTTTAAGTGTATGTGCTGCTGAAGCAAGCACGGTCTTTTTAAAAAAACCTCACACTGTGGCCAACAAAGAGCTAAAAATACGAGGCTTTAGCTTCAGCACTTTCTTGTTATTGTCTTTGGCTTGGATTTTTTAGTATTATCTTCAATCTGTGACTTCTTGATAGGAATATTTTAAAGCCACCTGTTCATCTTGTGAGATTAAATTTCATTACAACAGTTAAATCTGCGTTAAGGGGAACACATAGACTGCGACATATTGTGATATCTGAATGGCTGAGGGTGCCTGTGGTAGAGACTGCTGGCTGGTCCCCATGATTCATTTTCCTCTTTGTTCTTGGGCCTGGAACCCGGTTTCATTTTGTGGCCTCCCTTGTGGTTAGTGTGGTTATGAGACTAGCTCTAGCCAATGGTGAGCTAAAATCATGTGCACTTCTTCGAGGCTCAGCCTATAAAGAACCTCCTAAGACTGATTCTCCATGTCCCATCCTATCCTTCTGCTGGAAGAAATGTAGATGGCCATGCTGCCCATAAGCAGAAGTTGGCGGAAGTGCCTGTATCCCTTGGGCTACCCTGCTGATTTGACCACCCAAACGTTATCTGAACAAGAAATCAACTTCCACTGTGTTGAGCCATTACATGTTTGGTCTAGTTACTGCTGCAGCCCATCCTACCTGAACTGATACAACACCTGTCACACCCTTAGCACTGTTGACCCCAGCTTTCTTCCAGGTGGTATGTGATCATCTGCCTCTGTACTGAGTGAGGATACCTGGTGTCATTCTTACTCTAACTATTAATGAGGCTCACTTTCTTTCTTATTGTTTAGATAAAGAGTCACTAGAAATAGAAGTTCTAATATTCCTTCCTGCATTCTGAGATATGACTTCACTTAGCAAACTGTTGCTTTAAGAAACGTGACTCTGGGGGCGCCTTGGTGGCTCAGTGGGTTAAAGCCTCTGCCTTTGGCTCAGGTCATGATCTCAGGGTCCTGGGATCGAGCCCCGCATCGGGATCTCTGCACAGCGGGGAGCCTGCTTCCCCCGCCCTCTCTGCCTGCCTCTCTGCCTACTTGTGATCTCTGTCTGTCAAATAAATAAATAAATCTTTAAAAAAAGAAAAAAGAAACGTGACTCTGTGGGTTTTGCATGTCTTCACTGGCTCAACTTTGTAACTGCTGTACAATGACAATGTGAGGAAGAGTTTGGTGCTGTCAAGAGTGCATTATTCGGTAAGAAGAAAAGAGATGTGATTCTCGTTCTGATGTCCTGACTAGAGAAACAAAAGTGGCCTGAAAGATGACTGATTTATTTTCCATTGTTCATCTGCCCTTCTCTGGGAGTTCCTGACTGCCCCTCTTTGTTCCATAATGTCATCAGTTATTAGTTCGCCATGTGTGAAGGGTTTTGGTGTTGCTACCATTTTACTTCTTTTTTCTTTTTTCCTCTTTCTTTAGCAAGTGATGGGAAATAGAGCTACACTTGAGTTTCAGTCCCATTTGGTGTGAGAATGGGCAACCTGATCCAGCCCAGATCTGTCTCTCTCCCCGAGATTAGCTTTTGCTTGTGTAGGAATGTTGCTTTAGTTAGCCCTATCCCTGCTCTCCCACCCATGGAATAAATCACAAACTCAGAGGAGAGCTGCAATCCAGTTGACCCACTGCCATGAAATAGCTTCATCCGATTTTCCTGGCCCCTTCCCCACCTGCCCATCTTCATCTTAGATGAATTGATATTAAACAAATGTATAACCACCCAAAGCAGACAGCACTTTGAGAATGAAGAGGGCAGGCTGAATCTCTGCTCCCTGGTTGACAGAATTAAAACTGATGAGAAAGTAAAACATTACTTCAAATGTTTGCTTAAGGATCAGGAAGTTGGGCCCAGCCCCTTTGTATTGCCAAATGTTACATGGAGCATCGTAAAATCAAATTCTCACATCTTGTTGTCCTCCCATTAGATCACATTAAACTCTGGCAGCAAGGCCAGCCCGCCTTGGTGGTTTTCTAATTTGTGGTTTGCACTTGGCTCTCCTCACAGGCTTTAAAAATGATTTTATTTTGTGAACAGTCAGTCGGTGATAGTCAGACTCTAGAGTAAACTTGCCTGGGCCAACATTTGCAGTAATAACATTTCACATTATCAAGAGTTTCCTGAAGGACGGCAAAGAATGAAAACAAAGAAGAGCTTTTCTGGTAGTGGTTGTTTTTCTTCAGATGATGGTAACCTCCCGCGTGGAGAGGCTGTGAATTTAGGCTTTGAACAGTTCCTTGCCTTTAAGGTGAAACTGGAGAACTGGAACAGATTTGAGTTTTCTTGTTCCTTAACTTGTTGAACATGTAACTGATTCTCCCTTTTTCTTTTCTTGGGTGGTTTTTCTGATTATCTCGTTCAATCTTTTTGTGGTTTTTGTGGTGTGGGAGGTGGAGGGTGGTGGGCTGGGGAGAGAGGTTGCCCTGGGCAAGGGAGGGAATATGGGGTTTAGACAAAACCATCTAAATATTCCAAATAAGGACTTTCTCAGTGTTCTTCTTAGTGTTCTTCATCAAAAAATATTCATGCTGTTTTTATGATGAAATGAAAAACCATCTTTAGAATAAAGCATACAACTGGTTTTCTAGATGATCTGATGATAGATAGTAGTAATGAAAATGATGATTATGGTTATAATGATTCATGAATGAAAAATAAATGAGCCTATGAAATTAAAAATGAATGTTAGATGGGTACACATTACCTTGAAGTGTTTGAAGATTCATTTTTTTTTCATTTTTTTATTGTTTACATTGTGGTAAAATGTACATAACATAAAATTTACCATTATAACCATTTTTGAATGTACATTCCAATGGGATTACATACATTCATATGGTTGTACAACCATTACCACCATCTATCTCCAGAACTCTTTTCATCTTTCAAAACCGAAAGTCTGTACCCTAAACAATAACTCCCGTTCCCCCTTCTCCCCAGCGCCTGGCAACCACTACTCTGTTCTCTATGAATTCGACTACTCTAAGTACCTCATATGGAATCAGATAGTTGTGTTCTTTTGTGACTGGCTTATTTCACTGAGCTTGTCTTCAAGATTCATCCATATTGTAGCATGTGTCAGAATTTCCTTTCTTTTGAAGGCTGAATAATATTCCATTCTCTATAAATACCATATTTTACTTACGTGTTCATCCACTGATAGACCCTTGGGTTTGCGGACTCAATTCTATCCATTGGGTTTGAATGAGAAGGGCTGATGTTTTGGAGAGAACTGAATAGTCATCCAAATTATACTGGTTTGAAATTCTTATACACCAAGCCAAAAGGATAAAACTGCATCAATAAATTCACCAACGTGTGTTTACTGAATGTCATAAGTGACCTCTTCCTCTCTTTAAAAAAGAGTTGTAATCTTCTAGTATCACAAGGATATGTCATTAAAAAGAAACTAGAAAAAACAGAAAAGTAAGAAGACACTTGTAAAACGGTAGCCTTCTTAGCACTGTCAATATTTATGTGAAAAATGATGTCAGTCAAAATATATGTACTGTCAGTATGAGTATAGATAGAGATTTTTATTTTTACAGAAACGGAAACATGTTCACAAGCTTGCAAACTGCTTTTCTTTGTTCACAATATATTGGAAACATAAGTAAACATAGTTTTAATTGGTAGCTCTTAAGTACTTTAAAATAGTGGACTCTTCCTTCATAGGAACTCTCAGAATAATAATTTATAAGGAAGGGAACTTTCCTACTTAAAGTGGACAAGAGGAGTCTAGAACTCATCAGCTCAGACCCATAGTCCTCAGTATTGGGTTTTGAGGCACCTCAGAAACCCTAAGCCTCTGTTGTGTGTTAAACTGTAACTTGCAAAAGATGTTGAAATCCTATCCCTAGATACCTGTGAGTGTGACTTTATCTGGAAATAGACCATGCAGATGATCAAGTTAAGATGAGCCCATTAGGATGGGCCCTAACCCATTATGGCTGGTATCCTTATCACAAAGGAAAATTTGATCACAGAGACAGACATGAACACAGGGAGATCACCATGCAAAGATGAAGGGAGAGGTTGAGGTGATGCTTCTAGAAGCTGAGGAACACCAAAGATTGCCAACAGACACAAGAAGCTAGGAGAGAACTGCGTAAGATATTCTCCCTCACAGCCCTCTGAAGGAACTCACCCTCTGGACACCTTGGTCTAAGATTTCTACTCTACAGAACTATGAGACAATCAATTTCTGTGACTCTAAGCCACCCAGTTTTTGATACTTCGCTAGGGCAGCCCTGGAAAACTAGTACAGACTCCCAAAAGCATAATTTGAAAGCCACTACTTTCTATAATTATTTTATAAGCCTGCAAGTATGCCAGTGTATGGAAGTATATAATCTACTTAATCATTCCCTTATTAATGTATGTGCAGAGTGAGAGTGTCCCAATATTTTAAAAAATGAAGCTTTGAATATCCTTTTAGGTGAATCTGCATATCTGCCCTGTGGTTTTCCTCAAAATATTTTGCCAGAGGAGGATTATTGGGCTAGGTGGTAGGAACATTTGAAATTTTGATCCTTACTGCCAACATGCTCACTGGAAAGCTTGTAATAATTTATTTTCTCTTTGTAGTGTCCAGGACTCTATAAATTTCCCCACATCCTTACTGGATATTGTCATTCTTGCTTTCTAAAAATCCAAAGGTCACACACACACACACGCACACAAATATTACACAGTCATAAAAAGGTTGATATCTTTCCATTTGCAACAACATGGATAGACCTAGGGGATATTATACTAAGTAAAATAAGACAGATAAAGACAAATACCACATGATTTCGCTCATATGTGGAACCTAAAAACCAAAGCAAGTGAATAAACAAAAGGCAGAATCAGACCTATAAATACAGAGAACAAACTGATGGTTGCCAAAGGGGAGGGGCTTGGGGAGGATGAGTGAAATGGGTAAAAAAGAATGGGAGATACTTCAGTTATGGAATGACTAAGTCATGGGAATAAGAGGTACAGCATAGGGGATATAGTCAATGGTATTGTAACAGTGTTGCATGGGGACAGGTGGTAGCTAATTACACTTGTGGTGAACATGGCATAGCATATGGAGTTGTTGAATCACTGTGTGTACACCTTAAACTAATGTAAAATGTGTCCTCTATACTCAAATTTAAAAACATAATAAATTTAAATTTTTGTCAAAGTAATACATATATTTATTTATTTAGTTAGTTAGTTAGTTATGTTAGTCACCATACAGTCCATCATTGGTTTTTTTTTTTTTTTTAAGATTTTATTTATCCACTCAACAGACAGAGATCACAAATAGGCAGAGAGGCAGGCAGAGAGAGAGAGAGGGGGTGGGGTGAAGCAGGCTCCCCGATGAGCAGAGAGCCCAATGTGGGGCTCGATCCCATGATCCTGGGATCACGACCTGAGCCCAAGGCAGAGGCTTTAACCCACTGAGCCACCCAGGTGCCCCCCATCATTGGTTTTTGATGTAGTGTTCCACAATTCATTGTTTGCATATAACACCCAGATACATGCACGTATTTAAATAAGTCAGTCAGCTTACAACAAAACCCAGTAGTCCAAGCTCTGTCCCTGTCTACCCCTACCACTCCCCAGTAGCATCATTTCAGTTCTTATAGCTGTTTCTTCCAGTTCTCACATTTATATTTCTAAATAATATGCTTCTGCAACTGCCTTTTTTATTTTTAAATTTCAGATATTACCCTAATGACTTCCTATTACGGAAGATAAGGAATTAGCTTTCTTGTATGAATGACCCCTCCCACTACCCCATTCTCCCAGACAGGTTAAATCACAATTTTGGTTAAATCAATATTCAGAGCTTACATTTATGACTATATATATTATTTGTAGGTGAGTCATATAGTATATTATAATCTGATTATTTTTCTTGAATAACTCTCCCTTATTAGTAGTACTTATTACTAATTCATACGAAAACTCTGAAGTCTACATCTCTTCTCATTATATTCTAACAATGTTCTATCGGTTTCTGTCTCTGCTTTTCTTTTCTTTTTTATTGGAATTATTGTGCCTGTTGCCACTCAGCCTCCTGCTCTTTATGCCCTAGATCTGCTGCACGT
The DNA here is from genome assembly GCF_002288905.1 of Enhydra lutris kenyoni. NCBI lineage: Eukaryota > Metazoa > Chordata > Mammalia > Carnivora > Mustelidae > Enhydra > Enhydra lutris. The sequence continues at coordinate 69,212,742 of NW_019154087.1, forward strand.
CCATCTGCCTGGATTTTCTTTCACCCTAATTCTGAGGCTTTCCTTTGCCTTTCTGCTGTGTTAGATCACCTTTTTCCTGGATCACATGTCTTCCTGTTTCCTGGATAGCATATCTTCCTGTTTCCTGGATCACATGTCTTCCTGTTTCCTGGATCACATGTCTTCCTGTTTCCTGATTTGCTGCCTTGTTCCACCAGAGCAGTTTATGCTGAAGAGTTCTGAGCATGGCAGAACCCTTCACTTTAATGGAAATGCTCTTTATGATTCATTGAAAACATCATGCCGATTTCTGGGAGTATCTTCTGTCATGTTGCTTAAGGAAAACTTTTCTCATCAGGAATAAGTGCTAAGTTTGGCAAATGCCTTTTCATATGTACTGAGATAATCATATAACTTTACTCTTTTAAGCTCTTAGGGTAGTGAATTACACTAAAAGGCAGACAGAATCTAATGTTAAACTTCTGGCATTTTTGTGAAAAAAACTAACTAGTTCATGATGTAATTCTCTTTGTAAAGGGTTTGAGTTAAATTTCCTAATATTATTTGGGATTTTTGCCTCTATTTTTGGGTTTCTTGTTTTGTTTGTGGGTGGTTTTTCCCTCTATTTTTATCTGGTTATGATTCAGTGTTATGCTGTATTTGTAGAATGAACTGAAAATTTTCCATCTCTTTCTATGTTCTTCAACAGTGTAAATAATATAGGGATTATCTATTCTTTGCAGGTTTAGTACAATGTGCTCAGAAGAGTATCTGGGCATTATGCCCTTTTTAGCATTCTTATTTCCTCTATGGCTATTGGTTTTTATAGGATTTCAGTTACTTTTTGAGTGAATTTTCATTACTTAGTTTTTCCTACAAAATAATCTATTTCAAAGAATTTTCAAATTTGTTTGACATAACTCTATTTGATTTGCTTATAATTTAAAATTCCACATCTTTTTTTTTTATTCTAATGTTGATTATTTAAGTCTTCTTCTTCTTTTTCTTTCTTCTTCTTCTTTTTTTTTTTTTTAAACCATGGTCACATTTGACAGTGTATTTATTTAATTGCTCTTTTTAAAAATTTAATTTAATTTAATTTTTTTTCAGTGTTCCAAAATTCATTGTTTATGCACCACACCCAGTGCTCCATGCAATACGTGCCCTCCATAAACACCCACCACTAGGCTCACCGAACTCCCCATCCCCCTCCCTCCAAAACCCTCAGTTTGTTTCTCAGAGTCCACAGTCTCTCATGGTTCATCTTTCCCCCCTATTTCCCCCAACTCACTTCTCCTCTCCATCTCCCAATGTCTTCCGGGTTATTCCTTATGCTTCAGAAGTAAGTGAAACCATATGATAATTGACTCTCTCTCCTTGACTTATTTCACTCAACACATAATCTCTTCCAGTCCTGTCCATGTTGATATGAAAGTTGGATATTCATCCTTTCTGATGGAGACATAATACTCCATTGTGTATATGGACCATATCTGCTTTATCCATTTGTCCATTGAAGGGCATCTTGGTTCTTTCCACAATTTGGTGACTGTGGCCATTGCTGCTATGAACATTGGGGTACAAATGGCCCTTTGTTTTACTCCATCTGTATCTTTGGGGTAAATACCCAGTAGTGCAATTGCAGGTTGATAGGGTAGTTCTATTTTTAATTTTTTGAGGAATCTCCACACTGTTTTCCAAAATGGCTGTACCAGCTTGCATTCCCACCAATAGTGTAAGAGGGTTCCCCTTTCTCCACCTCCTCTCCGACACATGTTGTTTACTGTCTTGTTAATTTTGGCCATTCTAACTGGTGTAAGGTGGTATCCTAATGTGGTTTTGATTTGAATCTCCCTGATGGCTAATGATGATGAACATTTTTTCATGTGTCTGTTAGCCATTTGTATGTCTTCTTTGGAGGAGTGTCTGTTCATGTCTTCTGCCCATTTTTTGATGTGATTATCTGTTTTTTGAGTGTTGAGTTTGAAGAGTTCTTCATAGATCTTGGATATCAGCCCTTTGTCTTAGTGTCATTTGCAAATGTCTTCTCCCATTCCGTGGGTTGCCTCTTTGTTTTGTTGACTGTTGACTGTTTCCTTTGCTGTGCAGAAGCTTTTGATCATGGTGAAGTCCCAAAAGTTCATTTTTGCTTTTGTTTCCTTTGCCTTTGGAGACATGTCTTGAAAGAAGTTGCTGTGGCCAATGTTGAAGAGGTTACTGCCTATGTTCTGCTCTAGGATTTTGATAGATTCCTGCCTCACATTTAGGTCTTTTATCCATTTTTAGTTTATCTTTGTGCATGGTGTAAGAGAATGGTCAAATTTCATTCTTCTACATATAGCTGTCCAATTTTCCCTGCACCATTTATTGAAGGGAATGTCTTTTTTCCACTGTATATTTTTTCCTTCTTTGTTGAAGATTATTTGACCATAGAGTTGAGGGTCCATATCTGGGCTCTCTACTCTGTTCCACTGTTCTGTGTGTCTGTTTTTGTGCCAGTACCATGCTGTCTTGGTGATCACAGCTCTTTTGAAAAGAACTCATTAAAAATTAGATTTTCATTTGATTAATCATCCACTTATTTGTGTTTGCTACTTTTATGCGTATTAACTTACATTTTAGCTTATTTGATTGTCCTTCTTCTTCCTTTCCCCCCTCCTTCTTCTTCTCCTTCTCTCTCTTTTTCTCCCTCCCTCCCTCCCTCCCTCTGTCTTGCTCTTTTTTTGGCTTTTTGAGTTAATACTTAGTTCATATATTTTTGGGATTTTTGCCCTCCACCCCCAAAATGCAGGTTTTGTTCAGTATTTGCATCATTTGGTAGATTCTGCAAGTGTATCAATGTAATTTATGCCAATATAGATATAAATACTTTTCTTAATTCTGATTTTCTTAATTCTATCTTTTCCTGTTTTTTCTGATAATAATATCAGAACTCAAGCATTATTTTTTAGTATATCTCCCTAGTTCTTTACAGTAAATCTTTCTGCATCCTTTGCCTTTTTTTTTTTCCTGTAAACTTTTATTTTAAGTAATCTCTACATCCAATGTGGGGCTTGAACTCACAACCCCAGGATCAGGAGTCACATGTGCTACTGACTGAGCCAGCCAGTCGCCTTTGCATCATTCTTTTTTACAGTATCTATTGTAATCATCACATAGTTGGTTCCTACCTCCTGCCTCTGCAGTCCGAGTTTTGATTTTAATATTATGTTTAATGATATATTTGGATTTATTTTTTCCTTTATATTTACTATGAATTTTTTTCTTTTTCTTTCTGATTTCCTGCCATTGTCTTCCAGCATCCAGTGTTGGTGATGAGAAAGTGAATACCAATCTGATTTTCATTTATTTGTGAACAACTCCTTATTCTACTCTGGACATTTTTAGGATTTGTACTTTATGCTTGGGGTTCCGAAATTTCACTAAGATGTACTTGGGCATTTTTTCTTCATTAATTCTGAAACTTTTAAATCTATGGGTTTCTTACTTTGGGTCATTTCCTTCTTTTATTTTTAAATAATCACTTCCATTCTGTTTCTTCTGAAATTCCTAATAGACATTTGTTAGAACTCCTACATCTTTCCTCTGTGTCTCCATTTATCTACTTACATATTTCTGTGCCCATAGTACTGTGTTTGAGGATAATATTTGCCTTCAATCTTCCAGCTAAACTGTTTGATATTCATTTATGTACATTTCTCCTATTCAGTCTCTATATTGAATTCTTTAGAGCAATAACTTTGCTCTTAAATTTCTAATTATTTCTAAAATAATTTTAGATAATTTTCATATCATACCTGTTTTATTTTATAGATGTAATATTTTCAAATCTCCCTGAGAATAAATGGATGTGTGTGTATTCGTGTGCATGTGCGTGTGTATTTATATATTCACACACACACATTAAAAAAATTTTTCTGATGTTTCCTTGAGGCAAGGCACTTAGTATTGCATTTTCTTTATCTTCCTGGGTGAGAGGAAGTCCACATTGCTGAGCTGCATATCACTTCCATCTCTGCTGTCAAGGCCAGGGGTTGTGCCCATTGTGCGGGTTCTAGGGCAGGTGGGAAAAGAGGCTGACTGAGATTCACAGGACAGGCTTTCTCCTCCTGACTGACTAGGTGGGCTTCTCTCCAGTGAGTACTCCTCTCTCTGCCATTTTTGAAGAGTCCATGCACAGGCCTTTTCTCTAGACCTTCTCATCAGCAGTCCTCTAATTTTATTCCTTTTCCATCCATGACTGTCTGCCAAACCACATTCTGTTGCCTATGGACTGCCATAGACACATGCCTCTCTCAATCTCTCCTTTCAGGCAACGTGAGAACTGGGTACACAGCTTGATGTTTTGCCCATTGAACATCTTTCTCTTTCTGACTGTCCTCCTGCTGGGCTAGTTCTGACTGGGGATTTTAAGTACAGCAGGTCAGTTTTGGCTGGTGCGGGCATATCTTGCTAAGCTACAGACCAGCCTGACATTTTTTTTTTTTCTTCTGCAGCCTTTGGCTATAGGTAACTAACTCCTCATAAAGCAAAGGCTATTCATTTGGGGAGAGGTTGCAGCATAGCAGGGGTGGGTATCCTGGGCATCTGAGTCACTCACTTCCATAATTTCAGTATCTGCTTGTACCCAGTGGCCTCTTCAATTCTGTAAAGTTATAGTTCTGGGATCAGCTAGTACCAGGTTTGATTGACAGTTCAGAGCTTATGGCCACTCTCTATTCCAAGAGTGGGCATTCAGTCACTACTATGACCCAGTAACAAGCCAGAGACTATTCTTGAAATGCTTACTTATAGCAGAGGGTATAGCTTGCTCCAGAAACTTTAGGATTGTCCTATCAGGGCTTTGCTGGAGGACTCATGTTGTGTCTGCATCCTTTAGCAAACATTTTAAATATGATCAGCTATCCTGGGTCATCAAGCCAGAGCTGCTTGAACTGCAGTCTGGACCAGCAGCAGAATCTTCTCTTGCTCTGGGCCCTACTCAAAACTGGCAGCTTTAACTTTTACTCAGTTTAGTAGCTTAATGTTTTTAATAGCCCCCAGTTAATGGCCTGCATGTACCCATATACTCTGACTTGTAACTTTGTGGTCTGTTCCTATCCTGACTCTGACTCGGCCATAAGATTTGTCTTGGCCGATAGGATAATAGATAGCTGGACTCAGGAAGAGGCTGGAGAGGTCCTCACGTGTTTTTGCTTCCTCTCCTGAGTCCTCCATTCAGTAGGATGCTGGAGGATTTGAGACCATGTAGAAGAGGGCTGGATTCAAGGTGCAGTGAGTTATCTTGCACTTTGGAGGAGCTGTCCCTACCTGACTTCAGAAGACCGGACTCCTGAGAGCTTCCCTGAAATGTCCTCTCAATTTCCCATCTTATCAGCAGGGATTTCTGTGCAAACCTGGTTTCTATCCTCCTTTTTGCTTTCCAAATTTCATAAGAGTACATCTCATTGCCAGAATCAAAGTCATATATAAAACTTTAGCTGCAAAGGAGTCTTACAAATAGAATATTTAGCTTTCTAGATCCAGCCAGATGAGGGCAAGATGGAGGATAGAAAGGGCTGTGAGTAGTTACCCAGGACTGGTAGAAAATACTAAATGCATTCAAACCCTGCATCTGGAAAAAACATGGCTGGTTGAATCTACCTTTCCAGCTCCAGCCCTCACTTTTCTTTTTGTATCTCCTCTTTCCCAGCCAAACAGGACAACTGGAGAATGTGTGACCAGTGTTTTCTCTACTCATCTTACCAAGCTGTTTCCTCTTTTCAGCCCTGGCAGTTGAAATCCTATGGATTTGTCGCTGCTGTCTCAAACACCATTTCCCCTCGCTAGACTTTCTGCAGGTCTCCAGAAAGAGATGCCTCCTCCCTTCTTTAAAATTCCTTCATGTTTGGTACTTCTCTCATGATACTCCTCTTACTTTACCTGGCATTACTGTACAATCTGTACATCTCTACTCACCTTCTTCTGCCGGACAAAGACCTTGGGTATAGGGATAATCTCTTAATCACCTTTATAACCCATGTAATACTAATAAAATATTTTGGACAATGTGTATTCTCAATAAATATCTGCTGATAAAAATGGAAATACATCCACAAACACTCTGATAGATATTGTGATAAATACTGAAATGAGTATGGATGATGCCCTTCGAAGATGGATCGCTGAAATGGGACAATACTTTGCCCTGTGCCTTCAAAGAGGACAAAATTTATAGTATTTTAAATGGGGCTACAGTTGGGAGGTTGGGTTTTCCTACAACTTACTGGGGCAAGATTCAATGGGAGAAGTGTAGAGAACTTACTCCCTTAGAGCTTATTTTTAATGAATAAGGTTTTGCTATAGGAAGCACTTGAGCCATAATAAAGAGTTAATAAAATAGTCACAAATTTGCTTTACTTCCTGGTCACTCCTAGCTTAAGCACAGTGAAAAAGAGCTTGTTGATTATATTAGTTGTGATAGGAGGTAGTCTGCCTTCTCTGCAGTTCCTAGGTACGTGCGATTTCCTGGTGCATGTGATTATCAAGTTCCACGACAAGTACCTAGTGAAGTCCCTTCCCAGCCCCCCTTCCTTGTTCAGATGGAACAGACTGCTGATTGATTGCCATCTTTAATTAGGTTAGCAGTTGGGTTGACAGTCACAAAGTTTTTCCTCTGCCATGTTCTATTAATAAGGGGAAATGGGTGGAGAAGAAGTGTCTTATGCCATATTCTATTCAGCTGCTCGTTGTACTTTGGGAAATAGAGGAAGCCAAGGAGGAAAGGGAGAGGTACAGTCTGTGGTGACTTTGGACCCACCAGACTGTGGGTGTATAAATTTCTCCACTCTATGCCTGAGCGAGACTGATGTTTTGCAGGCTCACAGAAGATGGTCTTCTCTATGTGAAAACACAGACAGCAAGAGTTGTATTCAGACATGAGCGATGACTGCCCTCTGTTGTTCCCAAATTAGCAAAATGGAGCCTCCAAAAGCTGGGTGCCAGTGGAAAAATCAACAAATACAGCTGTCACTGAGGAAGCACTTCAGCGAGATTTTACCCTTTGCCAACCTCAACTCACCATTGTGCAGGCTACATATGTTTAGAATTAGCAAGTAAGGTTTTTATCCTTCATTTCCCCATTTCCCATCCCCCACTCTTAAGGTTGCTTCTCCAAAATGGAACAAAGCTTCCAGGCTCCTTGGAGGTCACCCATCTCCCAATACAGGTGCAGTGGAAACCTGTTTACTGAGCGCTCATTAGGTCTGGAGCTGTTTTATTTTCATAGCTCTCTGGAGGGATTATGAGCTTTTAAGAAACACTAGCAGCAACTCCAGATTCTACACAGCAACCTAATTTTTCAGAGAATGTTTTTAAGAGTACCTTGTGGTGGGGCGGTGGGGGCAGGGGGCAAATTCCTTGCCCAGATAAATGGAATTGTGAATATGAGAGAAGTTGATCCAATATCCACATTCATTTCCCTTTTTTTTTAAACTGATATGCCCAAGCTCTAATGCCTTCTTTTCCCCTTCATTTGCAACAGCAAAGCCTCCTTGACCAGAAAAATAAATGTGCAGTTGGCAAGAGCTGAAAAGAGGTCCGCTTAAATGATTTTTAATTTATGTTAAAATGCTAAGAGCAGTTTTCCAGGTCCCTGTTGAATACCTCACAAAATTAAGTTTTTTGAAGCCTACCTTTAAAAAAGAAGAACTAAAAGATTTCAAAACATTCCTTTTAATTTTCGCTGCCCCAACTATATCTTTTATTCTTGCCCTACTGGGATCCAGCAACTAGTTAGGAGTTTATACTTCATTTGTCTTAGAGCTGTGGTCTGGAAGTCAGAGACCTGTCTTCTATCCTTGCCCCCAAAACAAGAAGTGGTGTTAGCATGAGCTTATCAAACTGTACCTCTGTTTCTCCTCTTGTAAAATGAACAGTGACTTGATGTAAAGAATCATAACCATGTCTTTACAAAATCCTTAGCATTTCTTGGTGTTTTTACATTTGCAACATGTATTATCTCTTTTGATTGGTGTCTTCTTGGAAAGAAACCGTAAAATAGTTGACCACCTAAATTGCGAATTCTTGATACTGTTGATTGTTTGGCCTAATTTTTACACCAGGCTGACTTTTTGTCTGCCACTCAACATGCATCTAAGTTAAAACTGTAATGGTATTTCTTTTCTTTCTTTTTTTACCTCTTTCTTTCTTTCCTTCTTTCTCTTTCTTTCCCTCTTCCTTCCTTCCTTCATTCCTTCCTTTAGATTTTGTTTACTTATTTGAGAGAGAGGAAGAGAGAGAGCGCACAAGTGGGCTGAGGGGCAGAGGAAGAGAGAGAAAAACAGACTGCCATGGGGCTTGATTCCAGGACCTTGGGATCATGACCTGAGCCGAAAAGGCAGACACTTAACCAACTGAGCCACCCAGGCACCTTTGTAACAATATTTCTTGAACAAAGATACAATCATGCAGATACACACCAGGAGATAAGTGCTTAAAAAATAAGAATTATCTTAAATATTGTAACTAGGTTTAAAACATAGTGCTATTTTAAAGAAAATTTGTTAGATGTACTCTCCAAATAAAAAGAGATACCTTTTAAAATGATCTTTACAGGGGTACCACATCATCACTTAGGATAATAGTCAATGATTATTCTTCTTCACTGAGGTAGTTAATCATCATGCATTTTTTAGTTTCTTTTTTTTTTAACTCATTTTTAATTTTTTTTATTAAAGATTTTATTTATTTATTTGACAGACAGAGATCACAAGTAGGCAGAGAGGCAGGCAGAGAGAGAGAGAGAGAGAGGAGGAAGCAGGCTCCCTGCTGAGCAGAGAGCCCGATGCGGGGCTCGATCCCAGGACCCTGAGATCATGACCTGAGCCGAAAGCAGAGGCTTTAACCCACTGAGCCACGCAGGTGCCCCTCATTTTTAAATTTTTTAATTTAGGTTTTTGCCTATTGCTCTGTTCAGTTCTGTGGAGATACTAAGGATATATAAAGTCTTGTCCTCATGGAATTTATAGTTAGGCCACACAAGCAGTGTGTGTGTAGGGGTAGGTATAACACAAATGATCAGTGTTAAATGCAGGATGCAAATCCTAAATGCAAGCAGCTCAAAGAAAAGCAGCACAGAAATGTAAATGATCAGGAACATTTAAGACTTTGGCTAGATAAGAGAAGAGAGAGGGTGTTTTCAGATGTGAAAACAGATGAAAGACATAAGGGAGATTTCTCCCTCGATATTCAGTTCTCCCATAGGTATGTCCACCTAGATGGCTCAGATCTAAGAACCAGCCCAACTGAACTTACTGTCTTCTCTCTCCTTTTGTGTTCCAGAATCAGCAGATGACACCAGTGGCCTCCCAGCCTCTTAGACTAGAAAACTGGGAATCATCCTGAATTCCTCTCCCTTTCCTCCTACTTCAGTTCTGTCATTTTCTGTTCTGGGGCTGCTTTTCAAGAGCTCCCGCAATGCGCATTGCCACAGAACTGAGATCGGTGTGGTATCGTCACCGACTCTGATCCTCCCCCTCGCTGCAATCTTCTCTTCCATTAGCTCCTTTTGAGAGCTTTTTCCTTGTATTTCTCATCTTGGCCTAATGTTTTCAAATCAGTGAACTGCTTTAGACTGACCACCCAACTCTAATCAGATACTTCCCTGAGTTAAACTTCTTATTCAGTTTCCTAGTGTCCTGACTAGGCAGTCCATTCCTGCCCATCCCTACTAGCTGGGGACCCCAGACTCTGGTTATGGTCTCAGCTTTCCTGAGCCCTTCTCGTCCATTCCTACTCCAACTACCTTGGTTTAGGTGTTCATAATCTTTCGCCTGTTGTTGCAGATTGAGTTAATATGTTCAGCAAATATTTACTGTCCCCTTCCTCATCCTATTGGTAGAGAATCCTACTGTGTCCTGTAGACACGGAGGTTGGCCATGTGACTTTGGCTAGTGTAGTGTGGGCAGTAGGGGTAGTGCGCTAGCTCTGAGCAGGGGCTTTAGGAGACATTACATATTCTTACCCACCTCCCCGCACTCCTGCCATCCATCAATAGAAGAGCATGGCCCAGAGAAGCCATTGTTCCTTCATCCTGTGTTCCAAAATGTTTGTTGTTGTAAGATACAAAGGTTTTGGAGGAAATTAATTTTTGTTGTTGTAAGCTGGTAAGATTTTAGACTGTGTATTACTGTGGTAAAACCTGACACATATATCTGAATTTCTGCAAAAACCTCCCACCTACTCTTCCATTCTCCAGTCTTACTTTCCTCCCATCTATCCTCCACACTGGATTAAGTTAAAATTCTTCAGTAGCTCCCATGTGCCACAGGGTAAAAATCCAAGATGGCATAAAAGATTTACCCGCCCACCTTCACCTCCCATTATTCTTGATTTTGCATTTTAACCTCTGGCCATGCCTAAAGACCCAACATTCTTTTAATTCACTGCACTGTCTCTCTGTGTTCTCTTTTGCAAATGCTGTCAATTCTGAGCCAAATACTTCTCCCAGACCCCCTCCCTCTGCTGCCCTCCACCCAGCCCTTTCACCTGCAAAACCCTCATTAGGTTGAAGTTTTGCCACTGCTGAAATCTCTTCCCTGGCTTCCCTAAACTCTCAAAACAATTTGCAGAATTCCATGATTGCACACTATAGTTTGAAATTGATTATTTTTATACAGCTCTTTCAGTTAGGTTGTGAGTAATTTACTGATGCGAAGTTTGCCTTTTCATCTTTTTACTCTCAGGACTTAGCGTTGCTCCAGGCGTGTTTTAGATACTCAGTAAATGAAGCAATGGAAGTATAGTTGATTTTGAAGTCACTCCTGCTTACTGTCTTTCTCATCTAGTTGAACCGTGTTCACTTAACATTTACCATAAACTTGGATTAGCCCACATCTGTCACCAAAGTGCTCCTTCTCAAACTATTCCTTCAACATCAAGTGAACGCTCTCACGTAACCAACAACCAGGTCAAGAAATGAAACATCCCTGGCACCTTCCTTTTTCTGTTACCACTCACTACGGCCTCCTCCCAGATGTAAGCAGTGTTCCTACTTCTATCACCATAGATTTGTTTTGTCTATTTTAAAAACAATATATAAATGGAATCATAACTTATGTGCTCTTTGTGTCTGGCTTCTTTAGCTCAACGTTATGATTTGTGAGATTCATTCAAATTATTGTGAACAGCGATATTTCATTTTCACAGCTGTATAGCACCTCATGGTATAAATATAACTATTTATTTATTCATTCCACCGTTAATAGATATTTAGGTTGTTTCCCAAATGAATAAAGGTGCTATGAACACTTCTGTTTGTGTTTTTTGGTGTGCATATATGAATTTCTGTTGAGTATAAATGTAAGAGTACAATTTCTGGGCCACAAGTATCAGGATTTATTTTCGGCAAATGCTTCTAGACTCTTCTCAAAGGTGTACCAATTTATGCTGTCATCAATGGTGTGTGAGAGTTTCTTTTATCTTACATCCTCATTAACTCCTGATATCATCAGTCTTTTTCATTTTAGTAATTCCGGAGATGTCGTGGCTTTAATTTGCCCTTCCCTGATGGCTAATGACGTTGAACACTTTAAAAAAATATGTTTGCTTACTATTTAGATATCTTCTGTGAAATCACATTTTTCCATCAGGTTGTCCTTTTCTTATTTATATATAAGAATTTTCTGAAATCAGATACTAATATTTTGTATAGTATGTTCTGCTTCTATCTTCCCAGGAGAGATTGGCTTATAATTTTCCTTTTTTGTAATATTCTTGTGAGTTCTGAGTGAAGGTTATTTTGCTCTCATAAGAAAGTTAGAAAGTGTTCTTTCCCTATTCTCTGGAAAAGTTTAATGCAAGAGTGGTATTATTTCTAATTGTACTTTTAGAGTCCATACATGTAGGGCTTAAGCATATGAGCCTTCGAATCGTACTACTGGGGATGAATCTTAGTTTTGCCACTTTCTTAGTGTGTTGACCTTGGGAAAATTATATAACCTCTTTGTGCCTCAGCTTTCCCATCTATTAAATGGGAGGGATAAAAGTACCAGCTTCATCAAATCATTGTCAGGATCTTATTATTTACCATTAAAAATTCCTACTACCATGTTTGGCACATAGTAGGAGTTTACTGATTATTAGGTATTGTTATCACTTATCCCTCTAATCCATGCTTTTGCTCATGGCATAGTGTTTTCTAGAACCCGAACCTGTATTCTCTTCATGGTCTTGGTTTGACAGTAAGCCTCACACGGGTTGAGGAAGGAAGTAGAAACCTTTAAATGGGATACCAAAATCAAATTCTTCTTCACACTTGGTCTTTTCTCAGGCATATTTTTTCCTCTCCTTTTGCTTTATTTTGTGAAATGTCAGAGAAGAGACATAAGAAGCTTTCTATGGAAATAGTACTCAGAGAAAGACACAGATCTTAGTCATGGTACTTTCTTGGGGTTTTGGCAGTGTCGTAGGTGGGTGTAGGTCCTCATGGCAAATATTCCAGTGGTTAGAGGGGAGTCAGGACTTTCAATTTGCACTGCCTGGGTAACTGACCTTAGAGATCCTTAGTTTTTCTTTTTAATAAGAGGAAGCCCAGCCTTCCTAGGGTGTGGTTTGAATTCCTGATTTGGTGGTTGTCAGGGGCTTTAAAGCAATGACGGAGTCATTACTATGCAAATCTTTTTTTTTTTTTTTTTCCCTTTCAGCCTTTGTGTCACAAAAATACCCCTTAAGTGGGACGTCTGTTTTCATCTGGTTTATACCTGCAGTTGAAGACACATGGCTCTCTGATTAACTCTGAAACCATTAACACCACACCTTCATCGGAAAAAAAACACGGAAATTAGGGTTAAATAGGTTCTCCTGTGATTTTCTCTAATCCTTTTCCATCTTTACTGGCTTCTCTCCCTATGCTTCCCCTATATCTTCTCTCTACCTGCCTTTCACTTTGGAATGAATTACCCATCCCAGACCTCCCAGACCTCCCAGACCACCTCGAGACGCACACATTCTCTTTTTGCACACCTCTGGCCTCAGGACGCAGGCTATTCTCCTCTCATCCTTCTCTCTGAGCAATGAGAAAACAGAAAGGTAGCAACCTCCGTGTCTTCCTATTGTATGCAGGTGTCTGGTCTGAAGAGTGTCACTGCATTCTATACTGCCACAATAATATTTGCCATTGAAAAAAATAATTTTTCATCATTCTGTGCTTCTGTTTAACCTCAGAGGTTTGAAATCCTACTCATTTTCTGTAAACCTTGATCCAACTCTGATGTCAGAATGAGATGTTGGACTTCCTCTGCATTTTGTTTATACTCCTAATCTGTGACAGATAGGAATATCAAAATTCTAGGTGTGCAAGAATCAAGCCAGATGTGATTTTATTTTTTTTATCATGGGTTTTTATCTTTTTACAGTCCCATCATTGTTTTTCCTTCCCTCTCTTTTGAGGGCAGCAGTTAAGTTAGGATGTGGCAGAGACAGAATTAATGGCCCTCATTCTTTACCCATCTCCTGATCAAGTAATTGCCCTCCAACTGTGGACAAGAGTATCTGCAGCCCTTGACTGTGGGACCCGCTTTAGTCAGCGGGATATTGGCAAACATCACGTGATCAAATGCTGGAAACATATGTAGACTTGGGTTTGCTCTACTCTTGGGTCTTTACTGTCACTGTGAGAGGAAAAAGCCTGGACTATCCTGCTATTCCAGGACAAGGGTGAGAGCCATGTAGAGCAGAACTTATCCCCGGTTACATAAAGCAGCCAAGGCCAGGGAGTTCCCAGCTGACCAGCAAACACACAAACAAAATACATGCTTATTGGTTTAAACCATTGAGATCTGGGGTAGTTATGTAGCATTTTTTTCTAGCAAGAGCAAACTTACATTAAGTACATTAGGCTCAAGAGAGTGGCATCTTAGTGAGATTCTTTGCTATATCCTTGTCTCCATCTATTCTTTGACCATAAATCCACTGAAATCATTGCCATTTTTTTCTCATATTGACCAGAAGGTCCCTAGAATTCAGGTCTTAGCTACTTCTGTGATTTTCCCATGTATTACTGGGGCATGGGAAAATCAGAGTATTGGAGGCAGGTCTGCTTCCTACCCCAAGCCACACTGAAGGACATGTTACCTCCCTGGGCTCCACATGAGATCTGAGGTTTCCTGTGCTATTTAACCCCCTAACATATCTGGGAAGAGGATATATATATATATATATATATATGGCTAATTATATATATATATGGCTAATTCCTGTAGTTAATTTTAAATATTATGTCCCTGAAGACACCTGTGCTGACTTCATCTATACTCCATGATGTACTTGTATACCATCCCACTATTTTCTAAAACTCTCATCAGACTTACACTTACTGATTTTTCTTTTTATTTAAGTGATTTCTTAATTGAAGTATACGTCATACAAAAATGTATACTAACCATGGGTGCATAAGGATGAATTTTTACAAAATGAACACACCTGTGTTCACTCATCCAGATCAAGAAATAGCACATGAGCAGGACGCCAGAAACCCACTTGTGCCTTTTTCCAATAACAGCTGCCTTCAAGCTAACTATGTTGACTTCTGCCATCATAGATTAATTTCATACTTTATTTAATTTTACATAAATAGAATAAATAAATATAATGTGTATTTTTTGAAGTCTTGTTTTGCTTAGTATTACATTTGTGAAATTCATGGTATATATGACAATGATCTTTCTTTCTCATTCTTCTGAATGAGTATACCACAGCTTGTTCCCTGGTTGATTGACATTTGGGTGTTTCCAATTTTCAGCTTCAGTTTCTGACTATTACGAATGCTACTGCTGTCTATGATCAATATTCTTATGTCTTTATATCCACTTTTTGTTTGCCTTTTTTTTGGGAGAGATTTATATTTTTCTATTCTACATATACATAGGAGTGGATTGCTGGGTCATAGGATGGACATATGTTCGACTTTAGTAGATACCATCAAACAATTTCCTAGTGACGTTATACTAATTTAAATTCCCACCAGAAATATATGAACATTTTAGTGGCTTTATGTCCATGCTGACATTTGGTACTGTCAATATTTTTTATTGAGTCATTCTTGTGGGTGCATAGTGGTATCTTTATTGTGTTTTATAAATTGTAGCTAATGACTAATGAAGTTGAATATCCTTTTATTGGCAGTTTGTATATACTATTTTGTGCCATTTTTATTCAAGTCTTTGGGCTATCTTTCTTTTTTTTTTTTTCTTCCTATTGATATGTTAGGGGTTTTGTGTGTGTATTTTTTAATATATTCTATATATTGTCTCTTGTCCTTGGCTTGTCTTTCATACTTCTGAGGGTATCTTCTAAGAACAGAAGTTCATGATTTTAATGAAGTCCAATTTACTTGGTATTTTTCTTTGTGGATTTTTTGTATCTTATTTTAAAAATTGTTGCCTAGCTCAGAATCATGACTGTATTCTCCTGTTTTAGTTTTTCTTAGAAGCCCATTTTTTAATATTTAGGTCTACTACCAGTGTAAAAGTGATTTTTGTGTATGGTGTGAAATATGTAATTATAAATAAAATAAATAAATATCTATTTTTTTTCATATCCAGTTTATTGATAAGACCTTCCTTGGCATGTATTAATTTCATCAAAATCAAGTGTGGGTAAGTTTCTGAACTCTCTCTTCTGTTCCATTTGTCTATTCATTTAATGATTGATTAATTAATTTTTTAATTGTGTTATGTTAGTCACCATACAGTACATCATTAGTTTTTGATATAGTGTTCCATGATTCATTGTTTGCATATAACACCTAGTGCTGCATGCAATTTGTTCTCTCCTTAATACCCATCACCAGACTCACTCATCCCCCCATCCCTACACTTCTAAAACTCTCCCTTCATTTCCTGGAGTCCATAGTCTCTCATGGTTTGTCTCCCACTCCGATTTCTCCCCTTCATTTTCCCCTTCTCCTAATGTCCTCCATGCTATTCCTTATGTTCCACAAATAAGTGAAACCATATAGTAATCGATTTTCTCTGTTTGACTTATTTCACTTAGCATAATCCCCTCCAGTCCTGTCCATGTTGGTACAAAAGTTGGGTATTCATCCTTTCTGATGGAGTCATAATACTCCATTGTATATATGAACCACATCTTCATTATCCATTCTTCTGTTGCAGGGCATCTCAGCTCCTTCCACAGTTTGGCTATTGTGGATATTGCTGCTATGAACATTGGGGTGCATATAGCCCTTCTTTTCACCACATCTGTATCTTTGGGGTAAATACCCAGTAGTGCGATTGCTGAGTCATAGGGTAGCTCTACTTTTAATTTTTTGAGGAACCACTGCAGTGTTTTCCAAAGTGGCTGCACCAATTTGCATTCCCACTAACAATATAAAAGAGTTCCCCTTTCTCCACAACTTCTCCAACATTTGTTGTTTCTTGCCTTGTTGACTTTTGCCATTCTGACTGGTATAAGGTGGTACCCTAATGTGGTTTTGATTTGAATTTCTCTGATGGCTAATAATGATGAACATTTTTTCACGTGTCTGTTAGCCATTTGTATGTCTTCTTTGGAGAAGTGTCTGCTCAGGTCTTCTGCCCATTTTTTGACTTGTTTATCTCTTTTTTGGGTGTTGAGTTTGAGGAGTTCTTTGTAGATCTTGGATATCAGCCCTTTGTCTGTAGTGTCATTTGCAAATATCTCCTCCCATTCCGTGGGTTACCTCTTTGTTTTACTGACTGTTTCCTTTGCTGTGCATAAGCTTTTTATCTTGATGAAGTCCCAAAAGTTCATTTCACTTTTGTTTCCTTTGCCTTTGGAGACATGTCTTGAAAGAAGTTGCTGTGGCTGATGTCAAAGAGGTTACTGCCTATGTTCTCCTCTAGGATTTTGACGGATTCCTGCCTCACATTGAGGTCAATGTTTAATGATTAATTTAAAATTGCTTCTTCTACCTCAGACTACAAGTTCCATGAGGGTAGGAGGCACGTATATGCCTTATTAAATACTATATTCCTGGGATGCCTGGGTGACCTAGTTGGTTAAACATCTATATGTTTGATTTGATTTCTTGATTTCAGTTCAGATCATGTTCTTAGGGTCATGAGATTGAGGCGCAGATAAAGCTCCATGCCTAGTAGGGAGTCTGCTTGAGATACTCTCCCTCTGCCCCTCCCCCTGTTTGTGTGTACTCTCTCGCTCCCTCTCTCTCAAGTAAATAAATGAATCTTTAAAAAAATAGTATATTCCTAGTTTTTATAATATTGTCTGGTACCTTGGTTGGTGCTCACCACAGTTTTTCTGAATATTGAATGAATCTCCACCTTTCATAAACAGTTTAAATGATAGAATGCATTCACAAACTCATATTCATCTGTGGGCTAAACCATCTGTTCTATGGTTTAAGTTTATTTGTGAGACTGGTGCTCTCTTTTAAGATGCTCCTCAAAAGGACCCCATACAAAAATATTTTCATTTTTTTCACACGATTATGGATACATAAAATACATTAAATCATCCATTTTGTGGGAATGCTATTAAGCTAAGAATTTATTATTGATTCTAATCTTTTCCTTGTATTGTACTCTGTTCTTTCTACTTATTATTGATACATAAACTTCTCTGCTATATGTGTGCTCTATCGACATTTTAAAAATCTTTTGATTATAGGGGTGCTTGGATGGCTCAGTTATTAAGCTTCTGACTCTTGGTTTCAGCTCAGGTCATGATCTCAGACTGTCAGCCTCTGTGCTTAGCATAGAATCTGCTTGAGATTCTCTCCCTCTCTCTTTGCCTCTCCCCCGACTCATGCTCTGTCTCTCTCTTTCTTTCTTTAAATAAATAAAATCTAAAAGAAAGTTTTGATTGCATAAATATTACATGAATACATTCTTTCTTTTAAAAATTAATACATTATGGAAAAGAGTATAGAAGTTCCTTAAAAAGTTAAAAATAGAACTATCCTACAATCTTGTAATTGCATTACTGGGTATTTATTCCCCAAATACAAAAACACTAATTAAAAGGGATACATGCACCCCTATGTTTATTGCAGCAATATTTACAATAGCCAAATTATGAAAGCAGCCCAAGTGTCCATTGATAGATGAATGGATAAAGATGTGAGAGATGTGTGTGTGTGTGTGTGTGTGTACACACACATCTCTCACATCTTTATATATATGTAAATATTTACATATATAAATATATATATTTTTATATATATGAACAATGGAGTATTATTCAGCCATTAAAAAAGAATGAAATCTTGCTATTTACAATGACATGGTTGGAGTTAGTATAATGCTAAGTGAAATAAATCAGTCAGAGAAAGGCAAATACCATGATTTCACTCGTATGTGGAATTTAAGAAACAAAACAAATGAGCAAAGGAAAAAAAAGAGAAAGAGAGAGACAAACCAAGAAACAGACTCTTAACTGTAGAGAACAAATTGTTGGTTACCAGAGGTGAGGTGGTGGGGATGAGTGAAATAGGTAATGGGGATAAGGAGTTCACTTACTGTGATGAGCATTGGGAGTTGTATGGAACTTTTGAATCACTATATTGTACACCTGAAACTATCATAACACTATACTGGAATTAAAATTTAAAAACATTAAGACATCATAGATAAAAGTAAGGTCCCTTTTGATCAGCACTTTCTTTTTTTTTTTTTTTTTAAGATTTTATTCATTCATTTGACAGACAGAGATCACAAGTAGGCAGAGAAGCAGGCAGAGAGAGAGGAGGAAGCAGGCTCCCTGCAGAGCAGAGAACCCGATGCGGGGCTCGATCCCAGGACCCTGGGATCATGACCTGAGCCGAAGGCAGAGGCCTCAACCCACTGAGCCACCCAGGCGCCCTGATCAGCACTTTCAATCTCATGTCCTTTTCCTT
Organism: Enhydra lutris kenyoni; assembly: GCF_002288905.1. NCBI lineage: Eukaryota > Metazoa > Chordata > Mammalia > Carnivora > Mustelidae > Enhydra > Enhydra lutris. The sequence goes on from NW_019154087.1 coordinate 69,231,598, forward strand.
CTCATCAGTTATGGCCATTGCTATATTTAACAATGAACTATTGGATAATATATAATAATATTATTATATTTCCAATAGTATATTAGAATATTTATGTATACTTCTATATATTCCAGTATACTATATACAACATATAGTATATATAATAATTGTTGTATAATAATTATATATTATATATATTATATATATTATATATTATGTTGTGTAATATGTTATATATTATATTCCCTATTGTACGTTATACTGTATAATGTAGAAGTTAAATATGAAGATTATCTGGATTCAAATATAAGTTCTTCCACCTTGGAACTACTCTGTGCTTCAGTTTTCTCATCTATAAAATGGAGATGATAGTCCCTATATCATTGTTTCCATTTTTATTGTAAGAAGTCAATGATCTTCTAAAGAAATAAAAAATCAAGGAAAGTGTCTTTCATATTTACTTACATATTTATCATTTCTGATGCCTATTACTCCTCTGTGCAGTTGCAGATTTCTATCAGATCTCTCTTTCTGTTTGAAGAACATCTTCTAGTACATGTGTGCTGGTGATGTATATTCTAAGCTATTATTTGTCTGCAAAGTCTTTATTTTACTTTCATTTCCGAATTGTATTTTGGCTGGCTGTAGAATTCTGTATTGATATTTTTGGTTTTATAGTACTTTATATATGTCATTTCACTGTTTTCTCATTTTTATAGTTTCTGACCAGAAGTCTCTTATAATTATCTTCGTAAATTTGGCTTTATTTAAAATTTTCTTTCTATAACTGCTTTTAAATAATACTTTTATGATGTAGTTTGTGGTTTTTTTGTTTTTTTTTTTTTTTGGTGTTCACTTTGCTTAATGTTTGCTGAGTTTCTTGGGCTTTTATGTTTATAATTTTCATTTAATTAGAAAATATTCATCCAGTCATCCTCAAATATTTTCTCTGCCTTTCCATGTCCCCATATTTTTACCTACTGATACTCCAAGTTTGGTATATTAGTCTGCTTGCTTTGTCCTACAGGTCACTGAAGCTCTGTTCATTTTTTTATGTTCTTTTTTTTTCATTTCATTTTATTTTATTTTATTTCTTTTCAGTGTTCCAGAATTCATTGTTTATGCACCACACCCAATGCTGTTCATTTTTTTTTAAAAAATCAAATTTTTCATTGTGTGTTATTTTGTGTATTTTCTCATGCTATAAGTTTATGTTTACTAATCTTTTCTTCTGTTAATCACATCCTTTGTATTTTTTTTATTCCTAAAAATTTCATTTGGATAATTTTTATGTCTTTTATTCTTTTTGTTGTGTTCATTTTTTCCTTTAAATCTTTCAGTATGTAATATTAGTAACTGGTATTTTAAAATCATTGTCTGAAAATTTTATCCCATTCATCGTTCCCTGTTCTATCAATGGATTTTTCTATAAAAGATTATATGTGGCATTCTTATTGCTTCTTTAGATGCCTGATTATTTCTTATTTCTTTAGATTCCATTGTATTCCTTTGAAATGTATTGTTCTTTGTTCTAGCAAGCAGTTAAATTATGCAGATCAATTTGAACTTTTTAATTCTTTAAAGCTTTGCCAGGATGGGTTTAGAGGAATCTTTACCCTGCAGCTAAGTTAACCCTCCTACGGAGTCTGAAATTTCTGAGGTCTCTACTGAATGCTCGCCATATTATGACATCTCTCCTCTCTGACTAGTGAACTGTTCTTAACCCCATTATGGGGTTGGTTCACCCTAACTCCCAGCCTCAAGGAATTTTATTGTATGGTTGTGGAGACGATCACTCTGCCAAAAAAAGGACTCCCTTGCTAATCTTTTGAGTTGTCTTTTTACAGTTTTCTCACCTCTGGCACTCTGCTCCACAAATTCTAGTCATTTTGCCTTCTCTGAATCCTAATTTCATCTTCTCAACTCCATAAGTGTACTGGGCTAAAATAATTCTTTCCTTGAGCTGCCTAGAAGCTGACACCTGGCAGAAAGCCAAGAAAATCATAGGGCTCATTTTGCTTGCTTCACTCTTCTCAGGGATCACAGACCAACGCTGCCTATTGTCCAATGTCTGAAAAGAGTTGGTTCATATATTTTGCCCAGTTTTCTAGTTATTTACAGTTGGAGGGTAATTCTCATAGCCCTTCCATGATATTGTGTTTTGTATTAAACACACTTAAAAATTATTTTGTTTTTTCCTTCTTTTGGAGCAATTAAGTTTTTTTTTTATTGTTGTTCCATAGTTTTACTATATTGATTCAGAAAATGTCCATTCTTTGGGTGGTTACTCTTGAATTTAGGGTTCTTTCAACAAGGATCTGTGGATAAGGGTTTCCAGACACACTTCACAAGTTGTGCACTGAGCAACTCCAGGAGGAGCCATTAACATGTCCATGCAATTGTGCAACATTACAGCTGGTATACAAGAACATCTTTACATATCTGTTCATATTTTTATTTTTTACTGTTGAATGATAAGTTCTCCAAATATAGAATTTATGTTCATAGGTAAATCCCTTTAGAGCCTTAAAGATATCACTCCATTTTAAAAACAGTCATCTCTGTTGCTTTTGAAATGCCTGATACAAATTTGATGCTCCTTCTATTCTGGATAGTCTGTTTTTCTGGTAACTTTAAGGATTTTCTAATTATCCTTCATGTTCTAGAATTTCAGTGCCAATACTCAAAAGTATAGGCTTTAAAACATTGTTCCCCCTTGGCAGTCTTTTGGATTTTTCTATTTGAGTCCTCATGATATTCTATGATATAGAAAGTATGTTAAGGATAGAAAGTGTGTGTGCTTGTATGTTTGAGTTTGACATGGAGAAAAAAGGTAGTCAAAACCTCATCCTCCATTAAGTACATTGAATAGATATGCCTATAACTGGGTATAACAATTATTTCTTTTCGGTATATACTTAGAAGTGTAACTGCTAAGTCATGGAGTGGGTAGACATTTACCTTTAAAAGATACTGCCAAACAGTTTTCCAAAGAGGTTGTGCCAATTTACACTTCTACCAGCAATCCAATTGACCAACATTCTTGTCAACACATTGTATTGTCAGTCTTTTCAGGTTTTTTTCATTCTGCTAATGTGTGATGGTGTCTCTTTGTGGTTTTAAATGGCTTTCCCTGATGAGCAATAATTTGGGGTCCCTTTCGGTACATTCATTGGTCACTTGTCTTCTTTTATAACATATCTGTCATTTCATTGACTCAGTTTAAAACTTCTAAAAACATATATTCTGTATGTATGTCCTTCACTGGATTTTTGTGTTGTAGGTATATTCTCCTGCTCTGTGACCTGTTTTTTCACGCTTGTATTGGTGTCTTTTGATGAACATAAATTCTTAGGATGAATTAAATCCAATTTAACTTCTTTTTTTTTTTTTATGGTTAGTGCCTTTGCCTCTTGCTTAAGAAGTCATTTTCTGCCTGAGGTCATGAAAATTTTTTTTTCAAAAATATTTTTTATGTTTTCACCTTTTTTATATTTATATCCCAGATGACTTCAAATTAGTTTTTAACTATATGGTGTGAAGCAGTCATCAAAGTTCATTTATTTTTTCCACACAGATATCTAATTGTTTTAATATAATTTTCTAAAATTGTCATTTTTTTATTACAGAATTTCAGTGGTGGTTTTTTTGTATTCTATTGCATTTAGTTCATATTTTACAAATTTGATTATATATGTGTTGGTTTCAATATGATTCTTTTTTCTCTTCCATTGGTCCACTCTTGTAATTACAATAGCTTTATAATAGGTCTTGTATTATTTCTCCCAATTTCTTCTTTCTTTTTTTAAAAAAGATTTTATTTATTTATTTATTTGACAGAGAGAGAAAGACAGGAAGAGAGGGAACACAAGCAAAGAAGTGTGAGAGGGACAAGCAGGCTTCCCACCAAGCATGGAGCACAACTGGGGGCTCGATCCCAGGCCCCTGGGATCATGACCTGAGCTAAAGGCAGACTCTTAATGTCTGAGCCACCCAGGTGCCCACTCTCCCAATTTCTTCTACTTCAACATTTGTCTTTTTAAGTTCTTAAATTTATATTTTAAGTTCTTAAATATATTTATTTAAGTTCTTATATTTAAGTTCTTAAAAGGTATATTTTAGACTCATTTGTCAATTTCAAAAAAAAAAAAAAAAAATCCTTTCCTGGGATTTGGTTTCGAATTTCATTGGATCTATAGATAAGTTTGAGGAGAATCAAATCTTAATAAACTTGAATTCTTCCAATCCATTAACATGTTCCATGACTCAATTTATTTAGGTCTTCTTTGCTTTCTCTTTAATATTTTGCAGTTTTCAGTATATACTGGTCATATAGATCTTTGGTTAGGTTCATTTCTACTTATTTTATTTTTTATGAGATTGTATACAGTTTTGTTTATTTTTTCATTTCAATTTCCTTTTTTTGTTGTTAGGTCACAGAAATACAATTAATCTTTGTATATTGATTTTGATATTAGTGACACTCTAAATTCACTTATTAATTCTAATAGTTTGCAGATTATTTTGAGTTTTCATGTATAATGTATATATGTATATTATAATATATGTATATTTTATATACATAACCATGTATATGGTTATGTCTTCTGCAAATATAGATAGTGGCTCTTTTCCAATATTTTTACCTTTCCCTTCCTTTTTTTTTTTTTTTTTGTAATTTTACTTTTTTTCAGTGTTCCAAGAGTCATTGTTTATGCACCACACCCAGTGCTCCATGCAATACATATCCTCCTTAATACACACCACCAGGGTCACCCAACCCCCATCCCCTCCCCTTCAAAACCCTCAGTTTGTTTCTGAGTCCACAGTCTCTCATGGTTCATCTCCCCCACCGATTTCCCCTGACTCACTTCTCTCCAGCTCCCAATGTCCTCTGTGTTATTCCTTATGCTCCACAAATACGTGAAACCATATGATAATTGACTTTCTCTGCTTGACTTATTTCACTCACATAATCTCTTCCAGTCCCATCCATGTTGATACAGAAGTTGGGTATTCATCCTTTCTTTTTTTTTTTTTCCATTTTATTTTATTTTATTTCTTTTCAATGTTCCAAAATTCATTGTTTATGCACCACACCCAGTGCTCCATGCAATATGTGCCCTCCTTAATACCCACCACCAGGCTCACCCAACTCCTCACCCCCATCCCCTCCCAAACCCTCGGTTTCTTTCTCAGAGTCCACAGTCTCCCATGGTTTGTCTCCCCTTCCAATCTCCCCCAACCCACTTCTCCACTCCGTCTCCCAATGTCCTCCATGTTATTCCTTATGGTCCACAAGTAAGTGAAACCATATGATACTTGACTCTCTCTGCATGACTTATTTCACTCAGCATAATCTCTTCCAGTCCCATCCACGTTGATACAAAAATTGGGTATTCATCCTTTCTGATGGAGGCATAATACTCCATTGTGTATATGGACCATATCTTCTTTATCCATTCATCCATTGAAGGGCATCTTGGTTCTTTCCACAGTTTGGTGACTGTGGCCATTGCTGCTATGAACATTGGGGTACAGATGGCTCTTCGTTTCACTCCATCTGTATCTTTGGGGTAAATACCCAGTAGTGCAATTGCATGTTCATAAGATAGCTCTATTTTTAATTTTTTGAGGAATCTCCACACTGTTTTCCAAAATGGCTGCACCAACTTGCATTCCTACCAACAGTGTAAGAGGGTTCCCCTTTCTCCACCTCCTCTCCGACACATGTTGTTTACTGTCTTGTTAATTTTGGCCATTCTAACTGGTGTAAGGTGGTATCCTAGTGTGGTTTTGATTTGAATCTCCCTGATGGCTAATGATGATGAACATTTTTTCATGTGTCTGTTAGCCATTTGTATGTCTTCTTTGGAGGAGTGTCTGTTCATGTCTTCTGCCCATTTTTTGATGTGATTATCTGTTTTTTGAGTGTTGAGTTTGAAGAGTTCTTCATAGATCTTGGATATCAGCCCTTTGTCTTAGTGTCATTTGCAAATGTCTTCTCCCATTCCGTGGGTTGCCTCTTTGTTTTGTTGACTGTTGACTGTTTCCTTTGCTGTGCAGAAGCTTTTGATCATGGTGAAGTCCCAAAAGTTCATTTTTGCTTTTGTTTCCTTTGCTTTTGGAGACATGTCTTGAAAGAAGTTGCTGTGGCCAATGTTGAAGAGGTTACTGCCTATGTTCTGCTCTAGGATTTTGATAGATTCCTGCCTCACATTTAGGTCTTTTATCCATTTTTAGTTTATCTTTGTGCATGGTGTAAGAGAATGGTCAAATTTCATTCTTCTACATATAGCTGTCCAATTTTCCCTGCACCGTTTATTGAAGAGAATGTCTTTTTTCCACTGTGTATTTTTTCCTTCTTTGTTGAAGATTATTTGACCATAGAGTTGAGGGTCCATATCTGGGCTCTCTACTCTGTTCCACTGGTCTACGTGTCTGTTTTTGTGCCAGGACCATGCTGTCTTGGTGATCACAGCTTTGTAGTAAAGCTCGAAATCAGGCAACATGATGCCCCCAGTTTTGTTTTTCTTTTCAACGTTTCCTTAGCATTCCAGGGTCTCTTCTGGTTCCATACAAATTTTAGGATTGTTTCTTCCAGCTCTTTGAAAAATGCCAGTGGAATTTTGATCGGGATGGCATTGAAAGTATAGATTGCTCTAAGCAGTATAGACATTTTAACAATGTTTATTCTTCTGATCCATGAGCATGAAATGCTTGTCCATCTTTTTGTATCTTCTTCAATTTATTTCATGAGTGTTCTGTAGTTCCTCGAGTACCCTGATCCCCAAACCAGGAAAGATCCCATCAAAAAGGAGAATTTCAGACCACTATCCCTGATGAATATGGATACCAAGATTCTCAACAACATCCTAGCTAATAGGATCCAACAGTGCATTAAAGAGATTATCCACCATGACCAGGTGGGATTTATCCCTGGGTTTCAAGGGTGGTTCAACATTTGCAAATCAATCAATGTGACAGAACAAGTCAATAAGAGAAGAGAGAAGAACAACATGGTCCTCTCAATTGATGCAGAAAAAGCATTTGACAAGATACAGCATCCGTTCCTGATTAAAACTCTTCAAAGTATAGGGATAGAGGGAACATGTGTCAACTTCGTAAAATCTATCTGTGAAAAACCCACAGCGAACATCATTCTTAATGGGGAAAAGCTGACAGCCTTCCCTTTCAGATCAGGAACACAACAAGGATGTCCACTCTCACCACTGTTGTTCAACATAGTTCTGGAAGTCCTAGCAACAGCAATCAGACAATAAGAAGAAATAAAAGGTATTCAAATTGGCACAGAAAAAAGCCAAACTCTCTCTCTTCACAGATGACATGATACTTTTTATGGAAAATCCCAGACTCCACCCCCAAACTACTAGAACTCATACCTTTCCCTTCTTTTGGAGACTTCCCATACAATGTTGAGAATATTTGATGGTGGTGCACATTGTTGTTCTTAGACATCGTTGGTTGTCACCGCTGACTAGATGGTGCCACTGGCAAAATGCACAGGCCCTACTCCCACAACGAAGGATTACCCAGATCCAATGACAATAAGGCCTAGTTGAGAAATCTTGATGTAAAGGAAAGCAGACTAACATCTCATCAACCTCAGGGCATGACTATTGATATTCATAACCTTGACCCTGAATCATTTGGAAAAAATTAGACTATGATCAGTAGACCCTAAAATATAATGCATTCTTGAAAAATTTATGTAAAGGTGGTTAATATTTGCAACAATTGAGGGCTTTAGGACATGTTTCTACTGTCTAAAAGATTAATTTATGTGAAAGACCTCATTTCCAAATAGTGCCAAATGCAGGAAGTATTACAGAAAGTCAAGACCTCTTTATAATTTTTGTATTGTTTGAGATAATTTAAAAAACATTTCTGGATTACTGGATTGATATTTTCACAAAGAGATTCTTTTTTAAAAAGTTCTAAAGCAAACTGTGGTTTGGACTTAATGGCCCCAGTGAACGTTCTTCCTCTCTATAGAGAGTTTTACACAAGAGTCAGCCTGCACCTCGGACTTCAGCAGCATTTGGCTATCAGCTGGGAGCTCATTCAAGAGAGTTCCTTCTGCAGATCAATCATTCTTTTCACTTTCAGAACTGGGGCACACTCAGTTGGGGCATGAAAAAGCCAACTAAATTTGGTGTAATTGCAGCAGGTTTCTGGAATTCATCTGAATGGAGTGGAGGAAGGGCAGGAAGGTGTCATGGGAGAGAATTATGCAAAAGTTCATGAAAGGATAAAATGTGCTGGAAATAAAATGAATAAGGAATGACATCTGGAAATTGATTGAAAAAAGGCAACAAATGAAAGTGCATCTGGGGAAGAGAAAACAGGACCCAGATTGCCACAGATCTGGAAAGATAGGAGCATAGAGAAAGTTCTGTTAAAAACAAAACAAACCAAAAACCCCTGTGGCCTTGTGACATGCATTTGGAACCAAACAAACTTGGGTTGAGTTTCTGACCAAGAGATCTCAATTGATACTTAAGCATGCTTTCTGAGCTATGAAATATGTGCATAATGGAAGCCCAGAAGAGCCAGTGGTAAGGAAAGGTGACACTGCTCTGGCAAAATTAAAAAATGTGCAGAGTTGAGTGGAGATGGTCTTTGTAACTGATAGGTCATGTATTAGGCAGCAAGAAGCAAATTTCATTGCCTCTTTGATTGCTGCATTTATGTCCCACATTCCACCTGTCTCTTTAATGAAATACTTTGTTGAGTCCTGGGTCACAATATCATCAAGCTGCTTAGATGACCCTGGTTTGTGATATGGCACGAGTGCATTTCTTGGTGTATTTATAACATAACACTGAATAATAGCCACATTGGCATTGCTGGTCATAAGTCATGCTATCATCACACTCTCCAATCATGCAGAGCCAATCATAATTTTCCCTATCCATCTACAGGACGAAGAGAACCTAACATTATCCACTGGACCTCAATGTCCTCATTTAAGTCACAGAGGAATGAGTGTGTAGTACAATCTCAAGATACAAAATGAATCTGTCATATCAAATCTCCTGGGGTGATGAGGTGATGACCACCAGAGCTTCTGGCTAAAGATTCTTGTGGAGACTCAAAATCAGGACAGAATGCTTTTCATTGCTGAGATTGTGACACGACTATTCCATCAAAAACCTAGTCATGTTACTCAGGAAACTCACAAATTTCTTCTTGCTCTGGTATTTTGGTCCTTTGCTTTCAATATCTTTTCTCTTTAGTTCTTTTGGTCCACTCTGTAATGATAAGCCTCAAAGTTTAAAGAAGGGACACTATTTTGTAGTACATATTATACTAATCTATGGAGAAGAGGATAGCAGGGAAATCATCTATCCATTTTGCCTCTAAAGACAAATATGACACAATACACAGATACCTCCTGTTATGGGTTGAATGCCCCCTAACTTCATATATTAAAGTCTTACCCCAGTATCTCAGAATGTGACTATATTTGGAGAAGTTATTAAGTAATTAAAGAAGTAATTAAATTACAATGTGGACATTAGGGTAGGCCCTAATATAATATGCCTGGTGTTCTTATAAGAAGACAAGATTCAGATACACATACACAAAAAGGGAAGATCATACGAAGACAGAGAAGACAGCCATCTACTACTTAAGGAGAGAGGCCTCAGAGAAAACCAGCTGTGCCAACACCTTGATCTTGGACTTCTAGCCTCCAGAACTGTGAGGTAACAAATTTCTATTGTTTAAACCATCCGGCATGTGGTTCTTCGTTGTGGCATCCCTAGAAAATAAATATATCCACATACAATTTGATGTCTTTTCCTGGATAAATAAATATTTTCTTCAAGTTTAAGTGGATTATTAACCAAATACTGAGTGTTTTAAAGAAAATGAAGAGATAATATCAAATAACCCCTACAAACTTTTTTCACATAAAATGGACAGACAGCAGTGTGAATCCATGGTACAAATGTCTTCATTTGATTTTGCATAATATCAAACCAACAGATTGAGATTGAAGTATATACGGGCTCTGGGAAGTGACAACAGGAAATCATTGTAGAGGAGTAGAGAAGTAAAACAGAAAAGTTGGGTTAAAAAGCAGGCTACCATTATAGGCAACTGGGGCTCAATCCCATCGGAGAACTCTGAGAGAGGGTGTAGAACATGCCTCAGAACTGTTGCTCCTAAAGAGTGAGGCAGGTGGAAACAATAAAATAACTAGGAATAAACTTAACCAAAGAGGTGAAAGATCTGTACTCTGAAAAATGTAAAACACAAATGAAAGAAATTCAAGATGATGCAAAGAAATGGAAAGACATCCATGTTCACAGGTTGAAAGAACAAATATTGTTAAAATGTCTATACTACCTGAAGCAATCTATACATTTAATGCACTCCCTATCAAAATGCCAACATAATTTTTTCAGAGAACTAGAATGAATAATCCTAAAATTTGTATGGAGTCCCAAAGGACCTCAAATAGCCAAAGCAATCTTGGAAAAGAAAAACAAAGCATCACAATTCCAGATATCAAGTTATATTATAAAGTGGTAGTAATTAAAAGAGTATGATACTGACATAAAAATAGACACATAGATTGATGGAATACAACAGGAAACCCAGAAATAAACCCACAATTATATGGTCAATTAATCTTTGACAAAGGAGGAATGAATATGTAATAGGAAAAAGACAGACTTTTCAATAAATGGTGTTGGGAAAACTGGACAGCCACATCCAAAAGATTGAAACTGGACCACTTTCTTACTCCATACACAAAAATAAATTCAAAATGGATTAAAGACCTAAATATGTGACCTAAAGTCACAAAAATCCTTGAAGAGAGCACAGGCAGTAATTTCTTTGACATCAGCCATAGCAACTTTTTTTTCTAGGTAGGTTCTCCCGAGACAAGGGAAATAAAAGCAAAAATAAACTTTTGGGAATACATCAAAATGAAAAGTTCCTGCACAGAGAAAGAAACAATCAATGAACCTAATGATAAGGAGAATGTATTTGCAAATGACATACCTGATAAAGGGTCAGTATCCAAAATACATAAAGGTATATATAAAATACATAAAGGGTCAGTATTATCAGTATTCAAAATATATAATGAACTTAAACAATTCAACACCAAAAAAACCAAATAATCCAATTTAAAAAATGGGCAGAAGGTGAACAGACATTTCTCCAAAGAAGACATAGAGCTTGTCAACAGACACATGAAAAGATGCTCAACATCACTTACCATCAGGGAGATGCAAATCAAAACTACAGTGGGATATCACCTCACACCTATCAGAATCACTTAAAATAAAAAACAAAAGAAACAACAGTTATTGGTGAGGATGTGGAGAAAAAAGAACCCTCTTGAACTGTTGGTGGGAATGAAAACTGGTACAGCCACTATGGAAGATAGTATGGAGGTTCCTCAAAAAATTTAAAATAGAACTACCTTACAATCCAGTAATCACACTGCTAGATATTTAACCACCCAAATACAAAAACACTAATTCAAAGGGATGCATGCACCCCTGTGATTACTGCAGCATTATTTATAATTGCTGAACTATGGAAGCAGTCCAATTGTCTATCAATAGATGAATGGATAAAGATGTGGTATATATATACCATGGAATATTATTCAGCCATAAAAAGAATGAAATCTTGCCATTTGCAACAACATGGATGGAGCTAGAGAGTATAAGGCTAAGCGAAATAAGTCAGTCAGAGAAAGAAAAATACCAAATGATTTCACTCATATGTGGAATTAAGAAACCAAACAAATGAGAAAAAGAAAAAAAGAGAGAGAAGAAAAAGAGAGGAGAGGTAAACCAAGAAAGAGACTATTAAGTATAGAGAACAAACTGAATGATTACCAGATGGGAGATGGGTGGGAGGATGGGTCAAGGAGGAGATGGGATTAAAGAGTACAGTTATCGTGATGAAAAAAATTAGGTTATGACATCCAAGTGCTTAACTCCATGCCTGGTACAGCATAAACAATGGTTGTTCACCATCAATATCATCATTGTTAAGGTGGCTATTATTACTCTGGTGGATGGCTGGGCTGCTGTGGGGGCCTGGCCCTCCACAGCTCAATAGAAACAGGTCCTTTGAGGGAAATGTATAGATGACACTCCCTGCCTATAATGAGACTAGTCTTTCCCACTTTGTTTATAAAGCATTGGAAGTGTCAATATTTGTGGGGTGAGTAGCCCACGATGACCATGTTTTTACCCCATTACAATTCAGTTTTTATCTCCTCTGACAGGAGGTTATGTTAATATTGAATCAATTCACTCAAACGTAATCTTTAAAGAGAAGACAAGTCTGGTCAAATAAAATGACAAGCCACCTGTCATGTGGTTCCCGGCTGGGGAGAAGTGTTCTGAAGGTGTTCACTCACACAAAAAACTCCCATCAGAGTCATCTTCCCAGAGTGTGTTAATTATTTTCAATGTCTCAAGGAAGCATGGGAGACACATGGTGACAAACGTCCTGGCTAAATGCACTAGGGATTACTCAAGGGTTATTAGTCTTCCATGCACTAGCACGCAGGCCTCAGCTGTTACCTAACCACAGCTGGGAGTTCACCTTGCAGAAGACACACCAGGCTCAATGGGCCCACCTGAATGAACACTGAAGCTGAGCCTGAATCCCCCAGTGGAGGGCCTACAGGAGCAAGAGATGGCACACAGCGTACATCCCAGGATCCAGGCTTATGTTTGGGTTTCATAGTTATGTGAATCCATCGATTTCTTTTGCTTGCTAGAATTATTTGATTGGAGTTTTTGTTGCTTCAAACTGGAAGAAGCTCATCTTCTTACCAATAAAAATACTTGTAAATCATATATTACTTTCACTTTTCTTTCTCAGATTTTTAACTTTTTTTTTGAAATTTATTCTTTTTTCTAAGTTGTGGTAAAATACACTTAACATAAAATATACTTTTGCCTTATTAGCTCAGGCTTCTATAATAGCAGACCATGGTCTGAGTGGCTTAAACAGCAGAAATGCATTTCTACTGTCCTGGAAACTGGGGAGTTTGAGATCAGGGTGTCGGCATGATTGAGTTTGGGTGAAGGCCTTCTTCCTAGTTTACAGATGGCTGCCTTCTTGCTTTTCGCTCATATAGCTAAAAGAGAGCAAGAGACATTTCTTCTGTCTCTTCTTATAAGGGCACTAATCCTATTCGCAAAGGCAAGTGTTTAACCAACAGACTGAAACACCTAGACACCCCTGAGATCATCTTTCTTTTTTTTTTTTTTAAGATTCTATTTATTTATTTGACAGAGAGATCACAAGTAGGCAGAGAGGCAGGCAGAGAGAGGGGGAAGCAGGCTCACCGCTGAGCAGAGAGCCCGATGTGGGGCTCGATCCCAGGACCCTGAGATCATGACCTGAGCAGAAGGCAGAGGCTTAACCCACTGAGCCACCCAGGCGCCCCCTAATATAGGCATTTTACAGCTATAAATTTCCCTCTAACTACTGCTTTAACTGCTCTCATAAGCATTTTTTTTAACTAGACAATTTATTTATGTATTTATTTTTCAGAGAGAGAGAGCACAAGCAGGGGAAGCAGCAGGCAGAGGGAGAAGCAGGCTCCCGACTGAGCAAGTAGACCCATGTGGGACTTGATCCCAGGACTCTGATGATGACATGAGCTAAAGGCAGATGCTTAACTGACTGAGTCACACAGGAACCCTGTTTTTTAAGTTTATTAATTTCTAAGCATTTTCTGATTTTCCTGTGATTTCTTCTTTGAAGCATTGTTTTTTAAGAAGGTATTGTTTAATTTTCACCTTTGTGACTGTTCCAGATTTCCTTCTATTATTGATTTCTAATTTTATTCAGTTGTGCTCAGAGAACATAACTGGTATGATTTTAGTCCTTTTAAATTTGTTTATTTGTATCGATAAAAATGTATGATCTAGCCTGGAGAATGTCTCATGTACACTTGAGAAGAATGTACATTCTCCTGTTCTTGGGTATAGTGTTCTCTCCATGAGGTGTGATTGGCTTATTATTCTTTTCAAATCTTCTATTTAGTTGTCAATTTTTTGTCTCTTATCCTATCTTTTATTGCAAGTGGAGTATTTGAAGTCTCCAACTATTATTGTTAAATTGTCTGTTTCTCCCTACAATCCTGTCAGCCATTGCTTCATGTTTTTTGGTGCTCTGTTGTTAGGTGCAGTTGTTTAAGTTAGAGAGGAGGGGAAAAGATGAGTTATAAACAAAATTTCATGTATTCTATCTTTTATTTTTATCTATGTAGTTCCCTCATTTTTTTAGTGTAGATTTGAGTTACTGTCTAGTGCCCTTTCAATTTCACTCAAAAGGACTCTCTCTAATATTTTTTGTGGGGCAGTTCTCAATTTCCTTTATTGCCTTCTTATTTAATTTTTTTTCAGAAAGATGATGTATCCATGGGAGTGGCTATGAAATCTTTAAAGATAACTGATAAAATGTTAAAACAATAATTAGTCCTTGTTATAAAAAGTATTTTGCTTTCTTTGGAAATACTGTAGTTCTTTTATTTGAACCAGTTCTATAGGTTCTCTTGTTTCTAAAACTGAAAAAAAAAAATTCTTTTCTGTAAGAGTGATGGAAAAACCCTTCCTGAATGTAGCAATGCTAATAATTAAATTATGAAAAGCACTTCAGTCTTTAATTATGAAATAAATTCTTTGTGAAATCAAACCGAAGTCTATAAACAATGGTGTTTGTTTAAAAAACTGAACAAATAATGGCAAGTTTGGATAAAGGCACAGAACATAATTCTTGAATATTGAGTGGTAGGATTGTCTTTCATAACTCCTTCCAAAGTGGTTTTTTTTTTTTAAGATTTTATTTATTTATCAGAGAGAGAGAAGGAGAGAGAGCGAGCACAGGCAGACAGAATGGCAGGCAGAGGCAGAGGGAGAAGCAGGCTCCCTGCCAAGGAAGGAGCCCGATGTGGGACTCGATCCCAGGACACTGGGATCATGACCTGAGCCGAAGGCAGCTGCTTAACCAACTGAGCCACCCAGGCGTCCCCCAAAGTGTTTTATACATATTAATTTAAACCTCACAAGTATTCACTGGTAGATCATTTATCCACAAGTGTTTGCCAGTAGATCATTTGTCCCAGAGATAGAGGATGGAATTGAAGATACAACTAATGGAGTCTGGAATCATAATGTGATTTCTTTTAGAATAGTCCTGGACCTTTAGAGAGAGCTAGTAGGCATCTGGCTAATAGCATTTGTATTTAATCATGGACAAAGAAGAATCTAAAATAGGCCTTGGCAAGTGGCAAGTGTATTTAGTGGCCTTGCACCATAGAAACATGTAAATTTGCAATGTACAGTAATCCCATACTGTTTCTGATCTTGCCCATCACAGACTCTCTTGTTTCCTTGGCCAGGTAAGCAGGGAGGCAAGTTCCCTCCTTCAAGGCACTGAGGAACTGACTGCTGTCATAAAACATCTGCTGATATCATTTGGGCCAAGCAAGCATTGTCCATCTTACTCAAGAATAGTACGTTGCTCAAAGCCCTTCTGGAGAGTTCCTTCTCAGCATGACTCATCAGGAAGTTTTTTTCAGAAACTTAGTGGCTATCTGTGAGGTCCAGCCACTAATGATCTACCTTCCTGTTCAGGCAGGATATATTCCCTTCACCAACTAAAGAAATTCTTTTTATAAAGAGTTTTCCTGCTGAGCTTTTGGAGGATTAAGTGCCTAGTTGAGTGCCCTCCACCAGGGAAAGCTGGAATGGATTTGGTTTATTTCCTAACTGTGTGGAATCCATTTTGAAAACTGTCAACCAGAGCAGATTAACAAAATGATTCCCATAAACTATTTGGCTTATTCCCATAAGCCATAGTTCTGAGGGCTTGACCTCAAATCTTCCCTATCTTGAATGTGATGCATTGAACAGGGAAGAGTAAAACAAACCATTTCGATGAATCTTGATACTTTATGAAAAGCAGGTCTAATGCTAATCCAATACGATTTTTTAATGAAAGTCTTTTTGTTAGAGGAGCAATTTTTCTCAAGGTCTCTCCATCTAGCAGGTTACCTGAGGACTAGTTTATTTACATCTTCCACTAGGTGGCAGGACTTCTAAGCAATGTTGCAAATGTGTCCCAGAAAGTTCTCTTGGAACAGAGAAGTTAGAATCGTCAACATTTGATGCAGGTCAAGAAGTTTAACTGGATTATGCCCCTGGGTTTCTATGATTACCTTGCTCTACATTCCTCCCTGTAATGCAGTTTATTTTTCCAGACAAACAATGCGTTAAGAATGTGTTTTTGCTTTTGGCATGATGTCTCTGTTGCAGAAATTATTTTAATCACAGATCGTTGACTGAAACATCTGTGGTTTCTTGTTTTCAACAGGAATGAGGAGTGCACTCTGGACTCTGAAAGGATAAAGGATAGAATCTTTCATTTCCATCTAAAATGTCAAAGGAGGAGGAAGGAGTATTGGTGCCGGTGGGAGAAGGTTGGAGTGTTTGGGACCAAATAGAATGAAAATACGTAAAAGGAAATAAAAGGTATGATATTTAAGAAATGGCAAACACTACAAATGTAAGAGAAAGTCAACTGCTTCTATGAATGAGCATTTTGGATTATTGGGTTCAAATTATGTTTTTCTTAAATTTCGTCACTGAATCATGGCCTTTGGCCCATGATTCAGTGTGAGTGGCATTTGGGGTGATCCTAATTGAGAAATTAGTCAAGATACTTTCGAAATCATGTCATCAAATACTTGTCATCAAATATTTTCCCAGATATCTGAAAATAAACGGGTGAAAAATAAAAAGGTCAAATTGCCATAAACCTTTGGCTTTTGTTATGGGCAGTTATGAATAGCATCACTCACTTTCAGATAACTGGAGCTTGAATTACATGAAATAAGCCTTTGGAATTAAGTTGATGGGTGGTCTGTATTTTAGTCTGTTACTCTGGCACTTGGGTACCAATACTTAATATTCATGATTAAGTCCAAGGAGGAAAATGCTTGAAATTACACCCTTCTTTTGGAGAAGAATCTCGTTTCACCCAAACTTTTCATTTCACCAACATGTTTTAACTTTCCTCCACAGAGCAGGGGTAGAGTTCCAAGCACCATTAAATGTTTACCTTTGGTTCACTTGCTGTAGAATGTGACAGGTTTACAGATGTGTTTCCTCTACAAAGACAAGGAACCTGTGTGTGTCTCTCTCTCTTCTGCAACACAAAACCTCATTAAAGCCTATAAAAATGCAGATACAGCTGTTGGGAAAGTTCAGGCATAGCAACTCCCCAAATATGTCATCTGTTGTCTCCTTGGCTGCTCCTGTGAAGGTCTGGCTCTCACAGACAGGTGCCCTTATTTATAAACACTTCCCATGAAGACAGTCAAAGGTGTAAGGTGTGCGTGTCAGGGTGAGTGATGGGTACAGTAGGAAGGAGTACATGGGTGGGATTGTGGTGAGTTGAAACCTGAGTTCTTCTAATTCTTTGGAGCAGGACACCTGGAAGCTCCTCCTGCCACCTCCCCCTCACAGACCCTGCTTTTTTCAGATCTGGGAGGGTGGAGAGAAGCCAATAAATAGCCTGTAGATGTGGAGGGGGGATGGGATGAAGTCCCAGTCAGTGAATTTCAAAAAAGCCTCTCAGGAGTGCAAACAAAGCTATCATGCGGTCGTGGGGTCATGAGGTCATTCTTAGATTTTAATTTTGGTGGCCCTTACACTCTACAGGGCCTGCTTTTGACCCACTGCCCTAGCAGTCAGGCTTCTTTTTTCCTGCTTCTTTTGCCTTTTGAAATTCTCTGGGTCAAGGCCATGGTGAGGTAGGGAAATACTTGAAAAGAACGAACACTGCGAAATCTCCTCAGTCTGCTGCATCATCCCAGCCCTTGGGTGACTCTTGAAACATGGGTTGGTTCTTCCACAAGGGTGATCAATCACATGTTGGTTTTCAGACTTGTAAAATGAGAATATTCTTTTCTCCTTTATTTTGAATTTATGTTAGGACTCATCAAATCCAGGAGTTCGTGCTTGATAGTTCCAATAAAGTGTTACAATCGCATGACTCTGTTTCCGATTTGTCTTGAGAAAGGAAACTTACTTTAGATACCAGTAATAAACTAAGTTTTTTCCTAAGAGACAAAGCAGTGTACAAGCAAGTTCATATGTTGTAAAGGAACGGCTTTGGAACTAGGCACAATTGGTTTAGATTTCTCATTCAGCATTTAGTATGTATAAATGACCTCAGACAAGTTACTCTACTCCTTTGTGCCTTAGTTTTCTCCCTCTGTAAGGTAGGGATATCTCTCTGTCAGTGCTGGGACTGGGTGAGTGCACTCATTCTGATGCGGAGTTCGGGCTCAGTGCATGCTGATTTCTTCCTTCAACCATTCACAACAGAACCTGTTTAAAAACAAGGACTAATCACAAAGCAGCACCTCTAAAATATTATCTTCTTGGTTGAATTTTAATCATAGAAGAAAATGCTTTCCTGGATGCATTTGAGTTTTCTGCTGTTTTCCTTCTCCTGGAAGAAACCCTGGGTACGAGAAGGGCAGTTAAAGACAATGTTGGGTGCATGGGAAATGAGTAGAACACAAGTGGTGTCCTAATCAGGAAGATTTTTTTTTTCTTCTGGTCGTAGAATTTTCCTTTGCCTCTATTAATACCCATCTCAAGAGATAAAAGCATGTATGTGCCTTTCTTCACTCATGTGACATCTTTTCTGAAGTTATTGATGTATTCTTGCCATTTGATAGAAATCTAATTCCAGGGATAGTAACAAAAGAATGTTAGAACTGAAAGAAACTATCCTTATTATTAAAACAGAATGTCGGGAGGACTTAGGGGGAGTTTGAGAAACTGGAGATGTCATACAGTGAGTTCAAAGCACAGTGGGGTTTAAAAATCTAGATTATTTGATTTTTAATCCCAAACCCTCTATTCCAGAAAGGGTGTTTCATCGTAAGTGGTTGTGTGTTTCTTCTCTCAGCTGCTACACTTGGTTGACAAGAAAGATGAAAGCCAATATTAAGAAGTGGGGCGGGGGTTGCTTGTCTTCACACAATCCTTTATTGACTTGAAAGAAAGGAGGCAGATGGATTCAAGGTGGAAAAAAAGGAAAGAATCAAGAATGGCTTTTCCAGGCTGCTGTCACTGCAGAAGTTTCTGTTTGGGGCAAATATTAGAATATTGAATCTTGGGTTTGCCATTTATTCTATCAATTAATTAAACACAGACTCATGGATTTGAGGCACATCTAATTAGTATAATTTGTGGGAAATCAGAAGGCATATTTATTAAAGATGGATAAGGAACTATCTCATATGGGTTTGTTTTGATAATGTATGAAACTAAATCATAGTGAGATTTCTCAGGCTTTACAACTATGCATTAAAAATTAACAGCCAGTCTCTGGCCAAAATCTTCTCTCTAACCTGTGTTCCATATCCCGTTCCAAGAGCAGCATACTCGGCCAAGCATACCGGATGGGACATCTGCCTGGAAAGGAGAATTTTGCCCTGAGTTTGAAGGTGTTATTTTTCCCATGGTTTGATTTGCCTGGCATTCTTTGCCTGGCATTTTTTTCCTTTTCCTTTGCAAGGAAAGGGAGAAATGAGGAGTGTTAGCTGCTGACGAAGTCAAGAGGGCGCTGAGGCTGGCTGGGTTTATTACTTTTGGCTGATAAATGGTGTGATGTGGTTTTACTTCCTATTTGTAGAGCCTTTCTAGAAACCTGGGCCCTGATTCTTCAGTGAGTCCTCCTTGTCGACTTATATATATTAAAAGAGAGAGAATGAAAGTCCAAAAGAAGGAAAGGGGATTTTAAAAAGCAGTTCTTTCGAGAGAACAGGAAACCCCATGGAAAAGCAGTGGAATCAGAAGGGATAGTGCAGAAGATGATTAATAGTCTGCAAAACTGTCTTTCCAGTATAGAATTTGGGGAATTCGCATGCGTCCTGTCTCTCTCGTAGCCTACTGCAGGTACTAATAATGAGAACAACAGCATCAGAGATGACATGTGTGTTGCACATCCCAGTTTATCAATGACTTGTTTGCACACACTATTTCATTTAAATAATGAAGGTATGGAACACAAAGCAAACTTTTTGAGTATTAATATTACCCCACTAGGGCTTGGGCCCCAGGATGATGCATGGTAGCAGCACAGAAGGGGAGACAGTGGGCCTGGCATCTAGGTATCTGGTTTTGGTTCTGCTCTGTCATCAAAGCCTTAAATACCGCATAAGCCCCCAGGCCTGTTTTCTCATCTTTAATGCAACAGTATTTTGTGAGATGATCTTTAAGAATCCTCCCAGTACCCACAGCCTAATTCTATGATCCATTTCCCTTGATGGGAAGAAATTTTCATCTTAAGCGAGGCATCATTTGAGTGTTGAAAGGCTATCTCTCGGGCACCTCCGTGGCTCAGTTAGTTGAGTGCCCAATTCTTGATCTCAGCTCAGGTCTTGATCTCAGGGTGGTGAGTTCAAGCCCGGTGTTGGAGCCTACTTAGGAAAAAAAAAAAAGAAAGAAAGAAAGAAAGGCTGTCTCTGCTCTTGGAGGAAGCTCTGTCTGGCAGCCCGCAGTTTGCTCAGAGGTTTACAGTTGGTTTACAAAACCATTATCTTTTCAAGCATGCAGCTAGCTAAAAAAATATTGCTTTCATCACCACCATTTTTATTTTGAAACAGAAAATTCTCCTTGAAGAGATTTAAATGGGAGTGTGTACTGCACATATTGTGTAACTACCCCACGGTGTAACAAGTCTAACAAAAACAAGGATCCCTTATTGGATGCCATAAGCCAAGTCTTCTCAAATGTAATTCTAAGCCAGAAATATCTTCAATCTGCACACATAAATACTTATGTTACTTAAAAAGAAGTTTCTACATGGCCAGGCAAATATAGGAAAATGAAGAGCATGTGTGCATACAGGAAAGGACAAGCTAGCTGTGTTGTAGCAATAATCTGCGTGTGTATGTGTGTGTGTGTGTGTGTGTGTGTGTGTATGTGTGTGTGTGTGTGTGTGTGTGAGAGAGAGAGAGAGAGAGAGGAAGAGAGAAAGAATTAGGGAAGGTGGCAGTGATTAAAAGAACAAGTGTTGTAAATTCAGAGTTAAAAAATAAAACATGGGGGCATCTGGGTGGCTCACTCGGTTAACCATCTGCCTTCGGCTCAGGTCACGATGTCAGGGTCGTGGGATGCAATCCCTCAGTGGGCTCCTTGCTCAGCGGGGAGCCTGCTTCTCCCTCTGCCTCTGCTGCTCCCCCTACTTGTTCTCACATGTGCTCTCTCTCTGTCTCTCTGACAAATAAATAAAATCTTTTTTAATAAAAATCATTGGAATCTTGCTTCTTTAACTTAGAACGTAAGATTCTACTACATACTTGTTCATTTTACACATGCCTTGAAAGGTGATCTTAAACCCAGTGGGAACAAATTTAAAGTAGCATGGGAGTAAAAGGGAAAAAATCCAGTCAGAATATTGCCTTTAGTAGACTACCAGTTATCAGGGTTTGGGTTTTTAGGTATATTCCTTCTAAGTTTCAAGAAAACTTTGTAGCTTGTCATTGGGAGCTATATCTTTTCCCAGTGCCAACTATGTGCTTTTCTTTTTAGTAGCTCTTTAGTATTCATTTTAAGGATTCTGTCTCAGAAACAAACATTTAAAAAAATAAACTTACTGGGGTGCCTGGGTGGCTCAGTGGGTTGAGTGTACGACTCTTGGTTTCAGCTCAGGTCATGATCTCAGGGTTCTGGGATCCAGCCCCACATCCAGCTCCACAATCAGGGGGGAGTCTGCTTAAAGAATCTCTCCCTCTGCCTGCCCCACCCTGCTCACGCACACTGTCTCTTTTCCTCTCTCTCTAAAATAAATAAATAAATCTCTAAAAAAAAAAATAAGTCTATTATTTTGTTTAGTAGATTTAGAATTGTGGAAAAGTTGCCAAGACAGTATGAAGAGTCCCTAAACATCTATCATCCCATTTCCCCAGTGTTAATATCTATACTGCGATGCACATTAGACAAAACTAAGAAATCAATATGGGTATGTTGCTATTAACTGAACTCTGGACTTTGTACGGATTTTACCTGTTTTTCCACTCATGTCCTTTTTCTGTTTCAGAATCTAATCTAGAATACCATGCTGCAATTAGCCGGCTATGTTTTCTATGGGCAAGCAGAAGGGCCCACAAATTCCTTTAAGAGGCATTGCCTTTTTTCTAGAGTTCCCCTCCATATTGTTCTAGAGGTAGTGTTGCAGGGTGCTTAGCTAGCCTCTGCTTTTCTGACCAAGTACGGATTGACCCCGACATGGCGTTGGCTGGTCCTCCTTGACAGCGCCGCTTACAAAACTCTTCGGGGCACTCACTCATCAGGCCGTGCTGTAATCTCACTCACAGGTTGTGGGAGTCATTGAATATCAAAGCTGTGTGTCAGCAGAGGAGCATTGCTGCACATTCAGGCAGAGCAGTGTGTTCCACATGGGTTTGGTGGTATCGAGTAAAAGAGTCCTGAGGTCTTTGTATATAGCTAGTGTACCTAGACCCTAAACCTATAAGCCCCATGGAGCAAGGGATTGGTTCTCTTTGGGTCACTATTGTCTTTCCAGGTCCACCTGTCGCCAGTCCCAAAGTAGGCTCTTAATAATATTTGTTGAATGAATGAATGAAGGAATTCATGGGATGGTGAGAAGCTGCAGGCCTGTAGGAACAACAGCAGAGACAGGGAACACCACGGTTGGCAAAGGAAGGGCATTTGGCTCTCTCCCTCCCCACCCATACTGCCTTGGCAGTGAGAAGGAAGGAATCCTCCCCAGTGGGGGGCAGTTTGGAGTTCTTCAGCTGTTCTTAGTTGGAACGCTCACTTTGCTACATCACACCTGGCTATATTTCAAAGATTAATGAACAGCATCTTGTCAAATTTAATATATTGCACTTGGGGAGTTTACTTTGACGATGTAATCATAAATTCCCTGAGCTGCGAATTACACCTTAAGGACTTAAATGAAGTTCTAGTGAGAACCCAAGAAATAGGAATCACCGTAAAATGTAAAAAATGCCAGTTTTGAGAGAAAACTGTAAATTTTCTAGGACATTAGTTTTCAAAAGAAGGATTACACGGAGACTAAACAAAGTAGAAGTCATAAAAATTTAAAGACACCACAAAACATAACAAAAATAAGATCCTTTTTAGTTATGACAGAATTCTAAAAGGAAACTTACACCAAATTATGCCACCCAAGCAGAGCCATTAATTAACCTAATGAGAAAATATGTTCCATTTCCATGGCCAAAGCATGTTAGGAAGTCTTTGACATTTTAAAATAGGAAAGAAAGAAAGAGAGAAAGAGACAGAGGGAGAGAGAGAGGGAGAGAAAGAGAAAGAAAAAGAAAGAAAGAAAGAAAGAAAGAAAGAAAGAAAGAAAAAGAAAGAAAGAAAGAAAGAAAGAAAAGGAAGACACACCATTCTAAAAAGTTTTAAATATTAACTTATCAGTTCAGGAAATCTGAGGTACTTTTGATAACATCCTCAAAAATTTCCTTGGGGAAATTTTTGCAATTGTTGCATAAATAAAATGTGGATTACAAAAGCCGTATTGGGGAAAAAGAAGTTAGAGTCAAGGGAACAATCAGGAAACTAAGGATCAGAATCTTAAGTGTAAGCTTAGCCACTGACCCTTGGGCAGAACTTCACAAGATGGATTCGAGCAATGTGGAGAGATAAAGCAATAGCCTCCCTTCAGCCCTGCTCCTCCCAAACCTACACTGACCCGTGTAAAAACTAAAACAGAGCGTGAAGAGAGAAAAATCTGTATTCTGAAGCACTAACAACAATATATCCAAAAGCCAACCCTCTTTCTGTCGCCTAGTAATTCTGCTGGTTTCATGATGAATGTTGCTTACATTACAACCAAAGTTGTTTCCTCTCAGGATTACTTTTTTTTTTTTTTTTTTAATTCCCCTTCTTCCTGAGCCCCTTCAGTGACCCAAATCTCACTACCTGCTCTGAGCCTTAGCCTAGTTAGGAGCTCAGAGTAAGGCCTGGGCAAGTCACAGACGCTCTTTTGTTTCTCATCTGAGGAATGGGGATGATAATATTTCTCATCTATTTCACAGAGGTTGTTTCAACGAGTAGTGAGGTCATCTGGGCAGGGTGCTTTGAGATCTTTAGAAGAAAAGGGCTATAGGAGTCTGACATATTATTAGTCAGCGTTATTCAATTGCTACAGGCTCTTGCACTACCACAGAGTCAAGAAGGCATTAGTCAGGGGTTTATGTATTTCTCCCCAAGATTACCCTTAAAACTGAAATTGCAAAGTGGTCCCAGTTGTGAAAGTTGAAACCAGAGTAGGTATGAAAGCTCTAGGCCTGATTCAGTGGCGTCCCAGGTGGTGCTATGTGGCCTGGACAGGCTCCAGGTTTCACCTTCTCTGGTGACCTGAGAGGTAACCTGCCCTTTCACACTCTTAGAGGTGATAGACAGTTAACAGGGTCTTGGCAGCCCTGGAAATTTTGCCTCAAGGTCTGAGGTCAGAGATGTTTTTTCCAACCTATGCAAGGAGGGCAGTCTAATTCTTGCAAGCCTACTGATCCTGCCGATCATTTTAGGAGGTACTCCATTTGGCCTTCTCCTTTTGAATAGAACAAATGCCTCATGTCCACCATTTTTCAGCCTGAGAAATCACTGAGCTGTCTATTCACCTCCCTTCAGGAAAAACCACAAGGCCCCCTGGAAATGTCCAAAGATGTGCCTAGACTCCAAGAACTCCAGTGCCCCTTGGCTTGGTGTCCATACCTGGGCATTAAGAGGCTGGCTTTTGGGATTTTAGACTTGTCCCAAGATCGTATTATTGAAACCGAAGATATTTAAATGATTAATTTTTTTAAATGCAAAAAATGCTGTGGATTTTTATATGGAAGTTGCATCCTGATGATGATGAAACATTTTGAAATGAATTTCAACTCTAAACTCTAGATTTGCGTTAAGTACATCAAACTCGTTGATTTCTAGAGTTATGGATTATTAGATCAAAGTTTGGAGATAGGGGCTCTAATTCTTATGTCTACCTGAGTGAGGGAATCTGGGTGGCGCCTTGGTTCTCACACCCCTGGGTGCATCAGAATCCCCTGCATGTCCATTAACATACTAAGGGCTGAGCCTTGGTGCTGAGATTTCAGATCCAGTAGGTGAGGACTGAGAGTTTGCATTTTTATTAAGTTTAGGTGATGCTGCTGCTGCTGGTCCGGGGGCCTTGCTTTGGGAGCCACTTTCCTTAGGGAATGAACTGTAGAATCTGGAGTCTAAACTAGAATCTGGAGTCTAGACTCTTCCTACCCCAGGTGTGGTCCTGGACAAGAGCACTGGCCTCATATGGAAGCTGTTAGAAATGCAGAGTTTCAGGTCCCACTCCAGACCTATTGTATCTGACTCTGCATTTTATAAGATTGCCAAACAATTAGTATGGACGTGAAAATGTGAGAGGTGCCACTCTTGAGACCCCTGTACATTTGTTATTATCTTGTGTCCTGTGAGTTGTTCTGGATTCTCAGAATGGAAAGCTCTCTGAGTCCCGTAACTTGCAATTTGAATACAGCTCTGATAGACTATGACTCCCTGAGAATGAGCTTAGCTCAGTAAAGTCTAGGTCTTTCTCGTCTCTCACTCATGTCTCATCAAAGAGTGAACGGAGATCTATAAAAACAGCTAATGAACAAAATCAAATGGCCTAAGTGCAGTGACAAGCTTGCGTTTACTGGAGGCACTAAAAGCAGGAGTTGAGGCTCTAATCCTTCTGAACCAGGAATGAGGTGATTCCTCTGGAGCCAGAATCCCATGAAGCAGACGGGAGCTCAGGGGTGTCCATGTTTTAGCCCCATTATACAATTCTATGGAGCAGTCATGTTGATGCTGCTCTTGGCAGGGCTAACCGCAGCTCTCCCTGTGTGAAGGCAGGTGTTCAACATCAAATAACACGCCCTGGACCTGAACAATCCAGAGAAAAATGTACATGAAACTAAACAGTTATGATAAGAACCAGTCGACCACCCGGTCCACCCTGCTCAACTCATCCCACTCCCCTCCACCTCCCTTCTTTGCTCACAGAACTCAAACGTCTGGGACTCTCTCTAAATTCCTAATGCTGTTTAAAAAACAGACTCCGCAGACAACAGAAATCAAGGCGGGTTTATTGAAGGCCCTTAGCACCGAGGACTTCATCCAGAAGAAACCATCAAGATAAGTTAAGAACAGGATTTTGCAAGGTTAAGAACGGGGTTCGCAGGCTGCCCTTCATTAACTGTGCCAACCTGACTACTAAATCGAACATTTGGAGTATCTTTCATGGTTTTGCATTGTTCTAGCGAGTCATTCATGCAACAGGTCTGTACTCAGTAGTAGAGTCAAGGAAGCTCCTTGTCTGGGAAATGAGTGTGAAGATTAAAAACTAGGGTGCAAGTTTGAGAGAGTTTGAGATCAGACATCTTGGTCGCTAGGAAACCCTGGAAGAGAATTTAGGGTGTCAGTCTCTGAGATAAAAAAGACATGTGCCCCAGCAATATTAGAAGTCACTGGTGATTGAGAATGTGGATGTGCTGTCTATTGAAGCCACTCAGTTTCAGTTTCCAAAGGGTACTGAGACCCAGTCTTTGGATTAATGATCATATAGCAAGGGAGTTCTGGCCTGGAGGGACAGCATTGGAACTAAGGCATCTGGACTAATGGTTTGGACTGGTGTTAATTAGTGTCTTTAAACCACCCATAGGCTTTCCAGTGCACTTAAAACCCATACTCTTTATCAAGTACCTACAAGACCTATCCTAATTGTCTCTAACTACATCCAACCTCATACTTCCCTTCACTTCCAGTACTTCAGCCAGGCTGATACCCATGACTATGACAAGTCCTTTCCTCTTTCAAGGTCTTGGGTTTTGCTTCTGTCTGGGGTGTCCTTTTCCAGACTCTTCACAACCTTCTGTTGAGATGGGATTTCTGTTGCCTCACTATATCAAGGAGCTCTCCCCATTACTCTCTGCCATCACCCTGTTCATTTCCTTTTTAACTGTTTACAATTAACTGTGCAACAAATCACTCCAAAACTTAGTGGCTTGCAAATGGTTGCAAAAGCAACCATTCTATTATTATATCTCTAAGTTTCTTTGGGACAGGTATCAAGGAAAGGCTTGCCTGGGTAGCTTCTGCTCAGGGTCTCTCATCCAGTTGTAGTAAGGAAGCGACTGGAACTGGAACAGTGTGGGGCCAGAGCAGTGGGCCTGGCCGGTCATCACTCCCCTTCATGTAATCTCATGGTCTCTCTAGGAAGGCTAGTTTTAGCGTCTTCATAGCATGGTGGCCACAGGGGAATCCAATTGCTTACATAGTGGTTGAGGCTTCAAAAGGCAAGTGTTCCTGTGAGCAAAGTGGAAGTTGTATGACCTTTTAGTAGTGATATTGAAAGTCTTACAGCCTCATTTCTACTTTTTATTGGCCCAGGTTCAAGGATGGGAAAATAAGTCTCCATGTCTTGATGGAGAGATGACTCTAGGAAAGCATGTGGGACAGGAGATCTTTTTGCATGCAACCTTGGAAAATATGATCTTCCATAACACCGTTTGTTACAATATGTAATTATACTGCTTATTGTTAATTTCTCTATTATGTCTCCCTCCTTAGAATGTGCATCTTCGAGGCCTGGATCCTTGTCTGTAAGTTGCTCAAAGTGGGCTTTGCTGCAATTGTTGTTGAGCTGAATTTTGAATGAATGCCCAAATGTCAGGATAAACTGATGTTTTAACTCAATTTTTTTCATGAAACAAAATACATTATTTGTGCAATGTCTTTCTTCTCGACCCACCCAATTTCTAAAGGACACAGCAATAACTACACAACAGCAGTAAGAAGCCCCTCCTATCCCTTCTTCCTCTTAAGTCGACATTTCTCCAATGCAGTTTAGTTCCCATTTGGAAGACACAGACATTCTGAGGCTCCCCTGGGTTCCTTGGGCTTCCTGTCTCAGAAGCCCAAGACCTAGCCCCTCATCCCAGAGATGCAGGCTCTGCTATCAAGTACCTTCTTTCCCTTTAGCCTTCCACCCTATCTAGTCTTTCCGGTAGCACTCCCAGTTTTCCGAGGCAGTGCAGTGGGTATGTCAAGGCGATTCTCTGCTACGGATACTTCATTGACTGATCATTGGATTACATTTTACCCAGCCAGCTAGTAAGACATTTGGCCATCGATTGGCTGGCTTTCCATATAATGTTTTATATCTGGGTAAGGAACTATTTGCTGAACCTTTTGGGCTCCCTTTAAGTTTTTCCCCTTAATCAACTCAACTCTCACTATATATGCTGCAGTATTTTGTTAAATTGCTTGGAAAAGAATTTGGAGACAAGTATAATTGAGGTTGAATAGGTCCAACCAAAGTGTTCCCAGTAGATTTGGCCGGGGGTGGTGGGGGTGGGGGACAGGGGCGGATCTCATAGGCTGCTTTCTTCGTGCACGAAATGCACTTTGTCTCCCAAAGGAAGAGTAATGATGTATCTTCACATGGTGAT
Source organism: Enhydra lutris kenyoni (assembly GCF_002288905.1). Classification (NCBI taxonomy): domain Eukaryota; kingdom Metazoa; phylum Chordata; class Mammalia; order Carnivora; family Mustelidae; genus Enhydra; species Enhydra lutris. The sequence goes on from NW_019154087.1 coordinate 69,260,150, forward strand.
TTTCAGGTGAGGATTCCTTGTAAATATTAGCATTGCTGTTTTCCTTCCCTGATGAGGTAAGAAGCAAATTAGATAATGAAGTAAGACTGGCGGTATGAAGTTCTAATGTCAAGAAGTTCTATAATCTGGTTTCCCTCCTATAGAGCATTCAGGTCATATCTTTTTGTTAGGAAATTTGACTTCATAGAACATTAACTAAATATATTATGTTTGGAGCAGTATGACAATTCCATGGTATTATTGGCCCAGGTTACCTGCCTGCAAATAAACTTTTCTGAGTCTGGGTATGTATATTGTTGTGGCTGTCTCTGCTTCTAGTGAGGTCGCTCATAAACACAATAATGAAAGGAAGAGTATCCTTCTCTAGCTGGACTTAAAGAGACAGCCGATCAAAGAGGCTGGAAGCAGGAGCTTATGACACTTACGGTAATGGTGGCAAGATTGTTTTGGCGGGCCCAGGAGTCTGGTCAGTCTGGATATGGGAATGGGAATAGCAGGGAACCTTAACAATGCCCAGGGTGACAAATGATGATGGGTTCATTTAATGGACTAAGCGAAAAATCTCATCTGGAATTTTAATTGTGGCACAAGATCTTACCCTTCTCTCTTGACCCAGGTCCCGAACACAGGCCTTAAGTAAATAACCAAAGTGGGTTGGATTTAAGCCAAAAAATTTCTTTGCCAGGTAAGTACTTTGAGACGCAAGTAATGTTGTCTTTTATGTCTGGATATTGTCTCTCCTCCCACATTCTCAGCATTTTGAGAAAGAGAAACTTGCCTTTTCACCTTTGCCTTCCCAACAGGTCCTGGACTAGTCTTTGGTAATTATCCATTGATGTCTGGTTGTAATGTTCTTAACACCATCCTGTGATGAAATCATCATTTCCTGGCCCTAATCTCAGGTTGTATCATATACATGCAAGAGAGAATGTATACCAAAGAAACTTCCAAATTTCTTCCTCTCTCTCTCTCTCTCCTTCCTTTCTTTTTCTCTCTCTTCTTTCCCTTCCTCTCTCCTACCCTTCTTCTTTGATTTTCTCTCATAGAAATGTGGGGCTGGGTTATATTGTTTTTGTTTTTCTAAAACTTTGGTGATCAAACTTCCTTTTCTCCTTTTACATTGTAGTAAGTATAATACATTGATTTTGTTGTTGTTGTTGTTGTTATCTAGTATTGTAGAGGGGATCAATTAGGGGAAGCACATTAATATGAGGTCCTAAGTCAAAACAAGTGGAAGCAAAATACTTTAAAATAAGCTTCTAAGAAGCCAACAGAAACAGATCAAATCATTTCTTACAATGAAACAAGGAAGTATAGAGGCTAGTCTGCACATATGCCTGTGGTAGGAGTGGGGGTTGAAAGTAGGTAAAAAATGTAAGTTCATGTCCAGAATGATATCACAGCACTTTGTGAGATAAATGCTAGAGACCCCCCACGTAATTGCCATGTTTGATACTCCGCATGCCTTTGAAAAATCCTGTGGACTTTGTTTTTACCAAAGTTGGTAACATAGAGAGTCTGGCTAGATAATGAGCAAACTTACCAACAAAGTATGACTGCATTGTAGTGTATTAAACTCATCATCAGAAATAAATGTTTGAAAACAACGCAAGAATAAATATTATCATGAATTTGGCAGTCACATTGTGGAGGCAATACAAATACCTAGAAATTTATAGTAATTAAGTCATTGTAATCTTAATAACTTTTTTTTTAAATAGATAGACAAATTTAAGTAAACTCCAGTCCCCCTCCCTCTTTTCTCCTTACCAGAAAGAAAAACAAAACAGTATTGTCTATTATGCCAAAGAGATACTGGGACAGTTTTGTCTGTCAGACTTCAAATGAATTGTATTTTTATGGGTGGAACACTATTTTTGAAGCATTTTCACAATGTTACCTTGTTCCATGGTTGCAGAAATGTAGCAATTATCGTTTTATCTTTTTATCAGATATGAAATAAGTATAAGGTCACAATGTCTTCCAAATGTTAACCTTCCAGTATCTCTTGAATATGACATCAGAAAGACCACTGATCAGAGTTGTCTGACCTAATGTCCACTGCTGGTCCCACAATCACACCACCATGTCATAATTTATTCTAAGTTACCCTGGGCCTCAAACTAAGAACACAATCTATATAGTCATCGTTAATTCATAGATTTCCAGTTAGAATAGCACATGATCCTGAATTACATTCTCAAGTCAAAAGAATTCAAGAAGAATTGCCATAGGGGCCCACCCACCCCCATATTCTCTTGCTGAGACACTCTCCCTGGAAGTGCTCTCTTAGCCATCCTTAAAATTCACATGTATTTCAGCTTCAGTATTCATTTGCACATATCTACAAGAGAATGAAGGCAACATTTAGTTTAATCCAGTAGTTTTTTTTAGTCTAACAACTTGGACGTTACTTTCTTTAAAAGATTTTATTTATTTATTTGACAGAGAGAGACATAGCGAGAGAGGGAACAGAAGCAGGGGGAGTGGGAGAGGGAGAAGCAGGCTACTGGCAGAGCAGGGAGCCCGATGCAGGACTCGATGCCAGGACCCTGGGATCATGACCTGAGCCGAAGGCAGATGCTTAATGACTGAGCCACCCAGGTGCCCCCGGAGGTTACTTTTGAAAGAGTTGGAATGTTAAACAGAATTTCCTGAAATGTTGCTACTCAAAGAGGAGTCTATGGGGCAGCAACGTTGGAATCCAAGTCTGCTTAGAATTGTAGACTCTTGGGTTCCACTTCACACACCATCTGAAGTTGAAGAAATGAGCACATCCTTTCTGAGGTTTGGTGTTCTGGAGGTTTGGTATGTGATGCCTGCTGTTCAAGGTTTTTGGCACTAGAGGGTCACATTGGGCCGCAAGGCAGAGGGAGCAAGGCCTCTCTCCAGGAAGCAAATGGGCATCTTAAAATGAGGTACTATTAAACATTGTTGGTCGCATGTTAATTTTCTCTAGTTACCAAATAATGACTGACATTTATTTAACATGAGCTATGTGGCAAGCACTGGGCCAGACCCTTCATGTGAATGGAATCATTTAATCCTCACAGGTGCTATTATTGCCCTACCTTAAAGACAAATTGGGCTTCAGGGGGTCAGGAAGTACGTTCATAGTCACATAGCTGAGAAGTGTCGAGAAGCGCTGGGTCAGGCTGAGTCTGTCTGACCGTGAGCCTGGGTTCAGATCCGCCACCTGGGCTCCCCTCTCTTTGCTTCTCTCGGCAGCCCCGCAGGGCCTGCATAATGAAATAAACAACTGCGACTCTTGTTAAATAATTAAAATAGAAGAACAGAGAATTAAGTTAAAATTCTGTACATTTTTAATGCACTTTCTTTGTGACGCAGGAGAGCACGGAGGTTATATCTACAGGCTCTGAAGTTATTCTGATCAATGTGGGAGCCACTGAATTGTTCAATAGCCATGCCTGGCTGATGAGCCCTTGAAATGCGGCTACTGTGACTGAAGAAATGAATGTCTAATGTGCTTAATCCTGACTAGGTTGCCATTAAAAACCGAGACTTGATTCAGTTTGGCAGCGTTTAAGTGTGCTTGGAATAACTTAGGTATGTGAATCTTTTTCAACTGTCAGGTCGTTTTGATAAAAATTTCATATCTGAATTAAAATGTACCCAAAAGTGTAGAATACACATGGGTTTTCAAAGACTAAGTATAAAAAAGAATACAAAATATTTCCTTAATAATTTATGTATCGATTACATGTTGAAATCATATTCTGGGTACATGGAGTTATATAAAATATGTTATTAAAAATAGTTTCACCTGTTTCTTATTTTACTTTTTTATCATGGCTACTAGAAAGTGTTAAGTAACACACAGGGCTCATGTCCTATTCCTGTTGGACAATGCGACTCCCGGAGTCCAATTGTTGGGTTCAAATTCTCACTGCACCATTTAATAGCTACAGGAATGCTGTGTCCCTCCATGTCCTCATTTGTGAAACGGCATAAGGATACCTGCTTTGTATGGTTGTTGAGAAGGTTAAGTGAGTTAGTATTTGTGAAGTGCCCACTGGGTGACAATTCTTCATGGGTCTTTTGTGTTTCTGCACATTTTGTAAGGCAGAAGCCCTGAATGCCTTTGTTCTGAACTGTCTTTTCAAGGATGCCTTGAACCAGCCTTGGAAAACAGAGTAGCTTCTCCCTCTAACTCAAAGATCAGATAGGTTTGCGTAGTGTCCATTATAAAAGAGTTGGTGCTCCTATGGTCAAAGTTCCTTTTCTGCAGCTCAACCCGCTGCATGTGCAAGTACCCACCTGGCCCTTTCTGTGATACTTTATGAAACTTGGGGCTCGGAAAACTAGGTGCTGGTTATGGCTATTGTTTTGAGTAATAAACTATCCTTTGTCTCTGAACCAGGAGTGTCATATCTTCTGCCTGCATTCATGATATTGTGGCAGGCTAGTCTGTTAGCTTCTAAGTAGAGTGAAATTCTCAGAAGCTTCATAATTTTCTTTTATGATTTTATTTATTTATTTGACAGACAGAGATTCCCAAGTAGGCAGAGAGGCAGGCAGAGAGAGAGAAGGAAGCAGGCTGCCCACGGAGCAGAGAGCCCGATGTGGGGCTCCATCCCAGGACCCTGGGATCACGACCTGAGCTGAAGACAGAGGCTTTAACCCACTGAGCCACCCAGGCACCTGAAGCTTCATAGTTCTTTATGGTACTTAGAATAGGTGCACTATGTAAGGGTTAGATATTATTACTTTTACCCCCACTTATTTCTATTTGGTTTAGCTGAATTGCTACCGTCTTATGCCTTTTGTGTCTACTTTCATTTAGGAAAAGATCTTTTCTTCACTTTTTCCTTGGGCCCCTGACATTCTTCTTGGCTATACCTCATTGCTCCTGCCTCACAGTTACTTCAGGTTGCCTGTGGTAAAATCATCAGAACTGAATCTTATAGACAACTGATGGATTTGATTTTCTCACTAAGTGCTGTTGGTTATTGCTCCCAAATCCTTCTCTTCCAGGAGAATTTTGTACAACTAAAAACAAAAGCACATAGTGGCACTCTCATGCCCCTGGTTCCTCTGTCTATACTTTGGGAAGTTTGGCACATGACAAGAGGCAGCCACCATGACTTCTGTCCACCAACATTCTGTGTGTATGGCGCTACTTCTTCACTTATTTATACTCAGAGATGGGCATGCCCATCATTACAGTGGCATAGCTTCCACACATGCATAATGGATTTTCACTGTACTATAAAACTATGACCAATGTAAAAAATTTCAGAGCAAAGAGTATACGGTGCTCTTTAGTACTGCAATAGTATAGTATACTATTTGGAATAAGCTACAGGATCAAAACAGAACAGAGTTACAGGAAATGTGAAACATTTCAGTGTGAATTATATAATTCACCATATATATATATATATATGGGATTATCAAACAAATATGTCAACAAAACATTTAAACTGAACTGTCTGAATTGCCTTTAGTTCTGGCTTTTGAAGTAACCAATATAAAAAGACACTCTAGGGACGCCTGGGTGACTCAGTGGATTAAAGCCTCTGCCTTCGGCTTGGGTCATGATCCCAGGGTCTTGGGATGGAGCCCCGCTTCGGGCTCTCTGCTCAGCGGGGAGCCTGCTTCTCTTCCTCTCTCTCTGCCTACTTGTGATCCTTGTCTTTCAAATAAATAAATAAAAAAATCTTAAAAAAAAAAAGACACTCTATTTCATATTGGTAACTTAAATTTACATTTAATTAAAATTTAATAAAATTAAACATTCAGTTCCTCAGGCACACCAGACACATTTCAAATGCTGGATAGCCCCATGTGACTGGCTAGTGGCTACTGTATCAGACAGTGCAGATTTAATACCTTCCTATCATCACAGAAAGCTCTAGTGGGCAGCCCTGCTCTAAAAAGTACATGGATATTTGAATCAGATAGTGAGTATTGTCCTTTAGTGAACAGCATTAAAAGTTGCTTCTGAGGTATTTTGACATCATTTTAGATATGTTTAGAACTCTAAGTAACATGATTGTATCTTGGTGTTAAGATAAAGGTATAAAACTCTATTTCTGAAAACTCAGTACAACATAGAAATGATTTTCTATTTTTTTCAAGTCTATATCTTCATTTAAATATATTTATAGACAGTGATATTTTCCTTTTTAAAGTGTTTTCTCTTTATAGGAGTCTTTCACAGTTTTCTGTTATTACAACATGCTCTCTTGGCACAATTTCCACAGCTTAAAACTAACATATATTTTATTTATCGGACACCCAGCCTTATCAGCCCAGTTTAAGTTGATTTTGAACAGATGGATGAATTCCAGCGTACGTGAAAATATTGTACTTGTTTGTGTGATTATGATGCTATTGCTGAAAATGAACACAACAGCTGTGGAAAGAACAGCGGGCAGCCCCAGCTTTGCATCATGAGGATGACTGACTGCCATGCGCAAATATTTACTCTGTGCTCTTGTGTACATTCTCCTCAATGAAGCACAAGCCTGGAATTAAGATACAGGACATTCACTTCTTTCCCTTTTGGAGGCAGAGCCATGTTTCCACTGGGGACAGTAATACTATTCTTTGTAGTTAAAACAGCCTATAACGGGGCTTTCGATCTTGCCCTTCAGAGTGTGGCCCATGTACCAGTAGCACTAACATGACCTGGGAATTTAGTAGAGATCTAGAATCTCAGGCCCCACCCTGGACCTACTGAATCAGAATCTGCACTTCAGCAAAGTCCCTAAGTGACCGAAGGCACACTAAACTTTGAGAAGCACCCCTTTAAGACAATGAAAAATGAGACCTCGGGAAGTGTGATGCCATTTCTGGAACATGGTGTTATGGGTTGTATTGTGTTTCCCTCACAAAATTCATATGTTGGCGTTCTAACCCTCATACCTCAGTACCTCAGTACCTCAGAATGTGACTTTGTTTGGAGGTAAGGTCTTTATAGCAGTATCAAGCGAAAATGAGGCCATAAGGTGAGCCCAAATCCAATATACCTGAGACATGGCTGAAATTTTTTTTAATTAATTAATTAATTTTTAAAAATAAACATATAATGTATTTTTATCCCCAGGGGTACAGGTCTGTGAATCGCCAGGTTTACACATTTCACAGCTCTCATCACAGCACATACCCTCCCCAATGTCCATATCCCCACCACCCTCGCCCGTCCCTCCCCCCCCCCAGTAACCCTCAGTCTGTTTTTTGAGATTGAGTCTTTTATGGTTTGTCTCCCACCCAATCCCATCTTCTTTCATTTTTTCTTTTCCTACCCCCCAACCCCCCCACATTACATCTCCACTTCCTCATATCAGGGAGATCATATGACAGTTGTCTTTCTCCGATTGACTTATTTTGCTAAGCATAATACCCTCTAGTTCCATTCACGTTGTAGCAAATGGCAAGATTTCATTTCTTTTGATGGCTGCATAGTATTCCATTGTGTATATATACCACTTCTTCTTTATCCATTCATCTGTTGATGGACATCTAGGTTCTTTCCATAGTTTGGCTATTGTAGACATTGCTGCTATAAATATTTGGGTGCACGTGCCCCTTTGGAGCACCACGTTTGTATCTTTAGGATATATACCCAGTAGTGCAATCGCTGGGTCATAGGGTAGCTCTATTTTCAGTTTTTTGAGGAACCTCCACACTGTTTTCCAGAGCGGTTGCACCAGCTTGCATTCCCACCAACAGTGTAGGAGGGTTCCCCTCTCTCTGCATCCTCGCCAGCATCTGTCATTTCTTGGCTTGTTAATTTTAGCCATTCTGACTGGTGTGAGGTGGTATCTCATTGTGGTTTTGATTTGTATTTCCCTGATGCTGAGTGATGTGGAGCATTTTTTCATGTGTCTGTTGGCCATCTGGAAGTCTTCTTTGCAGAAATGTCTGTTCATGTCCTCTGCCCATTTCTTGATTGGATTATTTGTTCTTTGGGTGTTGAGTTTGCTAAGCTCTTTATAGATTTTGGATACTAGCCCTTTATCTGATATGTCGTTTGCAAATATCTTCTCTCATTCTGTCAGTTGTCTTTTGGTTTTGTTAACTGTTTCCTTTGCTGTGCAAAAGCTTTTGATCTTGATGAAATCCCAATAGTTCATTTTTGCCCTTGCTTCTGTTGTCTCTGGTGATGTTCCTAGGTAGAAGTTGCTGCGGTTGAGGTCAAAGAGGTTGCTGCCTGTGTTCTCCTCAAGGATTTTGATGGATTCCTTTCTCACATTGAGGTCCTTTATCCATTTTGAGTCTATTTTCGTGTGTGGTGTAAGGAAATAGTCCGATTTCATTTTTCTGCATGTGGCTGTCCAATTTTCTCAGCACCATTTGCTGAAGAGGCTGTCTTTTTTCCATTTGACATTCCTTCCTGATTTGTCAAACCATAGAGTTGAGGGTCTATTTCTGGGCTCTCTATTCTGTTCCACTGATCTATGATCTATGATCTATTCTATCCATTGATCTATGTGTCTGTTTTTGTGCTAATACCATACTGTCTTGATGATGACAGCTTTGTAATAGAGCTTGAAGTCTGGAATTGTGATGCCACCAACTTTGGCTTTCTTTTTCAATATTCCTTTGGCTATTTGAGGTCTTTTCTGGTTCCATATAAATTTTAGGATTGTTTGTTCTATTTCTTTGGAAAAAATGGATGGGATTTTGATAGGGATTGCATTAAATGTGTAGATTGCTTTAGGTAGAATAGACATTTTCACAATATTTTTTCTTCCAATCCAGGAGCATGGAACATTTTTCCATTTCTTTGTGTCTTCCTCAATTTCTTTCATGAGTACTTTGTAGTTTTCTGAGTATAGATTCTTTGCCTCTTTGGTTAGGTTTATTCCTAGGTATCTTACGGTTTTGGGTGCAATTGTAAATGGTACTGACTCCTTAATTTCTCTTTCCTCTGGCTTGTTGTTAGTGTAAAGAAATGTAACTGATTTCTGTGCATTGACTTATATCCTGACACTTTACTGAATTCCTGTACAAGTTCTAGCAGTTTCAGAGTGGAGCCTTTTGGGTTTTCCACATATAGTATCATCTGCAAAGAGTGATAGTTTGACTTCTTCTTTGCCAATTTGGATGCCTTTAATTTCTTTTTGTTGTCTGATTGCTGAGGCTAGGACTTCTAGTACTATGTTGAACAGCAGTGGTGATAACGGATATCCTTGCTGTGTTCCTGACCTTAGCGGAAAAGCTTTCAGTTTTTCTCCATTGAGAATGATATTTGCAGCGAGTTTTTCATAGATGGCTTTGATAATATTGAGGTATGTGCCCTCTGTCCCTACACTTTGAAGAGTTTTAATCAGGAAGGGATGCTGCACTTTGTCAAATGCTTTTTCAGCATCTATTGAGAGTATCATATGGTGCTTATTGTTTCTTTTATAATGTATTGTATCACATTGATTGATTTGCGGATGTTGAACCAAACTTGCAGCCCTGGAATAAATCCCACTTGGTCGTGGTGAATAATCCTTTTAATGTACTGTTGGATCCTATTGGCCAGTATTTTGGTGAGAATTTTCACATCTGTGTTCATCAAGGATATTGGTTTGTAATTCTCTTTTTTGATGGGATCCTTGTCTGGTTTTGGGATCAAGGTGATGCTGGCCTCATAAAATGAGTTTGGAAGTTTTCCTTCCATTTCTATTTTTTGGAACAGTTTCAGGAGAATAGGAATTAATTCTTCTTTAAATGTTTGGTAGAATTCCCGTAGGAAGCCGTCTGGCTCTGGACTTTTGTTTGTTTGGAGATTTTTGATGACTGTTTCAATCTCCTTACTGGTTATGGGTCTGTTCAGGTTTTTTATTTCTTCCTGGTTCAGTTGTGGTAGTTTATATGTCTCTAGAAATGTATCCATTTCTTCCAGATTGTCGAATTTGTTGGCGTAGAGTTGCTCATAGTATGTTCTTATAATTGTTTGTATTTCTTTGGTGTTGGTTGTGATCTCTCCTCTTTCATTCATGATTTTATTTATTTGGGTCCTTTCTCTTTTCTTTTTGATAAGTCTGGCCAGGGGTTTGTCAATTTTATTAATTATTTCAAAGAATCACCTCCTTGATTTGTTGATTTGTTCTATTGTTTTTTTGGTTTCTATTTCATTGATTTCTGCTCTGATCTTTATGATTTCTCTTCTCCTGCTCAGTTTAGGCTTTCTTTGTTGTTCTTTCTCCAGCTCCTTTAGGTGTAGGGTTAGGTTTGAGACCTTTCTTTTTTCTTGAGAAAGGCTTGTATTGCTATATATTTTCCTCTCAGGACTGCCTTTGCTGTGTCCCACAGATTTTGAACCGTTATGTTTTCATTATCATTTGTTTACATGAATTTTTCAATTCTTCTTTAATTTCCTGGTTGACCCATTCATTCTTTAGAAGGATGCTGTTTAGTCTCCATGTATTTGGGTTCTTCCAACTTTCCTCTTGTGATTGAGTTCTAGCTTCAGAGCATTGTGGTCTGAAAATATGCAGGGAATGATCCCAATCTTTTGGTACCGGTTTGAGACCTGACTAGGACCCAGGATGTGATCTATTCTGGAGAATGTTCCATGTGCACTAGAGAAGAATGTGTATTCTGTTGCTTTGGGATGAAATGTTCTGAATATATCTGTGATGTCCATCTGGTCCAGTGTGTCATTTAAGGCCTTTATTTCCTTGCTGATCTTTTGCTTGGATGATCTGTCCATTTCAGTGAGAGGAATGTTAAAGTCTCCTACTATTATTGTACTATTGTCTATGTGTTTCTTTGATTTTGTAATTAATTGGTTTATATAGTTGGCTGCTCCCACGTTAGGGGCATAGATACTTAAAATTGTTAGACCTTCTTGTTGGACAGACCCTTTGAGTATGATATAGTGTCCTTCCTCATCTCTTATTATAGTCTTTGGCTTAAAATCTAATTGATCTGATGTAAGGATTGCCACCCCTGCTTTCTTCTGATGTCCATTAGCATGGTAAATTCTTTTCCACCCCCTCACTTTAAATCTGGAGGTGTCTTCGGGTCTAAAATGAGTTTCTTGTAGGCAGCATATTGATGGGTTTTGTTTTTTTATCCATTCTGTTACCCTGTGTCTTTTGATTGGGGCATTTAGCCCATTAACATTCAGGGTAACTATTGAGAGATATGAATTTAGTGCCATTGTATTGCTTGTAAGGTGACTGTTACTGTATATTGTCTCTGTTTCTTTCTGATCTACTACTTTTAGGCTCTCTCTTTGCTTAGAGGACCCCTTTCATTATTTCCTGTAGAGCTGGTTTGGTGTTTGCAAATTCTTTCAGTTTTTGTTTGCCCTGGAAGCTTTTAATCTCTCCTTCTATTTTCAGTGATAGCCTAGCTGGATATAGTATTCTTGGCTGCATGTTTTTCTCATTTAGTGCTCTGAATATATCATGCCAGCTCTTTCTGGCCTGCCAGGTCTCTGTGGATAGGTCTGCTGCCAATCTAATGTTTTTACCCTTGTATGTTACAGACTTCTTTTCCCAGGCTGCTTTCAGGATTTTCTCTTTGTCGCTAAGACTTGTAAATTTTACTATCAGGTGACGAGGTGTGGACCTATTTTTATTGATTTTGAGGGGTGTTTTTAGCATCTCCTGGATTTTGATGTTTGTTCCCTTTGCCATATTAGGGAAATTCTCTCCAATAATTCTCTCCAATATATCTTCTGCTCCCCTCTCTCTTTCTTCTTCTTCTGGAATCCCAATTATTCTAATGTTGTGTCATCTTATGGTGTCTCTTATCTCTCGAATTCTCTCCTCGTGGTCCAGTATTTATTTGTCTCTCTTTTGCTCAGCTTCTTTATTCTCTGTCATTTGGTCTTCTATGTCACTAATTCTTTCTTCTGCCTCATTTATCCTAGCAGTAAGAGCTCCCATTTTTTATTACACCTCATTAATAGCTTTTTTGATTTCAACTTGGTTAGTTTTTAGTTCTTTTATTTCTCCAGAAAGGGTTTTTATCTCTCCGGAGAGGGTTTCTCTAATATCTTCTATGCCTTTTTCGAGCCCGGCTAGAACCTTGAGAATTGTCATTCTGAACTCTAGATCTGACATATTACCAATGTCTGTATTGATTAGGTCCCCAGCCTTTGGTACTGCCTCTTGTTCTTTTTTTTTGCGGTGAGTTTTTCTGCCTTGTCATTCTGTCCAGATAAGATTTGCTTTCTCCGGGGCGCCTGGGTGGCTCAGCGGGTTGAGCCGCTGCCTTTGGCTCAGGTCATGATCTCAGGGTCCTGGGATCGAGCCCCGTATCGGGCTCTCTGCTCGGTGGGGAGCCTGCTTCTTCCTCTCTCCCTGCCTCTCTGCCTACTTGTGATCTCTCTCTGTCAAATGAATAAATAAAATCTTTAAAAAAAAAAAAAAAAAAAAAAAAGATTTGCTTTCTCCTCCTCTGGAATTCCGCTATTCTCCTTGATGAGTGAAGTTGGTCTTGGCTGGGTTTCTTATTGATCTTCTGGGGGAGGGGCCTGTTGTAGTGATTCTCACTTTGCCCCAGGCGGAATTGCACCGCCTTTACCAGGGGCCGGGCTAAGTAATCCCCTCGAGTTTGCTTTTGGGAGCTTTTGTTCCCTGAGTGCTTTCCGTAGAGTTCTGGAGGATGGGAATGAAAATGGCGGCCTCCCAGTCCCAGCCTGGAGGAGCCGAGAGCTCGGAGTCCTGCTCCTTAGTGGGCCCTCAGAGAAAAGCGCCCAACCGCCCCGTCTCCCTGGCCTCTGGTTGTGCTTGGAGGAAAGCGCTCAATCGCTCTCACTTGGAGAAAAGCGCCCAGTCGCTTCTGTCTCCGTGGCCTCTGGCCGCGCTCCGAGCTCACCCAGCTTGCGACCAGTTCAAGGTAAGCCCGAGTTGAGAGCTCACTCCCCAGCTCCGTTGCTGTAGCCGGCTTCCCTGCTCTAATACCTGCGAGCTCTGCGACACTCAGACACCCCCGGTCCTTCTGTGACCCCGTGGGACCTGGGGTTACACTGACCCCGCATTGGCTTCCCCCCCGTTTAGCCTCTGGAGTGATGTCGCACAGTGGAGCAGACTTTTAAAAGTCCTGATTTTATGCTCCGTTGCTCTGCCGCTTGCCAGGAGCCGGCCCCTCCCCCCGCGGTCTATCTTCCCATCACTTTGGGTTCACTTCTCTGCAGGTCCTATCTTTCAGAAAGTGATCGATTTTCTGTTTCTAGAATTGTTGCCCTTCTTCTCTTCAATTTCCCGTTGGATTTGTAGGTGTTTGCAATGGTTAGATAAGCTATCTAGCTGATCTCCTGCTACCTGATGTCATCGCAGCGTGCTACTTCTCCGCCATCTTCTATTTCTCTATCTGGCTAAAATTTTTTAAACAAAAGATACAAGATCTCTGTGCTTATTTGTATGTTATGTATGTTATAGGTATGTGATATTTTTCTACCTGTGGATCATATTGGCGATATTAATTTGTGAAGAGTTCTCTTTGATTGGCTTAAAGAAATATAAGTGCTTATGTAAATTAAATAAACAACTCCAAATATTTTTCAAGTTCACATGATCAGAGATAATCTTTGATAAATAAAAGTTCCTTTAAGTTGTTGGTTTAATATAAATAGGCATGTCTTCAGAGTTATCAGCATTAAATACAATGCCGATAAATAACTGATTCCACCTGGGTTTATTAGTCAAATAAATTCATGTCTCTCTGTTACAAAACTTGTTAGCAAGAAAATCCACTTGAGATGATGACTAACTTTGCCTAATGTCTCATAAAGTTTCTGTGAGTAATGTAAACATAATTGTTGGGAAGAAAGGATTAAGATAGATAAAAATGGGATAAGACTTTTTAGATGCCATAATTATGTTTTATGGTATGTGTACTTGAAAAAGTAGCTTCCACAAATCTTTTTGGTAACTTAAAACTGTCAGGTTTTGCTAAGTTAAATTAAACATGGAAATTTCATTAAATATCTGGATCATTTTCCAAGGAAGATAAAACACTAAAACATTAATCACTGAACAGAGGTTTATCTACTTTTGGCTTCCTGTTGCAGAGAAACTAATGATAAATTCAGGACTGTGAGTTAACCATGTCTTGTGCCACATTGAAAGATTGTACTTTTCTAAAGGGCATATGCTTCTAGATATCATAAAATATATTTGTAAATCTGTTGGCCCACAATTGCTTACTTCTTAGTTTTCACTAGTAATTAAGGATTCTAAAAATTAATAATTCTAATTAATATATGTAAAAGTCAATTCATAGGAACAATAAGGAGGGAAAAAAATGACTGTATAAGAGGAGGAGGCAAGGAAAGTAGGGTGCGTATTGTCAGTAAGAGAATAGTAAGTTGTAGAAAGTTTGTGGAAAAGAAATCTTTGAAAAGGAATTTTAACGTGTCAAGCTGGCTAAGATTAAAATGAATTTATTTAAAAATTAGTTTTAATGTCAAAATACACTCATGCAAAATTATATTTTTTTCTCTGTTAAAAGGACATTTTCTGAATCATTTGTCTGCTCTTTTTTTTTTTTTTTTTTCATTTGTCTGCTCTTAATAAGAAAGTGTAAGCAAAGTTTATTTACCATTAATATAATTTATCTAGCAAACAGAGATTCTATGTTTTGTCTTTATCAGGTCATTGATTACTTGGAAAAGCTATATTTTCTCTATTAAAAGAGCAAACAAACAATCCCCCACCAGATTCTTAAATACAGAAAATGAACTGGTGTTTGCCAGAGAGTAGATGGTGGGAGTAGAGAGATGGGTGAAGAGGTGAAGGGGATGAAGAACACACTTCTTGTGATGAGCCTGAGTAACGCACAGAGTTGCTGAATCACTATATTGTACACCTGAAACTACTATAGCACTGTATCTTAATTACACTTAAATTAAAAAGAACTAAGTCTTTTTGCAGTCACGTCACCTTCTACATTTGTCTTTGAAATCTTTTGTGCACTTGGGTTAAATGAATAATAAAATATTATTTTATAATTTTCTGTGATCCTACTTTGCACAGTTGTGCAACACATTTTGATAGTTTTCCTAAACTTCCCCAAACCAAATCCCAAGTCTTTTAGACTGTGAACTAACTTAGGTTTTTTTCAGAGGACCCCTGGAATCTCAAAGGATTCATCCTCTTTCCTTATAAAAAGGGAGATGTTAAACTAATTAGGCTTATTTGATATGTTTAATTATATGGGAAAATTGTCAAATAAGAAGTAACGCTGAACTTTCTTTACCTTATGTTTTTATAGGCGTCTGTTAATGTAAGTGTCCCCGAAATTATATACAATTTCTAAAATTCTCAGCATGTCCTAAAATAATGTTATCAGTCATAACTTTAAAATGTGTGTTACAAAAATAAGAAAAGAATGTCTTTCACCATTTATAGGCTGTTACTATTTTATCGATGCTTCACAAATGTATTTCATTTTGGTGTGCTTGAGTGGCTCAGTTCGTTGAGAGTCTGACTCTTGGTTTCCGCTCAGGTCATGATCTTATGCGTTGTGGGATCGAGCCCCAGGTCCACTCTGAGTTAAGTGGGGAGTCTGCTTGAGGATTCTCTCCCTCTTCCCCTCCCCTCACACTCTCTTTTTCTCTCTCTCTCTAAAATAAAATAAATCTTAAAAAACAACAACAACAAAAAATGTGTTTCATTTTCAGAGAAATTCTTAGAAAGGACCCTGACAAGTTCTTTAGAATACAGTTCTCTGATAACTTCAGACCACTGAATTGAATTTAAGGAAACTTTTCTCAAACTCTCTGTGATTTATGGCAGTTTGGTAAAATATATCTTTGTGCGCCTATATGAAACAATGACTTTTTCCCACCATTGGCACTTTTTAAAAAATTTTAACATATAATATATTATTTGCTTCAGGGGTACAGGTCTGTGAATCATCAGTCCTACACAATTCATAGCTATCGGATACCTCAAGAATTCAGAAACTCAATGACTACTCTTACTTTCATGGTAATATAACTATTTGCATCAGTCTGATAAGAACCTGTTCTTGCAGATGGGCAGCTGCCTTTTCCATGGCTAAAATTCTATTAGAAAGGTTCATTCCCATGTGGAGAACCACCCCCAGCTTTTGAACTTCACAGTGACTGGGGAACCCACTCTACCGGCCAGGTACTTCAGCAAGTTTGTGTTGTTTGGCCAGTTGTACAGCATTTTCACTGTGCTCACCACCTTCAGCCTTCAGTACTAACGTGCCAAGGGCATGATTAAGACGTCATTCACAAATCTATAGAAACCCTTCAAATACCCTAGCTTTTAAAGCACCACCATTGGTTCTTCTGAATCTCAGATCTACTTCTTCTGGAACTCCGATCCCTAAGCTCTCCTCTTTTGAGATAACCACAGGGTGCCCAATGGACCCTACTTGAATCCACAACTGATAAAAAGGTATAGTTTTAATATCGTAAAGACCAATTGTTTCTGTTGAAAATAACCATACTTCAGTAAAGCAGTCTTTCCAAAGTACACTTCCAGGAGACAAAAACATCAGACATCAAAATCTACAGCCTGAAGATTTCATCACTGGAAAAGATACCTGCAGAAAGACTCCCTCCAACCTCACTGAAAGGGACCTTACCAGGAATTGAAGCAGATGACAGCTGAGGCAGACCGCTTTCCCAAGGTGACTGAACCAAACTTGTGTACCTTTTTTTTTTTTAATTTAGCTTTTTTTTTCTTTCCAGACCTCTATACCTTTTCCTTGCTGTTGCTTCTGACCTTATTTTCTCTTTCTTTAAGACAATGCTTTTATTCACATTTCCCAGTCTATCACAAAAGAGGAAAGCCTTGGGGCACCTGGATGGCTCAGTTGATTGGGTGTCTGACTCTCGATCTCAACTCAGGTCTTGATCTCAGGGTTGTGAGTTCAAGCCTCATGTTGGGCTCCATGCTGGGTGTGGAGCCTGCTTAAAAAAAGAGAGAGAGAAAAAACGGGGTAGGGGGAAGGACTTTCTGGCTGCTGGATCTGTCACCAGAGACTCCAGTCTGTTCATGATGTCAGTGTCCTCTTGGTCTTACCTATAACAATCTCTCTTTAACTCTCTTGCCATCGTCAATTATACCTGCAAGACTACGAGTGTTAACTGTTGCCTTAGGATATTACAGCTATAGGTGTTCCCATACCTTGTTTCAACCTCTCCCTAGTCATTACTGTCTAGCTCACTAAACACCTCCACTTTTGAAAACTGTAGGATATTTGGTTCCCCATGTTGTTTTCCTTATTTAAATATGATCTATCCCCCTGCACCCGTGCAAAGGCCTAACTCCTTTTTACAAGGGTTTTTTAAAAAGATCTCTTTAGGAGTGGATTGTACCTCACGGAATGTCATCCCAATTCCTCTGACCCCTTGCTTAGAAGGTCGATCAGGATATTTCAGCTAATGGATCTTTCAATGACCAGACCTTAGCTGGGTCATCTGCGCTCTACCTGGCTTCATTTTGGTATGTGGTAGATAGCATTTTCATGGGCATATGAATGTTTAGATAGCTGGTGAATTGGAGATCAATGTTTATTAGGACATTTAACTGTCCTAATAATATCTGCTAATATCTGTAACAACTCAGAAACCTCCCATGGTCCTCCCATTGATCCACCCCATTAAGCTTCTATGGCCATCTTAAACAGAAACTTCCAGGAGTCACACATAACTCTGGGTTTGCCCCAGTTGGGACAGCCTTCCTCCCTTGGGTCAGAGTAAGTGCCAATGAACATGTATGATTAAAAACCTCTCCCCAACGTTAAGGGAGCCAGCCAATTTCACAACCAAAGCAGTAACATACTCAACAATGATCACTTGACTCATTGGCTAAGGTAGTTTTGGACAATCTTATAGCCCTTGATTACCTATTTGCTGAAGAAAGAGGCATTTGTGCAATAGCTAATACCACTTGTTATATCTGAATAAATGCCAGTAGTGGTAGAAACACAATTATATGGGATCAGGGAACAAGGGCACTGATAACAATAGATTTCACCCAACTCTCCATGATTCTTTGGTTTGTTCAGTTGGCTACTTTCAGGTCTTATAGTCATGGTGTAGAGCCATCATATAACTTTGATTTGTCATGTTACTTTTTTTTTTAAAGATTTTATTTATTTATTTGACAGACAGAGATCACAAGCAGGCAGAGCAGCAGGTAGAGAGAGAGGGAAGCAGGCTCCCCGCCAAGCAGAGAGCCTGATGTGGGGCTCGATCCCCAGACCCTGAGATCATGACCTGAGCCAAAGGCAGAGGCTTAACCCACTGAGCCATCCAGGCACCCCTGTCATGTTACTTTTAATTCTGTTTTGCATAATTACTTTTAAACTTTGTACCTGTTGCCTGTCAAATCTCTGCAGAAGTGATACACTAAAAATAGAATGATGTTATCTCAGTGTTTTGAGATGATTTCCAGTGCTTACAGTCTAGACAAGATATGAATTTAAGAGTGGAAAATACCTAAGAGCCCCTCCTTCTACCTTCATTGTTGTTCAAATGTGGCTTCTATGGTTTCCATCTCCACCTGCTTTCTCTGTAGTGTGGGACATAACTCTCAGGAAAGGTCCTTCCTGGCACCAAAATACATAGACAGACAAAGACATTTAATAAATAAAGAACAAGATACTTGAGCACTGATGCATTTGAGGGAAGACCTAGATCCAAAGGAGCAAATGTGAAAATAAAGGAAACCTAATTCAAAGGCAAGTCAGGAAGCAAGGAAGAGAGTTCTCACTCATGTACCATTTATTACAGCTTACTTTATATTCCCCAGCAAGAAGAAACTTACTTTACATACTCCAGCAGAAAGAAGGAAGATTTTCTTCTGGCCTAGCAACAACTCAGCCAATGAGAAGCCACCATAACCCCGAATTCTTCTGTCCTCCAATGGACTTTTGTTCAAAACAATCCCTCCCTACTCCCTTCTTTCCCATAAGCCCCACTCCTTTGTTCTTTGGACTTGTCTTTGTTCATCATATTTTGCATGTCCCAAATTGTATTTCCTCTGCTATTCTCAAATAAACTAATTTTTACTAGTTAAGTAACTGGCTATTTTATTCTTAAGGCTGACACTTCTGTATCATGAATTGTTCACTTTTTAGATGATCTCTATTAGGCACTTATGCCCTGCCTCTCACTAGAATATGGTATCTATCTGTCAGGTAGGGTGCCTATAGCAGTCTTCTTGAGAATACAGTTCGTGAAGAGGGAATAATGTTTCTGACAGATTCTGACAGCAAAATTAGACAATAAGGATCCTGGAGGGAATGGTAACCTCCCTGTAACAGTGTACTTCTTGTACACAAAGCAAATGATGGCCAGAGATTAGATAGTGTGGTAGGAATTTAGAGAGAGAGCTGTGGGAAGCATGAAAGGACTAAAAAATGAACCAAGTACTTTTATTCCAAGAATACATCAGAGAAAACAACAAAGACCCACAGAAGGTAGGGGAAGAGGCTGAGAGACTAGAAGAAAATGAGTAAGAGTGTCTTTTTTAGTTAATGAAATTAATGAAATGGGGTAGTTAACAGACTTCTAAGATTTGCCAATTTCAGATCTGCAATCTACATGAATCCTGGGTTTAATAATATCTAGTAGCAATACCTGTTAGAGCCGGATGGAACCTAAGTCTCTCATTTTATGCATAAAGAAACTGAGTCATGGTGCAGTGAGAGACTTATGCAGTGTTACCTGTCTAAATAATTAGAGACACAGCCCAGGATCCACATCTCACATCCCTAGCCAGGGTTGCTGCCAATCCACCTGGCATGTATGATTTTTAGTAGCTATAGATCATAGAACACAGTGTCTATGATAATATAAATTGCTTTACATCAAGCACATGGATTTTGCATCAAGTAGTTTTAATTATAAGGCTATAAATATGTCAAAAGCATCTGACAACATCTTATTAAATTACAAGAGTGAGTTCAAGTAGTTTCTGATGTGGGCATGTTCCCAAGAAGAATGAATTTCATAGGCAGGAGTTACCCAGGCCTCTCCCTTCCTCTTCCTGCCCCCTCTTTTCCTTTTTTAAATTCTGTTTTTTTTAAGCATTGAAAATATTGCATAGAAATCAAACATAAATCAGATTATGGAAATGCAAAAGAAATACTTCATCCAAGTTGTTTTTCTTCCTTTTATCTTCTAATTTCTTCAAATTATGGTAGGATTTAATATCTAGAGAGAATTGTTTGGGACTCCAAATAGGAAAAACAGGTTTTTTTCTGATGAGATACTAAGTGTAGCTGCTATTTTAAGTTGTACTTCATTTGGAAATGGTACATAAGTCTACAAAAATCTTAAAAAAAAAAAAAAAAGAGTGAAAAGAAGTAAGTTCAAGGAACTATCTCTTATGTTAGTAGACTCCTGGACAAAACTTGAAGCTGATAGTTACTTGTTTTGTTTCGTCTCACCCTCCCCCCTTTTTTAGAAGCTCAAGTACATATGTGAAGTATGACAATTCTTTTTTTTTTTTTTTAAGTATGACAATTCTTAATGACAACTGTGAGAGTAATGGCCTTTTCCATTGGTAGCTGCTTGAATAATTTAAGGATTTGTATCAGGTTTAGAGGAAGGATTTCTCTGATTACATCTTCCTGTGATCACATTGGGATTCAAGGCAATGATTTCTGAATGTGTTCTCCTACAGGAGATCTCATCATGTCGTTGTGTAATTCCACTATGTTATCTCTCCTCATCTGTGTCTGAAGCACTCCTATGAACACATGTATCAGGTTCTAAAAAAGGAAGACAGAAACCATTTCAAGTATTCACAACAAAGGGAATTTAATGCAGGGGTTATTGATTACCTTGGTGATGGCAGAGTTCAGAAGCCATTCAAGGGAAAGGGAAGGAACCCAGAGAAATTAGCAACAGCAAGAAACACTCGAGTCTCTAGGCTGTTACCTATGTATGATTATTATTTTCCTTATGGCAATTATGCAGGAGCTGGGATTATGAGAGTAGAAGATATTCTCAGGAGACTTCTAATCTGGTTGGGAAGGACAGCCATGGACAGGAAACACAGGGTGAGTGAGGGCTAAGTGGTGGGGACACATGCTAAGAACCAGAAGGGCAGTGCCTGAGGAAGAGAGAACTCGGGGCCTCCCAGTTCACTGCAAAATGAACTAAAGAATACTTTTCATGGGGTGATTTTTACGTAACTTAAAACTTTTAGAGACTAATCGGACCCTCAGGGAGTATCTTTGAATAAGTACCTTATAACACTGTTTATTCTCTTAAAAAAAATGTCTTATGGAGAAAGAGCTTTTCCTCTCAATGGGTCAAAGAGATGTATTTATTCAGGAAGAAAGGAGACCCAGATGAAATCATTTTGCTCTTCTAAAGAATATTGGCATATTTAAAATTTATGTTCACAAAACAGCATATCTGACCATATACAAAGACTCTTGCTAAGGTCCACTGAAAGCAACATGGCAAGGTCAACAAAGTTTTGGGGGTATCTGCAATCACCTTTTCTCATGTCCCACCCTTTCTACATGCTTCTTCGTTTCAATGTGGGCACTCAGCACTTTCAGGTGCTCTTGTACATTTTCCCTTAGTGAGTCTAACTGGACTAAAAGGATCAGATTTAAGTCATTTACAACATAGGATACATTTAAATCACCATAACATCCTATGGCCTTCCAGGATATATATATGCAATAACCGATCCTTAATGTTGGCATATACTTTGGGGAATGAAATTTTAAAATTAGAACATGAAAAATGGCAAAAGGCAAGGATATTTTGAGGAAGTAGTTTGGGTACAGAATATTTAAAAATAAGCATTTATATCATCAGTATGAGTATTTAGGAAAAACTTTTAAATACTAAAAAAAGAATTTTAGAATAGCACATGTACATCAGGTCTTAAGATAAAGTTTAATACATTTGATCATGTTAAAGGACACAAACACAGCCAATCTAACCAATTTTCAGGCATGCATTTACATAAATATATTAAATTAAGAAAAGAAATTGTACACTTAAACATCCTTTTCACCTAAAAATCATTAAATCCACAGATCAACAATAAAAACCAATTCTCTGCATTTACCACTTCAAGATACAATTGTTCTATTTTAAAGATAACACAAATACACTTGTTAGAATTTATATGCATTATACATATATTATATATTACATAGATAGTGTGTATACATATGTAGTGTTTGTACAGATAGATAAATATATATACATGGGTGTGTGTACACGTACAGATACACACAGATGTACTTCAGGCCATCTTTACTATTCTTGCTGGATTCTAAAGTTGAGCTGAATTGGAGCTGGTTGGGTTTGATTATTGTCTTTTGCTTCAAACAAGTTCATCATACCCACTGGGTTCACAATCCCCCACAGTAAACGTCCTTGCCTTTTCTGTAGCACATAACCATGCTAGGCACTTCAATAAATATTTGTGGAATTAATAAATGGAAGGATAGCTAAATAACAGAGGATTGATCCAAGAAAACCACATGTTATAATAACTGGGTTAAATAAATCAGATTAAATCAAATTTAGAAGGATTATTTGAGTCCATGGTTTTGGTTGTTTCTCTTCAGATGAACATTTATAGAAATCCCAGCTAATACGTGTGTTAACTGTGCTCCCTCAAACATGTACCTGCTTTCACGACTGGTTCCTACAGCTTTCTACCTCTTAACAGAAGTTCAAACAAGGGTTTGTTCTGGTATCTTCTGTGAATAAGGTCATGGACAAATTGTCCCATTTGTCCACAACCCAGAGGAAAATAAACAGCTGGGAAAACTAAAACATGTTGGAAGAATGATAAAGTTAACTATTCTTTAAAACTGGACAAAGTTAATCCCAGGTAAAGCCAGGAAAGACACAGGAGTTTCTTTGCAGATTTCTTTTATGCTTATTGATGGTAATAATTTGATAATTTTTTCACTTGAATTAGAAGGGTTTCTTTCAAATTAATAGTCTTCTTTAACATGTTCTAGGGAATCAAGCCCCCCAAATTCCATAGTACATTTTTATCATTTACCTTGCTACTACATGGTTCTTGGTGCAAAAATGTCCTGTGAATATGAGAGATGGAAAATACTTGACTTCCCATAAGGCTGTCAATTCAATTTCTCAACAGTGCTATGGAAAGAATGTATTAGTAGTATTAGGTTCTACTATACATGAAATCTTCATTTATTCTAGGAAAGACATGTCTCAGATTTTAAGAATGAGGTAAAGAGAGATCCAACATACTTATTAGACAAAGGATACACCAAACCTGACAACACATTATTTGTGTGAATGGAAACTATTGGCTAGTTGTTTTTTAGTGTAAAAGGAAATGTACAGCAATTAGCCTCTAGCTGTGAAGAAAAGCTTATTTTAAATTATCCCTTATGAATTTCCCATCACTGTTGATGTTCTGCTTTTTCAATCCTATGTGCTAAAATGTGCTTTTTTAACTTAAAATATTATAGTCAATTGAGGTAACAAACAATTGTTAATTTGCATGTATATGTATACATGTATTTTGATTTTAAGTAATATGCATGCAAAAAAATATTCCAACTGAAACCTGATGTCTGACTTTGTGATATATAATGGCATGTAACTTTAGAATTCACATTGAATTGTTATCTTTTTTTTTTTTTTTTTGGTAAGTCAGTGTGTAGTCTTGCTAGGAAATAAAAAAGCAGTAACAAATTTTAGGCCTAAGGCTTTATGTTAATGCGAGCAATCCATTATTTATTTTTTATTTTTGCAACCTACTTATATATGACCTTCACAAAAGAAAGCAAGGTAAGTGATGGGTGTCCCTTGGGCTCATATATAACTGGAGATTTTAAGAAAGTGCTGATTTGATAAAGGAATACATCTCTTAATGACAGCTAGGGAAACTACTGCTGTGATTGAGAACAATACAGCACGACAACCCTCATGCTCTCTTGAATACAGCTTACTCTCCTATACAGCTATTTTAAAGCAATTTCCAAAACTTACGAGAAGATATTTGAGAGAACAAAGTGTTGAAGTTGTCTAGGATTAGTGTTTGGCAGATCTTGTGGTCATGTTTTTAGTATTTTTAATATCGAAATGCTTCTGTTCTTAGGTTTCTACCTTCTTTGACTTCGTTAATTACTGGAGGCATGACTAATTTGGGTTAGTGTGATGAAGAGAAAGAATGTAAGATAGTAAACATTTCTTCAGGATATTCTAAAGAGGAACTTCCTGAAAGTATTGCCAGCATTCATAATAAGGGGTCCACTAATTTCCTACGGGTGACACAGAAATATGTACGTTTTTGGGGCATGAGACTTTGGTCTGATTTCTCTGCCAGTTCAAGTCTCATCCCAGAGGTGGGCAAAGAAGAGATCTGGAATAATCCTTCGCAAAACAGACTCTGTAGAGATGGTCATGCCTGAATAGGAAATAGCTACTAACTTCTCCTACTGTTAGCTCAAGCTCTTGCCTGGGATATTTGTGTTTTCCCGTTTGTGAATGACGGAAACAAGGTGAACTGGAGCATCCAGGCTGGTAGTCATTTAGGCGTTTGGTTATTTCTCTCCGTAACTGTAATAGATCAATCTAGTATATTCATATTTGTCTACTGTTCATGATACAGTGTCTGAGCAAATGTGACAGTGGGAGAGGGTATTTTTTTAGGAAAATAAAAAAAAGTCATAGGCAGGAAAATCAATAGCAACCTACCCCAGGACATCTTCATTATGGGTGCACTGACGACATATCTGTTCGGTCAAATCCAATAGAAATGAGAGGGAAGGAAGAGGTTAACGGAAGAAGAACACATAGGAGGTGGGTGGGAGAAGAGAGAGAGAGAGGCATGGGTGGGGGTAGAGAAAAATACTATAGGTACACTTTTTCGAGATGTCAGAACTGTAATTTATCGATCAGCCAACTACATCTGCCTGTGGTATACCTTATTTTCCACTTAAAATTTTGGGTTTGACTTCTCTTTTCTGTTTCAAAGTTAAGAATGTTAGAGTAATAATTAAGTTTAAGTTAATGATACTTTAAAAGACCCTAGATACAGCATCTAACCTTGTGTCTTTCACCTGGTAAGCTTGTTATACAGTTTACGATGGAGAGATAAAAGCAATATCAAAAGAAACATGTTAAAGTTGTTAATAAATCGGTATGTAATCATTTTCAAGGAAATCAATAGAGATTTCCTGCTCTGAAGTATAAAAATGAAAAAGGGAATGGTTTTCTATTTAGGTTGTATTTTTGGAATGTGTAGGTTTCTCTGTTCCTTATGATGTAGTCCATTATCTGAGAAGACTTCTGAGTATCTTTGTGATAAAATATTTTACAATAGCCACAATTCTAAGAAGAAAAGGTATGGATGGAACTTTTTATTAACACACAAGGTTTTGTTTGTTTGTTTGTTTTTTTAACTCTTCCCTTCTTTTCAATTTAATGATGTGCCGATTCTGTTCTCTTCTCATTACCTTAACTAACTGGTAAGAAAAAAGGTTCTATGAACCAGCACAAGAGTCTGGCAAGAGCGGTGGTAGAGAGTTTTTCTCCAAACCTTTATAACTACCCTAATAGCACTTCACATTAAATTAACACCCAAAGCTTAAACTCCAGAATGGACAAAGGGATAATCATATACATTTTTCTATCTCTTTATTTTATTTTTATCTCACATCTCACATGAATCTACACTCATGCCAAGGACATTTTTCTCCGTTCTGATTGTGTGCTTTAAGAAACAAGTAGATGTTGCCATTCGCAAGATAAAACAATCACTTTTCCCTAACTCATGCTTGAATCCAATTCCTACCTGCCTATCATAGAGCATTTAAGATAATTCTCCAGTCACATAGTTTAAAAGTCTTATTGGAAAAAAAAAAAAAAAAAGCCAAAAGATTGTTTTTGAAATGATCACAGAGTTTCAGATTTGCAGCCGCCAATTAGCCACTGCTCTTTACGTCTCTCCCAGGAAGAGAAAGAAATGACTCCAATGACTTCACTTCTTTGCTCAGATTTAATATCCATGGATCTCGCTATCTCCTCTTTTAGAAGATTTTGGTCTTTTATTATAATGACTCACAATAGAGAAGGCAGTGACACCTGGGGTACATATGTTTTTCTAAGACATCGGAAACTCTTTCACTTGGGAAAGGACTGTGTAAGAAGTCTGCGCCTGGTCAGTTTTATATAGATATTTTTAAACAGGAGGATTAATGGCAATATAACACCTTTTCTTTTGGAGAGATTCTTTTGAAGAGCTGGAAAGATTAAGTGTGTAAGAAGAAACCTTGGATTTTTCAGATTTTGCTCAATCTATAGCAGTGTCCTTATTGTTTTCGGTGCAACTATGAACAGGAGAATGTGTAATAAAACCGCATGATTTGACAGATTTAGACAGCTGGCTCCCTTACCAGAAGTTCACATTTTGTTAATGTCACCCACGCTGAATAAGGGACGATTAGATGGTAAGGTCCATTTACAAAAATGGTTGTCAGGACATTTTTTTTTTTTTTTTTTAATTGTAAAACTTTCTGTGATGGAATTCAGTAAAAGGGCTATGAAGAGAAAGCAAGGGAGACAAAAGACTGCTATTAACCTCCAGATGCAGGCTACTGCAGGTTCAGGGCAAGATTTGTCACACTCTTGGGCCAATGAAGTGTTAGTGTGACTAGAAGGGACCACCCCTTTCCTGGGGTAAGAGGGCAATTTGGTCTCCATGCTCATTTAATCCGGAGACTTCTTTGAATAGACTGTCAATTGAATCTAAATTGTGCAAAATTATGCATGCACTTTTTAATGCAGGCTATTGTTCACTAAGCACTGAACCAAGGTTTCTCAACCCATTTCCATTCGGCATGAGGTCACTTGAAACTTAAGTAATCATATATGGAAGACAAGAGCAGTGTACTTAAACAACCTTTCTACATAAATGCTCAGTGTGCTTTAATTGCAAATCTCTCACCTTAAAACAATAGAGAAATACTAGTTACATGATTTTATTCTTTTTAATCGAGGCTCACATTCCTATAGGTAAGGAGCAGATTTGGAAAGTCAGCCTGTGCTGCATAATCTACGCTAGCGTACAATTTAGATTCTGGAAGAACAGATGTTTACAGGACAACTTAGAGCCGGTGTGCACATCATGAGAGATGTTTTCTCAGTAGTGCAAAGAGGCCTTATAATTTTGTTATGATCTGAATGTGGAGCGCTGGCCTCGAAAACCAGTAGGAAAAATGTCTATCAGACTTTCGCTGCTTTAAATTAGAACATGGCCTCTCTTTAAAAACCTGAACAGAACATTTACAAAAAATTATTCATACATTAACCAAAGAGGATTTTCATCGAGTTCTAAAGGAACATATACATTAAAACTCATATTTGGAGAGAATTATTGTTTAAAAAATTTGTACAAGTGACAGCTTACATAGCCAAGATTTGTTAAGAACAAGTGAGCTCTTCCCCAGTGAGTTTTGTTCAGTGGGAAATCTGCAACATTCTAATCACATATACACTGACAGTCTTGCTATGGTGAAAAGCGCTTTACATAAGTTTAATGCTGGAATTTTATAAGGATTGGCTGTTTTCTTGCTTTTTCATCCGTCGTTAATGATTACATGTTGGCACAAGGATACATGGCTAGATTAGATCCACAGCACATTAAAGACTGTTTGCTCACTCCCCTTCTTTCCAATTAAGTTGGTGAAAAATGTAACTTTAGTATTTTACAGGACAGGGCAAAGGTGTTTCATCTAGGTGATGTCTATATTATAAAAATAAAATAAAAAATATAAATAGGTAACACAAACCCAGTGCCTATTGTTAGATACAACATATAATAAAAGCAGACCTTTTAGGAAGATTGATTTTAGAATGTGCTGTTATGATTTAATTATAAAACACTTGAAAACAATCTTGAGATTAAACTAGAGTAACCAGATTTCTCAGCCAATAAGAAGGTAAGTGAGTAACATTCTATAACTGAATACACGGATACAAATGAAGATTACAATTTTATATCAAGTCTCCTGTTTGGAAATTCATCAGGGAGTTCTGAAACATTCTCTCACATTATAATCCTTTAATATAAAAATATTGCCTTTTTTTTATTAGATCCATCAGATTGCACAGTCATGTTTCAAAACTCCATTAAGTTGACTTTAGTTATTACAGACAGAAAATTCCTGGGAAGTCAAATAATCTCCTCTGGTGACATAAAAATTCCGTTATCAATTTACAATGGAATTTCTGTGTAAATTACTCCACACAAGGAAACATATATTTTTAAAACCCATCTCTTAGGCAACCACACGTATAGGGGTTGTGAGTGTGTGTGTGTGTGCGCCTAGGTGAACAAACGTGCCAACATACACACACAGGATCTGCCCATTTCTGGAAAATTATTTTTAAATTAATAAAAGAAAATGAAATCACAGGAAGTGTGTAGCGGGATAACAGTCTTTCTTTTTAATGACAGGATAAAAAATAAATGCCCATTGGAAAGGAATATTCAAACAGTCCCAGAAACTATACAATGTAACTTGTTAGATCCAGCAAATAAGATGTCATGTCAATGATCTGATCAAGAATACCTGCCCGGGTCACTCGGCGGAAGTTTCTGTCCACTTGTTCACACTGAGGACCAAGATATCCTTTTTTACAGAGGCACTTGTTTGGTCTAACACAGACACCTCCATGACGACATGCTGGCTCGCATTTTGCTGGGAGGGGGAAAAAAAAACCAACAAGCAATAAAATCACACTATCGTTCTGTATGTCAGAAACAGCACCAAGTAGGAGGCCAACAAGTATTTGATGAGTAGGGGAAGGGAGGAAGAGGAGGAGGTCGCCAGTACAGAATGATCCAAAAGATAATGAATACAAGAAGGAAAGCAGGTTATGCGGGGGCTAGAAGTCAGTAGAGAATGGAAGACATTTCCAGGAAAGCAGAGATCATGGGAAACAATTTCAATCCCTTGTGGAACTGACTCTGTTTAAAACGAGGATTTCAGCTCTTTCAAACCTCTGTTCCACTAGGGCATTTCCAACGGAGGGCCTTCCAAGTAACTCTATGTTCCCATGCCTCGGGGGCAGGATCTTAAAATGGGAAGGGCCAAGCCTGAAAAGGAGACCTAGCGGCTTCAGCATCTTCGGTGCAGTATAAAGGAACTGTCAGTTCTCAGGTTAGATGGGATCTCTTCCATGTGGATTGACTGCCCTGGATTCTTCTTTCTCTTGGCTCCCGGGGAGCGCATTCTATGGCTTCATCTCCGATTACACTTTCTAGCCCCTGCTTGGGACAGTGTGGTCAGCCAGGCAAGGATATTCATAGCAATCCTTTTCAGGGTTACTCTATACACAGGATCTCTTCGTATAAGGATTTTTACCACTACAATGGTAAATGCAGCAGACTTTGCACCTGAGTGACTCAGTCAGCTAAATGTCTGACTCCTGGTTTTGGCTCAGGTCATGGCTCCACGCTGGGTACGGAGGCTGCTGGAGATTCTCCCTTTCTCTCTGCCCCCGCCCCCCCACACCCCGCTTGCACACTCTCTCTCTAAAATAAATAAATAAATAAATAAACAAATAAATAAATAAATTCTCTTAAAAAAAAAAAGATCTACTGCTAAAATGAGATGCAGAGATGAAGTTGGTTGTGTATGTTAACTGTGTTTTACTGATGGCTAAATCTGGGATGTGCAGCAACTGTAGACAGAATTGAATTCCTTGAACATGTTTCTTTATACTTTTAGGGGACAAGGTTATTTTAACCTTTTCAAATGCATTAATCAAAACCCAGGGGTCTGAGGTGCCTGGGTGGCTCAGTGGGTTAAAAACCCAGGGGTCCGTGGCTGACAAATGAAAAGGAAAAAGCAAGAGAATAATTAGAGATTTTTTTTTTTTTTAATTTGTAGGAGATGAACTATGTTAGTGTATGAATAAAGCTCTTGCTTGGGTCAAAAACATCATGAACAGATTACTTTTATAAAATGGTTCTAGTTTATCATATATTCAAACTATTTAAACCAACTAGTAGAAAGATGAAAGTACTGAAACCAAACTTTATGTTATTTCAAAGAATGTCTGTTTTCATCTACAACACCTATTATTATTATTATCTATAATGGTATGTATAATGCCACCTATATTCAAAATAATTTGCTTACCCTTAGTTAAACATACTATTACCAGAAGGCACTCAGTAAATTTTTGTTATCTGCTAACTTGAGGTGACTTAAGAGGTTAGGCAAAATACAAAGTAAGAAGTACAACAGAATGAACACTGTATAAAAGAAGCAGAGAGAATAGGTATCGTCAGGCATTAAAGGGAGCAGAAGAAAGATATAGTATCAAGAATTAGAATATTTGTGCATTTGAACAGTGATTCTCATTTTTGGGTCAACTATGGAAAAAAAAGACAGAATGGGTCAATAAAAATAAATATTTGTTTTAACTGATGTAATTACTTAGAGCTTTAATTATGATAGCTCTCTCCTAGACATATAACCCTAGTATTAATCAACCCGGTAGGGTTATCCCTGCTGAAGCAATTTAAGCTTAAAATGTATACTGTATGTGTGACTTTAAATGTTGGCTACATTTTGTTAGATAATATATAGACAAGTTGTGGTTATAATTTTTGAAACAAGCGTATGTTTAGAATAAAGAAAAGACAACATTTAGGCATTAAAGATAATATAAAATATGAATTTGAACACATTTTCATTGGCAAGAGATACTTAAACATCTGAGATAGCAGAGATCAAGTTCTTTTGTAAGAAAATGCATATGCATTTAAAAAGGCACTTATCCTTATGGGAAACTTTTTCCAGTTTTACTGAGAAATAAATGGTAGGCATTGCTGTGTAAGTTTCAGGTACACAGCATGATGGTTTGGTTTACATATACTGTGAAATGATTCCCACAACAGATTCAGCTAACACCCATCATCTCATAGATAAAATAAAAGAAAATTTCTCCTGAAAATGCACTTTCAACATATACATCTTAAACTAGGTGTCTGAATTTATCTAATTTTCTTCACATCAAGCAGAATTTAAACATCGTTGCATGTAATTGAGGAAATCCCTGGTTAAAGGATAGAGTAACCCTGGGATAAATCTCTTTGGCTGTCTTTGAGCAGCTGCACACCTAGTTGATGGGTCACAAGGGAGTGGGAAAAAGAATTAAAAAATCTCATAATGTGCCTCTAGATAATTGCGTTTTCCCCTTTTATTTAATAACACCCACTGAAAAACCCTGTTTTTAGTGCACTGTAGCAAGAAAGCAAGCAGTAAAGTTAGGGAGGGCATTTATGGGGTGTCTGGAAAATGCTGGCACTTGGAGAGGGGCTTTGCAAACACTAGGTCATTGGCTGGTGTGAAATCTCAAACCTAGGACTGAGAGCCTGTACAGATGATTGAGTTGTGCTGTGTTCATTCTGTACCTTTTGAAAGGACTCAATTATTTAGAAGTCTTTTACGTTTACGATTAACTTAAAGTGAATTGTTTACAATAGGAACACGGGAAAGATTTCATTTGCAAGTTCAGAAACAGACTAAGCGTTATTATGATAAATGGATAAGTTTTGAACCATTGATCATTCTAGAAGAAATAGCTGATGTTAGGTTCTTGAGTTCCCAAGGACTGTCCAATGCCCGGTCTTTCCTGGGGACAGCAGAAACACTCACCAATTCTGCAGAAGTCCCCTTCCCATCCTGGGGTGCAGCAGCACTTGCCCGTTGGGGTACAGTAGCCGTTCCGACAGAGCCGGGAACACTCTGAAGTCAGTGTCTGCGCAGGTTGTACCGTGGCTTTGCATTCCTCAGGCATTAGAGGTCTGCATCAAAAGACAACATTTCCATGTGTATGTTGGTTGAAAATCAGTATTAGGATGAAACCCAGTGATTTTGTAGCTTGCAAAGAATTTCTTTTGCTTTCTAAGGAGACCTTTCTTTTAAGCGGCTCTTTTAAGCGGCTCAGAAAGATCAACAACTTTCTGAGAGTTGAAAATCCACCCCAGCAAAGCAAAATCTAACTGACCAGTTTTGAACCAGAGAATATATTAAATATTAAAAGGAACTTTATCGTGATCAAAATTCATTAAAACTGTAATTCTATCGATATTTTCCATTCAGTAGCTAAACATTTCTAGCAGTTAAAATTCTTAAAAAAGATATATCGATATTTTAAAACATTTTTCCCAGATCTATAAAAATTATTAGGAATAGTATCTGAGATAGTTTTGCTTGTTATTGGCATATTTGGAAATATCACAGAGCTGAAGGCATTCATCTAAATGAGCACTTGCAGCCTAAAAAAGCTTGGGAATCCATTTTTGTTTCATTTTACATTTCTCTTGAAATACCTGTCTCAGATTGATTTTTCTTGAAGGGGTATCTGTGTGTGTGTGTGTGTGTGCGTGTGTGTGTGTGTGTGTGTACTATTGACTCAAAATTTCAACCCTTTATGCAAAAAATAATCCACATATATATACATTTTTATATATACATATGAATATATATATATATATATATATATATATATACAGATATGTTTTGTAATCTATGAATAAAAAGAATGCTATCAACAAACAGAAACAAACATCGTATCTGCTAAGGAAAAAGTCATAGACTTTAACTGCTCTAGGACTTTAGAGATGCCTTCAGGAGATTTTTATGCTTCTTACTGTTTCCAACACAAGAGGTTGTCTTTCAAGCTGAGTGAGGCTGGAAGCATGGTCACAACCACTCATTACCTAATCTTGGAGAAACAACAGGCAGTGGTACTCCTCTATCAGTCACTGTGCCTGTGCCGCAGTGTGGTGAGAAGATTCTTTTCAGTACAGGAATGTAAACAAACGCTCATCACCGCTCAACTCACCACCATTAAGATGGCCAAGGCAGTTGGACTCCTTAAGCACCGTTAACAAAGAAGGTGATAATTATAGGTCAAAGCCACTAAAAGAAGTAAATGATATAGCCTTCGGAGATAAGCCAATAATTGGGCCCTGTAGACTCCAGTTTTCTTGAGATAGGTTATCTTGTTATGTCTTTCTGGCAATATAAAGTGATAATACTTTGGGGCCTGACTTCAGGCTGTTCCTACGATGACTCAAAATCGTATTCAAAATATATAGTGACTTCTTTAGGTCCTCTCTCCAATAAATGTCTAACTCTGTGTTGAAAGTACTGTTTGCAACTAATGTGACAATTCAGAAAACTCCCTTAAATCTATTCAACCTCTTTTGAAAATCTAGAAGTGGTCAATTTATGTGAAAGGTTGTCAAGGCATTCTATGGACTGCGTGTTATTTTCACTCAGACAACAATAATGAATAATTTCCATGTGTTCCCCAAGAGAGTCTTTTTGGGGGTAATGCGGAGGGTTAAGGTGGAAAAATAGTGAAATGGGTATGCCAAGGAAAGTGGAGGCATTAACTTCGCCTTCCTGTTTTGTTGCTCTGTGTTGTTGGCTCTAATTCTTCCTCAATAAAATTCTTACTTTGTGAAACCATGATGTCATTTTTGATCACCAGAAGAGCTGTTTATCAATAGCCATGAAGTTTCTTTGAGTCGATGACATTTATCCTCCGAGGCTGTGGCATTCAGTAAACAGGTATTTTACTGGTAACTGAAATTCTGTTTATGCAGTTTCTACTGATTACTCCCTCATTCACTGTCTTTCTGACTCGTTCAAAAAGAGATTCTAAACTAGGGTGTGTCAAAAATACATTACATTTTGGGGCACCTGAGTGGCTCAGTTGGTTAAGCATCCAACTCTTGGTTTCAGCTCAGGTCACGATCTTGGGGTCATGGGATTGAGCCCCGCATCAGAGGTTCATACTCAGCAGGTGATCTGCTGGAGATTTCCTCTCCCTCTATACAACCCCACATGCTTGCTCTCTCCCTCTCTAAAATAAATAAATCTTTAAAATATATATGCTTATATATAAAATATGTATATTTATATATATTACATATGATATACATGATACGTATTTTTATATATATCATATCATGCTATATATGATGCAAAATATGCAGGCACGCAGCTCAGACACTACTTGACAATATGGTTTATGTCTGAGCGGATGAATTTAAAGAGGAGAGGACATCATTTAGTGCAAGAATGTAAATTACCTGTTAAACAACCACCACCAGAAGATGTTGCCCATCTGAGGCAAAGTGTAGGGACACTGATTTGCGTGCACCAGGGAAAGGAATGAGGATGTGACAAATCAGGACCCAATATTGAAGTAAAGTTCTTCAGGAGAGGGCAACTGCCTCTTGTTTCCCTGCTGATCCTCCAGTTCAATGCTTTGACTGTTTTTCATCAAACATTCAAATATGTGGAAACTCAGATGGCGGGGGGTGGGGGGGTTAAGTTGTTTTTTGCCTAAGATTTAGTAAATGCTTATCTAGCTGTGGATATAATTATTTCATACTTGGGTCTGTTTAGTTTATATAAAACTATGTGGCTATCATATAAGAACGTGATTCCCTTAAGATTTTATTTAAATACCCAGAAAATAATCTTTTTTTTCTTTAATGAAGTGGCCAACTACCATTCCTCACTTAGCATGTTAAAGAAATCCTCTCCTTCTCTTTAAACTTATTCTACTGGGAATCCATTAATGGAAAATTTTCATGAAGAACAGTCCCGTCCCCCTTTTTAAAAGTAGGTTTTATTTATTTATTTTTAAAGATTTTATTTATTTATTTGACAGAGATCACAAGTAGGCAGAGAGGCAGGCAGTGGTGGGGGGGCGGTGGGCGGCGGCGGAGTTCCCTGCTTAGCAGAGAGCCTGATGTGGGGCTTGATCCCAGGACCCTGAGATCACAACCTGAGCCAAAGGCAGAGGCTTAACCCACTGAGCCACCCAGGTGCCCCCAATTAGGTTTTTATTTTTATCATGGGGCTTGAATTCATTACCCTGAGATCAAGAGGCCCACACTTTATTGACTGAGCCAGACAGGTGCTCCAAGGACAACCCATCTCTCATAGAATGTCACTTTTCTTAATGATTGTATTTCCCTTTCTCCTTTCCCATCGCCATTGAAATGAAAGCTTTCTGAAGGCAAAAGGGACATATTCAATCCTCCTGAAGACTAGTCAGTCACTCACTCAGGCAAGTACTATGATCTTTATGGGGTAAGACTAACAAAATAGGGTTCCAACCCTCATGGAGACACCAGGGAGCAGACAGACATTCGAACACAAAAGTCTAATGCAGTGTAGCCTTTGTTACGATGTAGGTGCATGTGAAGTAACACAAGAATACAGACAAGGAAGCAATTAGTTTAGGATTGAAAGATGTTTTACAAGATGACATTTAAACCACCTAAGTATTTTATCTCCTTCAACTACTTATATTCAGAAGAGCTAGAAAACATATAATGTTTTTTATTTATTATTTATTTATTATTAATTATAGAAAACATATAAATGTTAATTGAATGCATATAGTAGGACTATGTTTCCCTCTCTTCTCCTGTGTCCCTCCAGGCCCTAAGAAAATGTGTAGAATATGGAACTTAAAAGGCTATTGAATGAATGAATACATAAGGATATGGAATTTTAAGAGAGTGCTTGTTTCTTTTCTGTGCTGCTGAGTAAAGATATTAGGAATACATGGACTATTTAGGGGAATGATATCATTAAAATCTAGCTGTTATACTTCTATATCATAAAACTAAAAACACTTGCTATATTTCTGTCGCCTAAATTAAGTCAAGTCTTACAAAATTTTTCTAAGGCATAGTTAAATTCATTTTCAGTGAAACATTTTTACCTTAATCATAGTCATAGTAAATAAACAACCAACAAAGAAGTAAGCATGATATGAAGATAAGATTGTCTTCTCCTCCAACTGGGAATCACGCCAATGTATTAAAATTCATTTTTCTGGTTATGTATTTGATAAAGTCTAACAAAGAGTTTTGGTTATCCCAACCATCCTCCTCCACTCACTCTCTGTTCTAGTGACATTTCTTCCTTCCACTGAAAAGAACAGAAAGTTACAATGAGGAGAACAGAAAAGGGAATAAAAGAAGTAAATGTGAACTTTTACGGTCTCACCTTGAAATAGACCATCATATGTGTACATAATTACTACATATACACAACTACACGGCATCGAAGCAAAAATCTAGAGTATGGGGCGCCTGGGTGGCTCAGTGGGTTAAAGCCTCTGCCTTCAGCTCAGGTCATGATCCCAGGGTCCTGGGATCGAGCCCCACATCGGGCTCTCTGCTCAGCAGGGAGCCTGCTTTCCTTCCTCTCTCTGCCTGCCTCTCTGCCTACTTGTGATCTCTGTCTCTGTCAAATAAATAAATAAAATCTTTAAAAAAAAAATCTAGAGTATGTATTTATGTATACATATGTACATATAATATACATATACACATATAGTGATAGGTTACCTCATTCTTCATTCTTATTTTTATTGGACTGGAAAGTTGGGTGTTTTAATGTAGGTGTACTAAAATTGCTTAAATAGTTTTGTTCTTCTTTTAAACAATCACTTTCTTAACTTTCGGATTCTTATCTCTACTGAATAAAGTCGAAGATATCTTTTAAAGTAGAAAATTTAACTAAAAGGTTATTGATGTTTGTAATAAGTAATATATCAAATAGTAAGTAATAAGTAATATATCAAACCCATTTGTTGATAATTATCTCTATAGTCTTCAAACCTAATTTAAATCAGAAAAATACACTTTACAATCTTGACACTTGACGATGAAACAATAAGGACTAGTACCAAGAAATTGTCCAATATTCTTTAATACATAAAGCATTGCTTCTGGAAATAGAAACCCACTCTGTCTGGGTTTGAGTAGAAGCATAAAGGTTGAAATACTTTCTCGAAATAAAGGAGAAGTTGAGAAGCATAAGTGATTTGTAACATATCCTACATGATGACTTGTGACTAGCTAAAGCCAACAATGAACGTCTCCAGGTAGTGAGATTATAGATGGTTTTAATTTTATAATATTTAATTTGACAAATAAATAAACAAATCAATAAGTGAGAAGTCCTCTGTGTACCTGGATGGCAGCACAGGGATAATCCTGAGTCTGAGTAGGCCTGCTTTTCAGATTGAGTACGTTAGAAATCTGTCTATTGAGTTTTCCACAAAAAGTGAAGAGACTCATTCTGAAATTTTTGTTAGGGGCCTAGATTTTAAATTCACGTCACTGTCAAACAAGGTAATAAATTGTACTAATACTCACTTGTAAAATCCTGACTCATTAGAGGTTTCAGAAGAAGTAATCATTCTAAAGCTTCTCTTAGTCAGCCATCTGCTTAAGGGAGGAAGGTGATGTAAGAACTGTCTTATTCTTGGGCACCTGGGTGTCTCAGTTAGTTAAGCATCTGCTGTCAGCTCAGGTCATGATCCCAGGATTCTGGGGTCAAGCACCAGGTTGGGCTCCCTGCTCAGCTGGGAGTCTGCTTCTCCCTACCCACCTCCCCCGCCCCACCCTGCCGCTATGCCTGTACAGGCTCTCTCTCTGTCTCTCAAATGAATAAATTTTAAAAAGCTTAAAAAAAAAACAAACCCAAACTGTCTTATTCTTTAATCCATATTCACATTGAGACACCTGGAAAAATGTTCCTTTGCTACTGCAACCTTTGCAAAACTAGTTTTCTTGAATGCTTTTTCCTATTCTCATGTGAAAGGGAAAAGTGATAAGTCTAAATCCTTATTATCCAAAGCATGGTACCAGACCAAAAGAACCAGCATCACATAGGAATTTCCTAGAAATATAGAGGCTCAGGCCCCTCCCTAGACTTACTGAGTCTACACTCTCCCCAGTTTGTCACGTGATTCCCATATATATTCAAGTTTGAGAGGCACTATTCTAAGTCAAGGCCACTTCCCAGCCAGTAGGAATCGATATGGCCACGAATTAGTGTGGCCAGGGGCTTCCAGGGAGAGAATGCTTTGAAACTGTATGCTTGGATGAAGTCTTCACTCCCGCATAGGCAGGCAGGCTGGCTTTGGAAGCCACCACGGATTCTCTGGTTTAATGGGTTTCCTTTCTGTGAGCATTTTGATATGCAGCGATAATCCTAACCACTCCTCCTTTCACAGTACTCAGCGTGCTCTTTTACCTAGAAAGGGGTAAGGGAGTGGAGACTTCTCCTGATGGGATAGATTTTTCTGTCCCACTTGTCTAGCCTGGGGCATAGGCGTAGCCCTATCTTCGTAGAATGGCCTGGTCATCTCTCACTTACTCATTTCAATGCTTTTCTCCAAGGTCAATACATAAATTGATTTTTTTCTTTAGTCTGAATGTTCACTAAATTCTTCTTGTTCACATTAACATTTAACTTTTCAGAGTCGGTTTATCCACAAGGAGTAGAAGTTACGATATTACTGGATTTACAGCCTATTTTGGGACCATACATAGCCATTTTGTGCCAACTAGTGAAATAATACAGGATACAAATTCCATTTGGCTGCAAGGAATCTTATACATTCATTCAAGGATATAATACAATCATATCCAGGTAAAAGAACAGAGAAAATGGAATCATTTCTGCATAACCATGCAATATTGGTCTCATTGGGACTTTGTGGCAGTATAGATGGCAATACTCGTTTTCTAACAGGATTTTTCAAGTACCATTTGAGGTACTCTTTTAAAAATTATTTTTTTATTTAAGTAATCGCTATACCCAAAGTGGGGCTTGAACCCACGACCCCAAGATCAAGAGTTGCATACTCTTTGGACTGAGCCAGGCAAGTGCCCCCTATTTGAGGAAGTCTAAAGGAATACTGTTCTTGACATTATATCACAGGTAGGCTGCAGAAATATCCTTTTAAAAAAATATTTATTTATTCATTTGAGAAAGAGGGAGAGGGAGCGTAAGCAAGCAAGTGGGGGACAGGCAGAGGAAGAGAATTTCCCAGCAGACTTCCCGCTGAGCTTGGAGCCCCATGAGGGGCTTGATTTCACAACCCATGAGATCATGACCTGAGCTGAAACCAAGAGTCAGACAGACGCTTAACTGACTGAGCCACCCAGGCGCCCCAGAAATATCTTTTTGTATATGTCCTAAGCAACCTTGATATTGGAGAAAAGGGAAACATAATTTAAATTCAAGGATAGCTCTGAAGTTATATACATTTTGTATCATGTTAAAATTTTTAATTTGTACTGTATATTTCTAGAATTCTAATTTAGGATGGAGAAAGCCTTATTTCCAGACATTGCTTTGAACTACTACATTTCTCTACTCTACAATATGCTGAAAATGTGGGCCTGGGCCTCGGCCGTTTTTTCTGAGACCAATGTCATCTTCATTTTGAAGTCTGCAGTTTAAATGCTGAGTATATGCTTACTTAGAAATAGTGCTGATGGACTCTAATACCTGAGCAGTTTGGGATTGAGTGAGCACTGAACTCAAAGGGGGAGGAGGCAGTGATGATTTAGTGAGGGGAGCTACAGATTTGGCTATCTAGTGCTGACAAGATTCTCGAACTTTCACAAATCTCGCTTAATTTTGTTCTACATCTGAAGATGCAACCACAATAAAAGCTAGTTACACGTAGTCTGGAACTATCTTCTGGACCAGTGTTCTTTCGACTCAACAGGCCCTCTTTAGGAAAAAGCGAGTAAGGCACCCATACTTCAGGCCCTGCTAATCTCACCATCCAAACACCACCACCACAATACACAAGTATCTAAAAGGATGTATGGATCTCCTTCATTCAGCTTTTCAGGTTAATTCAATGTATATATATTTCCATGGGGAAATTAGGAAATGAAAAGTTATGTATTTCCTTAAAGGGAAAACCTAGGAAAAATAATTAATGAGACTAGATGGTAATGTCATCTGCTTTTACAAACCCAAAATGGCCAATTTTACTAAATTGCCTTCAGTGTCTGTTGCATTATGTTTTTAATGTCCTAAATTCAGAAACCGGTCTACCCCCACTTATTAGTGGTAAATACAGAAAAACAGGCCTTTCCACTTTAATTCAACGTACACGTTCCTGAAATATCTTGTATGCTACAAAATCGCATACTAAAAATAATAACGCTTATGGGAAAAATAGGTTTGGGGCAGACCACTGAAGATCAGTGCAACTTATTAAGTAAAACACTAAAACAGCAAAATCTGGTACCTAGGGGGAGAGTTTGGGCAGCCCTGTGAGCGTGGGCAGGAGATGGAGGCTGCCTCAGTTGAATTCAGGAATACCTAAAACCAAAATGGTGCTGGAGGTGGGCCATGAACTCCTGGGGGAACGTGCCACCTGCAG
Organism: Enhydra lutris kenyoni; assembly: GCF_002288905.1. NCBI lineage: Eukaryota > Metazoa > Chordata > Mammalia > Carnivora > Mustelidae > Enhydra > Enhydra lutris. Next base: position 69,300,333 of record NW_019154087.1, read on the forward strand.
AGAGCCCAGGCTGAAAGAACACCTCACTGGGGAGGAGAACCCAGTACGGATGCTTGTTTATTTTACCTCTCAGTTCAGAAACCTCCTCTGCTTTGCAACAGCCTGACTGAGGGTTTGTTCTTTTTCTTATAATTCTGGCCATACTTGCTTGGAAAGCTACATAATTTCCATGTTATGTAGTCATCATTCTCTTTTATATGTGAGCTAATTAGTGTTGAAGAAAAGCACAGTGGAGCAGAACGGACTGGGCCAGGGAGCCAAATCACGGTCAATTTTACCTCTCTCAGTATCCATAGCTCTCTGGGCCATTAATTTGGCAATTTATAGTGTATAATGTTCTCACATAATTGTTTTTGTCCCTAAGTGTTATCTCAAATAATATTTACATTTTTGATAATGCATGTGATCCCCAATTAAAATAAAAATAAGCTCCTTAGAGGATGGTACTAAGTTCCCCCCTATATTCTCCCTCTATAGCACATAATACATCATCTTGAATACAGGGACAGGTACAAGATACTTGTAGACTATTAAATCTCCTGATTTAATCTTGGAGTATAACTGTACTTACTTTGATATGATAAAAATAAAAACTGAAAAAAAAATGCCACTGCTTCCTAATATAAAGAAGGAAAGATGGGGCACCTTGGTGGCTCAGATGGTTAAGTGTCTGCCTTCGGCCCAGGTCATGATCCTGGGGTCCTGGGATGGAGCCTTGCATTGGGCTCCCTGCTCAGCGGGGAGCCTGCTTCTCCCTCTTCCTCTACTGCTCTCCCTGTTTGTGTTCTCTCACTCTCTCTGTCAAATAAATAAATTAAAATCTTAAAAAAAAAAAAAAGCAGCAATATATTCTGTTCAGAATTATTGTCCAAAAGCAAGTTTGAACTTAAAAACTTAATTCATAAACCATAACTTTAGGTAAAAAATATGAGACATGAAATAAGAAATGTTTCTAATTGGGAAAATAGACATTTCAAAAATTACTTTGATTACATTATAATTCAAAAGACTTAAAGACCTACAGTGTTTTTTATTTATAAATCACTAAATAATAATAATAATAATAATAATAATAAATATCTTTCACACTTAAAGCTGTAGAAGTACCAGTGTTTTAATTTTATATCAGAGGAAGGCAGAAATTTTAAAGATCACTGAATACTTTAAATGGGAAGCAAAAATTGGACACAAGCTTCTGTCCTTTAACAGAACGCAAGAGGGGCGACTGGTTGGCACAGTGGGTTAAGCCTCTGCCTTCTGCTCAGGCCATGGTCTTGGGGTCCTGGGATCAAGCCCTGCATCAGGCTTTCTGCTTAGCAGGGAGCCTGCTTCCCCCTCTCTCTCTGCCTGCCTTTCTGCCTATTTGTGATCTCCCTGTCAAATAAATAAATGAAATCTTAAAAAAAAACCTTAAAAAAATAAATAAAAGCTTACAACTCCTTTAAAGAAAAAAAAAAAAAAAAAAGAACACGAGAATGTCAGTTTAAATTCTCTTTTAAGACTATTAGGGTGACAGAGCGCCTGGGTGGCTCAGTGGGTTAAGCCGCTGCCTTCGGCTCAGGTCATGATCTCAGGGTCCTGGGATCGAGTCCCGCATTGGGCTCTCTGCTCAGTGGGGAGCCTGCTTCCTCCTCTCTCTCTCTCTCTCTCTGCCTGCCTCTCCATCTACTTGTGATCTCTCTCTGTCAAATAAATAAATAAAATCTTTAAAAAAAAAAAAAGACTATTAGGGTGACAAATTCACAAATTTTGATGTTACACTTTTTGATTCATTTGTCAATGTTGACAAAAGCAAGTCATGTGAACTTTTAACTTGAGCACAATGAATTAGTTTAAAAAAAAAAATACACCTTATTCAGGGTACCTGGGTGGCTCCATTGGTAGAGCATGTGACTCTTGATCTCAGGGTTGTAAGCCTGTGTTAGGTGTAGAGATTACTTAAAAATAAAAATCTTAAAAAAACAATAAAAATAATTAAAAGTACACCTTCCTCTAGAAAACATCTTATTGCAAATATATGTAACTGTTTCATGCAAGGTTAGATTTGCCTTTATCTCAAATACTGCAATATCTGATACATTGCCTTACAATGAAAGTACAGAAAATTCAGAAGATCTGATAATATCCGACTTTTCCCATTGTCCCAGGCAGGGGAGAAACATGCCAACGAAAAGAAATGCTTTTAGGAGTTTTCAACACTTAACACCTGAGTCTCATTTTGAAAAATATGTTCTTCATTATTTTACACTTTATATCTTTTTAACAAGCGCCATTGGAAAGTGGTAATTCAACCAAGTCTTCATTGCAATCTGTAGGCAGTGATATTCTAACATTCAAAATTGATAGTTTAAGAGAGACTTTAATTAGCCTTCAACAGAACATTCCTTTGAATGCTATGGTCATATGTCACATATCCAGGGACTAGGATATCTATATCTAGGATATATATATCTATGTATCTATATATATGAGCCCTTTAAATGACATGGTCACTTGGATAAAATTTTTTTCATAACTTGTTATTTAATATTTTCTGTTTATTTTGAAATGGGTGATGGCTCTACACAGCAGGGTGTGCCTGAGCTGAGTTTGTTTAAATGTGTGTGAATATATACACATGCAAATCCTGGCAAAGTAGGACTAAAATTCCAGTGTATCCGTAGGTCATTACCATACATTATGTATGCATGCTCATTCATTCATTGGAAGCTCCTACTTTGATCTTATCCCATTCTTTGGTAACAGATATTCAAAATTTCAAATGCTATGGGGCAGCTTAGGGAGGACCGCTTAGCCACAAATGTACCGCGCGTAAAGTACCGTGCATTAAGAATAAAATATAAGGGGGCAGATAAGAAAATATCTCTGTCTTCCATTCTCGGATATGTCAAGAAATAATAACAGTGAAACATAGAACATGCTTCCCTGTCTTTGAGACTTCAAATCCACCATGCTGCATGGATTTTTATAGGGCATATACTTGCTCATGACCTCTAGTGTTCAGAAATTCTGTCATGTTTGAAAACTAGTCCCTGGTGGAGCCCGTGTCCCTGTTAATAGCTGAAAGGTCAATGGAGCTGCTAAACAGTTTGTATTACTGTCCGGGTGGCCATGAAAACACGGCCTGCGGCAAGAGGACTTGGCAGCTGGGTCAACAGGCACTGTGGGGATTTCTCAACCTAGTGGGGGCCACTTGCATAAAACTTTGACTGATGAATTGGGACTCGACTGGCTTATTGGGCTACAGCCTCTCTATTATGTGTGACTTTCTTTAGGATGGCAGAGCTGCCTGCTGGCTCCCTGAGACATATGTGAAGGATAAACAGAACCGATGTCCTCTTAGGAAGGGAGTTTCTTGGGGGGAAAAGAAAACAACAACAACAACAAAACCCAAAAGACAAACCACTCTTCAGCATCTAGTATAATTAGGAGTAGGATGAAGATATTAAGAAGAAAATAAACAAAAGGCAGTAAGTAGGGCCACTGAGGGGAGGCATGTGGAGGAGGCACGGGGATGGGGGGTTGTGGGGAGCAGTCTTTGATATTGGTCACAGGAGTTTGATGATGGAACATTTCTGTGAAATGACCTCCCAAGACTGAATTTGCATTGTTAATTTATAGACCTCTCAGGGGAAGGGTCTGCGTGACTTGGTTGGATCACAGATAAGCAGTATGTTAAAATATAGAATGACTGGGTACGTAGTAATTGAATCAGTACGATTAAGAATAATTTTGTTTGGGACGCCTGGGTGGCTCAGTTGGTTAAGCAGCTGCCTTCGGCTCAGGTCATGATCCCAGCGTCCTGGGATCGAGTCCCGCATCGGGCTCCTTGCTCATCAGGGAGCCTGCTTCTCCCTCTGCCTCTGCCTGCCATTCTGTCTGCCTGTGCTTGCTCTCTTTCCCTCTCTCTCTCTGACAAATGATTAAATAAAATCTTTAAAAAAAAAAAAGAATAATTTTGTTTTACAAATTCCTGGAGAAATAACCCTGAAAACATTTCAAAATAATTTAAAAAAAAAAGTCATTTGGTCTCATCTGACGCAAAAATTAAAGATCTTGGGCAGCAGTGTGAAAAAAATTGCGTTCGATAAACACAAAGCTTAGAAGGTACGTAAACTGTTAGAATTGTTTAATTTCCACCCCTCAGGTGCATTTATTTGATTCTGAAAAGACTGAATTAAAAGTAAGCATCTAGGGCATGATTTGGACATCTGGAAACTCAGCATCAAAAGCTCTTGAGAGCTCCATAGACACCTTTACTCCAAGGTTGGAAAGACAACCTTCAAAGTTGAGCGATCACCTGAAAATAATTCTTGAATGCAGAGAATGAATACCAACCATATTAAACATATTAAAGCATTTACTGTGTTTTAAATGTATGATTTAATCATCTTTAAGAGCACTTTAAGAGCACTCCGCAGAAATGAGGAAGAGCAGAAATACTGATGAACTCCATTGATGGGCAAAGGGGGAGAGAAGTGTGAAGGAACTTGATGCAGGCACCCCCAATAAGGAAGATTCCAAGACAAGACCAGTTGCCTCCCTGTCCTGCCGGGATGGACTTGTTCCTAACAGTTGATCCGTCTTGGGTGGCGTGACTAAGTGAAATTACAATTATTGCCCATCTCTCTTGTGTCCAGTGTATTCAATCTGTTTTCTGGAACTGCTGGCCAAGGGAGCTCCCCCAACCAGGGCAGGCAGAACCCCGTGCTGAAGACTTTTTGGGACCCAGTGAGTTGATTCAGCAAGCTGGGTGACTGGGATTAACTCGAACCTAACTCCACTCTCTGACAAGATGCAACTGTTTTGCTTTTGACAATACTCCTGAAGTGTGCTCAGTGTTCTAACATGGAGGGAAATTCACTCCTTCCCTACTTTTTCTTTAAATGACTCCTAAGATCTACTTAAGGAAAGCAGAGTTGTAGTCTTATTGAATTTTCATTTTTTAAAATTATGAATAAAGGCATTTGGTTTTTACAACAGATTATCTTGCCATCCTTTTCTGAGGTGGATGCCCACTGTAAAATGATTTTGAACTTATGTAAATGATTACATAACATAAGCCTTAGACCAGACTGTCCTTATAGATTGAGGCAGTCAGTAATGCTGTAACCTCACCCGCCTTTGCCAAAATGGCTTCAGAATATCGAAGATGGTTTTTATTTTTTTATTTTTAAAGATTTTATTTATTTATCTGACAGACAGAGATCACAAGTAGGCAGAGAGGCAGGCAGAGAGAGGAGGAAACAGGAGCAGAGAGCCCCATGGGGGCTCGATCCCAGGACCCTGGGATCATGACCTGAGCCGAAGGCAGAGGCTTTAACCCACTGAGCCACTCAGGCATCCCCAAAGATGATTTTTAAATCCCTTGTCTTCTTTATATGTGAGTGTGTGTGTGCGTGTGTGTAGGGAAAAACAGAAAAAAAACCCATACACCTATGATAAGAATGTAACTTCTATGACATGTAATACAGAACTTTTTTTTTTTTTTTTTAAAGTTCATGCTGGGCATGAGCTCACAACCCTGAGATCAAGACCTGAGCTGAGACCAAGAGCTTGATACTTAACCAACTAAGCTACCCAGGCACCCCAAACATAAAAATTTTATAATTTGTTGTTATTCTCTTCCAGGACCTTGAGTGAAGTGCTGTGTGAAAATAGTGACTCTAAAAACATTATTCTAATGAGTCTGGAGACTCCTCCACAAGATACAATTAACCTAAGAATTTAATTTGAGTTAGATTTTTGATATAACAAGAAATGTCTATCACAAGAAATGTTTTCCAGTTGATGAGGCCCTGGCTTCAAATTCTCCCTCAAAAGTTTTGGAGAAACAATTTGGCTCTGCAGCAGACATTCTGAACACTGTCACACTAGTAATTAGTTTGTGTTTCTAAAATAATCCCGTTCACATACACTAAAGTATCTGCTTATACAGAACTTCAACTCATCTAGGGAGAAATACTATAATAATAAACGTTGGCATCCAAATTGAAACAGCATGAGCCTCCCAACAAATGTTTATGAAAACATTTGTTTTCTTACAGTCAGCTTCATTTTGAAATTTATGTCTATGTCTGTGTACAAGGACGGTGTGTTTGGGACTCTGTTACTCCCCCCACCTTCTGAAAACCAAACACACATCTTAACCCTGGCCCCACACGTGACAGGACTCACCAGAAACAGGCACCGTAATGAGAAGTCAGGCCTTTCAGGTATGTCACTCTGAGACCACCCTACTAGAGGAGGCCCCAAGATCACAAAGCCAAGGTCCCTTATGGAAACCCTGGTAATTAGACACTAATAATGGATGGAAGGTGTAAAATTGACCTCAACTCACCACCAGCAGACTAAACAATCCAGATGAAGAGAGAAAGATTTTGTGAGGAGGAGGGAGAATTCATTATAATACTACCAGGAAGCTTGTAAAAGCTTGTAAAAGCTTATCAACTTTGACAAACATAGTGGAATAATAACTATTTGGAATCGAAGGGCATGAGATCTGAGTGAAATCCCTAGCCATTATTATGAATCAGGAGAATGCTGCTACTTTGTTTGATTTTTGTTCTTAACATCGTCAACTTCAACCATCATCGAAATGTCTGATATTTTTTCCATTCATTACTTTGCTTTTCACAAAGAGGGCATTTGTTTCACAGCCGAGGAGGAAAAGATCTCCTACAATGCATGGATGGGTGCTTCTCTTACTGGGGAAGAAAATGTGTATTGTTACATAGAGGAGGAACGGGACGGGGTATGAAAGATGAATACATGTGATATGCCGACAGACCATTTAGAATTGATTACTCCTCTTCATGTTCTGTAGTACAATTGTCAGCTTAAACTTTTCTCAAGAAAGACAGTGTTTTGTGGTATGGGAAAAGGAGGAAGATCTCTAGTTAGTCTGTGATTTTTGGGAAAAAGCCTACATCATAACTTACAAGTAGAATGTTTAAATTGTAACTAAATTCATGCTTTTAGCAAACTTTTTAGGTTATTAGAATTCCTTCTTCTTAAAGAGACTTGAAATGTGGGGATTTAAATATGCAAATGGACTCATGAAGATAAGTTATTACAGAGAGAATCTGAAATCCACAGCATGGTATAGCTAGAGTCTGACAACTGTGTGTTCAACAGTAGTGCTATCTGAGGACACCCTAGGTTCTATGAACAGTTATTTCTAAGCTGATGACTAATATCTTTTTGATAGTATATAATTTTAGCAGCTGTTGATAGTTCCGACGTTACCCATGAAAGGAACAACTGACTTATTATGATTCAAGATAATGCTGCTGTGATGGGTGGCTAGAAAGGAGTAGGGGGGATAAGTATATTTTTTAAAAGATTCAACGTTTGAGTCTTCCTCTTGCTGGGATAAATGACAACATTTCTTCAGTTTCCATTTGTTTCATCACAGAAGCTTGCATGAGAGCTGTGAGCTGCCAGACAGTTTGGAAATGAGGCTCGGATGTTGAACTGCCATTTGGCTTATCTTGATTACCTGATGAAAAAATCATACTGAACAGCTGTAATGTCTGCCAGTATGGTTCAAGTTTTCTAGAAATAACCGGAGAGTTTATTGCTTCCAACATGAAAGCTAAAGCCACAGCCCTACCTCGGGTCCTCCTCTGCGCATAATGGAGGAAGCTGATTCCACAAACAGAAGGCTGCTCTCTGATGGCAACAAGAATGACATGACTGTGTGGACACAGTAAGGCTCTAAAGTCTAGCAGAGTCAAGTCCAGCCCTCACAGACCGGAGCTGAGGGTCCTCCCAGGACAGCACTTGGCCTACCTATATGCTAGGCCAAAGTGTTCATCTTTGTGGACTGGTAACTGCCACTCATCATCACCAATTTGAACACAGTAAAACAACTTGGAGAGACATTATTTGCCTTAAAGGTATATGAAGAGATCTCACCTTTTGGGATCTACGATTTTGTAGAGTTTTCCATTGTGAGTCTGGGTCATACTTTTACTACTTGATAGGATATAAACTTCACCTGTGAAGATAGAAATACAGTAAGTTAATTTATAGTATCACAAGGCCTTACTGCCTATTGCCTAAGCAGATACTTGATAGAAATCGGTAAGTGGATATTTTATATTTATTTATTTATTTGACAGAAAGAGAGATCACAAGCAAGCAGAGAGGCAGGCGGGGGAGGGGGGGGAAGCAGGCTCCCTGCTGAGCAAAGAGCCTGAAATGGGGCTTGATCCCAGGACCCTGAGATCATGACCTGAGCCAAAGGCAGCAGCTTAAACCACTGAGCCACCCAGGCGCCCCTTATATTTATTTTTTATATCTATTTGTAGTTCTATGTGTATATGCATGTGTGGGTATATGTGTATTTGTGTGTATCTGTATCTATCTGTATTATCTCCATGTATCCTCAGGAAGATCACTCGTCTAAAGATGGTGAGAGTTTTGCAAGTCTACCTTCACAGTGCATTCAGAATCCAATCACGTCTCCCCACATCCTACTACTATCCCAGAGCAAGCGGATATCCGTTTCTCCTGGATTAGGACAGCAGCCCCCTAACTGATCCCCCCACTTCTACCCTCGCTCTTCAATATTTAATTTCAACATACCAACCCCAGAAATGTTTTTAAAGCAAGTTACATCATTTAAGTTGGATCATACTCCTTTATTTCAATACCTCCATTGGCTTCTAATCTCTCCTAGAGCAAAAGTAAGTCCTGACATTGACCTGTGATGTCCCCCCTTATTGCTCTGTCTGACCTTCTATCTGCAGTGTGTTACCCTCTTGTTCCCTCCTCCCTAGTCTCGCAGGCCTCTTGGCTTTGCACACAGGAGGGACCTGTCCCTGTCTCCTACCTAAGGTCGCTGCTGTTTCAGGCTTTTCCTGCCCCAGGCTCCTGACTTCCTCAGCTTCTGTTCTAGGCTCTACCTGTCTCAGCATTGGTCCCAAGTTGTCTCTGACTTTAAAATTCATATTTGGTTCTCATTCATAAAATAGTCCTTGATTTAGTCTCTATTTTTGTATTCTACAATACAATGGCTTTTTTTTTTTTTTTTTTTAGCACACTCTACTACTTTCTTACTTCTGGAAAGGATGTTTTGGGGCTTATACTAAAAATACAGACACAATAGGAAAAAAAATGAAGTTAAGAGGCATAGGAATGTAAGCAAAAAAAATTAATATTTATTTTGTCAAGTACTTTATGTATTTTATTTCACTTAATCCTTACAACGAACCTCCTGGATTTATAGCTAAACACACACACACACACACACACACACACACACACACACACAGAAAACAGACTCTCAATACTTTTTGTTTCAAAAAGTGCAAAAACCCACTCATTTTCTTATATGGCTCTTTTTTTTTTTTTTTTTTTTTTTTTTTTTTTTTTTTTTTTTTTCCGAGAGATGAACTTTATTGCAAGCACCCTCGGGCGAGGTTCCACGACGCACAGAAAGAGAGAGAGGGGGATAGTGAGTCGGGGAAGTCGTCGCTCTTTGTTTTTTTTAATCTTCTTAAAATTTTTTGAAGTCTTATCTATTTAGGTAATCTCTACACCCAGCACGGAGCTTGAACCCACAGCCCCAAGATCAAGAGTAGCACACTCCTCCCGTTGAGCCAGCCAAGCACCCGCTTTTTAAAAAAAGGAATCCCTATACCCCACATAGGGTTCAAACTCACAACCCCGAGATCAGAAGTTGGGTTGCTCTACTGACCTAGCTAGCCAGGCAACCCCCACAATGTGGCTCTTAATTAAAGCCAAAGAGTTTCACATTAAAGCATAATTCAGTGAAAGCATGTTTAATTATAATTATATAGTATATACGATGCTATAGCTTCCAGACCCTAAGGATTGTATATGCTTCCTTTGTTAGTTCTGCTCCCAACATGGTATTAAGGGCAGATAGATGTCTGGGTATTTTAACCAACGGTGGTGACACTAACAGGTGACTGATGGTGAGTCATGTGCAGTCAGATCTAGGGAAATCAGAATGATTCAGTCACAGCATCTAAATATTCATCTCTAATTCTGCCACAAACCATTTAATCCTCATTTATATTTTAAAACCAGAGTTTGCCAGTGAAACTTAGATTATATAGCAGAGGATTTCAGTGAGAAAGTGTTATTTCTTTGGTTCTTTTGAGTGAGCTAGGAGATATCCAGGGAAAATTAACTGTAAATGTTTTCAATTATGGAATAAGAAAAGAAGGGATTTGAGGGCTCTTTTTTAAATCTTTACATTCCTGTAGCTCTGAAATATGTGTTAAGTCCCCTTGTTAACTTAAGTGAATGGCATGGAACTATTCCTGATAAATTCTGCATTTGATGTATTGAAACCAAAGCTGGACTTCTAGGGAAAATATTCTGATTTAGGGGCACCTGGTGGGCTCAGTCAGTTAAGTGCCTATCTTCGGCTTAGGTTGTGATTCCGGGGTCCTGGGATTGAGCCCCGCATCGGGTTCCCTCCTCAGTGGGGTGTCTTCTTCTCTGTCTCGCTCTGCCTATGGTTCCCTCTGCCTGTGCACTCTCTCTCTCTCTCTGTCTCTCTTTCTGACAAATAAATAAAAAAGAGAAGAAAAGAAAATATTCTGATTTAGATGGGAAACACACTTCTTTCTTAAGACCTAAAATTCATCTTGGAGGCTAAAGGAGCATAGTGGCCATGGTTTATTTGGATGCTGTTCTTTAAATAGGGTCATTATGAAAGCTACATTTATCTCTATAATTTAAAATTAGGAGCATTTTCACTCTTCAATGGTATTCCAATTTCAACTTCTTTTTGCTTGTAAGCTGTGCACATTTTGATAACATACTAACAAATATGGTATAGTCCAGAAGATAATTTTTATTTTTATTGTTGGAAAGCAGAGCTACAAATTCAGCTTATTGTGTACAAACTGCATGCCTCAACGGACCCCCCAAAAAAACAAAAATTAAATTAAAAATTCAGAAATAGAGGGGCGCCTGGGTGGCTCAGTGGGTTAAAGACTCTGCCTTCGGCTCAGGTCATGATCCCAGGGTCCTGGGATCGAGCCCTGCGTCGGGCTCTCTGCTCTGCGGGGAGCCTGATTCCTCCTCTCTCTCTCTCTGACTGCCTCTCAGCCTATCTCTAGCTGTCAAATAAATAAATAAAATCTTAAAAAAAAAAATTCAGAAATAGAGGATAAGGTGAGGCTGAGATTACAACAGATTTTTTATTTATTCCACGAGGCATGGATAAGTGGGAAGTTTTCAGATAGAGAATAGAAACAAATGACTCAGATTTATCTGAAATATCAGTAGACATTTAAGACTTTCTCTCTTTAAGGGCCCCAAAATTCTCTTTTGTTCATGCCTTCCATTTTCCTGCTCTGTTACTTTTATATTTTTGGAATGGAAATAGATGTAAAGACCCCCAGAGAAAGGTCACTGGGAGAGAATACGTAGCTGGGCCGTCTCTAATCTCCACGGTAGGTCACCTTTGCTGCGGGTTATATCGCCCGTAAATGGAGGGCGAGATTGTTACACTCATTCCTCAGAGCAAAACAAAGCCTCTTGGGCAAGGGAGTGAGAATGGAACTTCACAGAAATAGTTTGTACAGTACCTAATTCATCTTCTCCAAATCCCAATATGTGACCTGAAAAGTAACCTCTACAGGAACCACTGTTGCCCAGACAGAGTGGTTTTTCTTGCCATTGCTTGCTCACGGGACTTTGCTGGAGGGTTAAGAAATTCCTACAACAAAAAGATACCGTAAACTTACAATGAAAATATGCTTTTGCTTAAAACTAAATAAGTTAATCAATCAAATGCTTGGAATAAAGTTCACAATGTATAAGTGTTGTAAGATACACCTGTCTTCTAAAAGGAAAAATATTATAGCCCATAATGTGTGCGAACACTGTGAAATTCTCATGTGGGGAGAAAGTACTTAAAGATAGTATTTTGTTTGGAGGGGGGCACTAAAAGTACCTGAGTATGAGAAAAGCCCTCCCCTTCATCCAGAGAATGATACTTCCTCTCCAGGACTAGACTCCATGCTGTGCTATTAATCAGAGAGAGGGACAGGGGGAAGATCATGGGGTCAGTAAACTTTTCTAGTTCCTTTTAGTGACCAAGCATAGAAGCTCTGCCATATGCCTGAATGCCAGTGACTTGGGAAACAAGATTCATAATCTGGGTTTCATCACTAAGAGTTCCTGAGAATTATCCACACAGTGACCTATAAAAAGGAGGCTAAATTTAATTGTGTAGTATTCTTACTGATAGAGACAAATTAAGTTCTGTTGTTAAAAGTTCTAAAAGTCTGGCAAAAACAAAATTCCTTAGCCTTCCAATTTCCAAATAATTTGGAAAATATTTACACAAGTCATATATAACAATAGTTTTCAAATTACTCATTGTCATGGTAAATTTATGTTAAGGATGAAGGGAAAAGCTTACATAATATGAAAAGTCCATCTGAAGACTTCTCGGTTCTTAAAAATTATTTCATGAACTTAATCAAATTTGTTTAAAAAGCATGTCTTCGGAAGTTCTTTAATTAAACCAACATACATAATGAAACAAAAAAGAAAATAATAATGTTCATGTGTGTCCCAGACCTGATCCCCAAAGAGAGACAATCATTTGAATATTTTATGGCAGTTTGCCCCCTAATCAATGGATATGTCATCTGATACATCAAATTGTGGTATCAGGGAACCTACCCATTACGGTCTCCAAACACATAGCTTCCGTACAGTCTTTCCGACTGGCAGCCCCGGTAAACAAATCCACCAACCAAAGGACCATTACTGAATGGCTTGAATTCCAAAAGTGATGGCTCACTTTCTGGAAAGAAGGAAACATAACATTAGATCAAATGAAACATTTTTATGAAATAAAAGTAACAGAGGCCAAGTAATATTATCATAATATTATTACGGTAATTTACGTTAAATCTAAAATATGTTCCATGATACACAAGATGAATCCTTGTTCTAGATATTTAGTAAAAATAATTTAAGTCCCGTTGCTTAAATAGTATAAAATACAAAAAGCTTCCATGCAAAGCTTGCTGAAATGGAAATGCTCTGCAAATGCTTGCTGTTATAATTGCCACACATACCAAATTTTCAATGAAATTAGAATCTGGATATTTTGGAAACCATGGTTATTTACTTAAGAATCAAAAGACTTAAACAAAATAATTGTTTTAAAATGGATTTTTTTTGGAGAAATGCTTCTGCATATATTGAGTAAATTAAGCCAGACCACTGTCAAGTTATATAAAATGTTTGAAAAATCATATTTTAATGAAAAGGAAAGTATAGTATATAAAAGGACTTTAAAACCACATTTGTATATTTAAAAACATTGTCACTCAAGTGATATCTTCATTTATTTATTTATTTTTTTTTTTTAAAGATTTTATTTACTTATTTGACAGACAGAGGTCACAAGTAGGCAGAGAGGCAGGCAGAGAGAGAGGAGGAAGCAGGCTCCCTGCTGAGCAGAGAGCCCGATGCGGGGCTCGATCCCAGGACCCTGGGATCATGACCTGAGCCGAAGGCAGAGGCTTTAACCCACTGAGCCACCCAGGGGCCCCTGATATCTTCATTTAAACTAGTTTAATAGTTTTGTTTATGGAGTTCTATGGCTAACAATGTCTAATGCAGCCATTCTTCCTAATTACAAGTGTATAGTTACATATCTCAGACTTTCCATGCATGTCATTATATACTTGACTACACATACGCTAATTGCAATGGAAAAGATCTAAAGCCAGTTGCAAATTAATCTGAAAATTACTTATTATGTGCTTAATGTCAAATAAGTCATTATCAACAGGCAGTATTTTAAGCAAAAGCCTTTGTGGGAAGATGGTAATTTTAAAGTAATTCTCCCTTCCCATGTAGTTATGGTGACTGTATTAGAAAAAGTAGAAAAGATTAAGTTTTAACCAGTTCAGTGAGAGGCAGCATAACTGAATGATTAAGGTCATGAACTCTGGAATCAGTGGGGCCGGCTTCAATCCAGACCTTGCCACTGTATGTTGTATGATCATTAACCTCTCTGCGTCTCAGTTGCCTCATCTGTACAATGTGGCCAATAACGGTGCCTACCACACAGTTGTTCGGGGAATGCAAGGAGTCAGGTTGGTACAGTTACTACAGGGGCTGGCACGTAGTAAGTACAGTGGATGTGGTTATCTGGGTTTTATTTTTGTTTTCTGCTTTATTGCAGTAAAAATGACAAAGTTGTAAAGCATTTAAAGTGTACACCGTGGGGATTTGCTCTATACATATGCAGTGAGAGGACTCTGGGGATGTGTTTTGAAAACAAAAATGTAAGACTATCAATATTGTAGCCAGTTGCAGCTGAACCCCAATTAATGTGATTGGAGAATTTAATTTAATCTGCATAAATATAGCCAAATTCCATCAAACCAGTGACTCATATAAGATTTTTTTTCAAAGCGTGTCATTCTTTGGTTTGGCTTTTATAAGTTACACACACACACACACACACACACACACACACACACGAATGAATACCTGAAAAAAAAAATAAAGTGAAATAACTGAATACCACATGAACTAACACAGCTGTTTCATTCCTGGTGCTAAATAAATATCTGTATTGAATGAGTAAATAGAAGGAGCGATCAATTTAATAATCTTAATCTACTGTGTTCCCTGAATCATAATAATTTTGATATATTGCTTCCTCCAAAAAGAGTAAATACTAAAACACTAAAAAATGTTAAGTTTTCTGGCCTTCATTATTATCCAGCTTAATTTTTATATGCATCTCTAAAACACTCCAGTAATCATGTTATTAAAAATAATGTCTAAACACCCCATTTTCATGACTTGCGTAAATAACGTGTTTTTACAAGTCTATTATGTTGTTTTCTCTAAAATAGGCACTTAAAAAATTGCATTCTTATTTGAAACACTTACTATTTTTCTAATTGCTGAGACTAGCATATAGGGTATTGAGAAATTTCTTACCTTGAACTTGTTTTTTTCTGCTGTATGTAAGATGTTAAGACAAGTTCTCCTTTATATATTAAATAAATAGCAGTTATTCATTTTTGACTCTCAGATGAGCAAAATATAAACAGCTAATTTTTGAAGGTCCATTAAATTTTTGGACCTACAGAGCACACTTCAGTCCACGGGAAAGGTAATTACCCAAATGGAATTCCTAGGGCTTGTAAGCGTCACTGGACCTTTAAAAACTTGTGCAATTTACTCCCTTACCACTGTTAGGTCAGTGTTTTTATGCTTTCCCAAATGCTCCTTTTGTAGAAATCCATTTCTCTTCAATTAATGTATTAAAATAAAACAAGGCCCAAACTAAAGCCAAATCAACAAATTATGCACTACTTACCATAATCTTTCCCCTTTATTATCTGTAGGATTCTGGCAGATGATCTGTTCTTTCCATTGGAGTCTGAACAAAGTATTGTTAAATTGATGTTTATATCAGTGGGATGGCGATCCACAGCACATCTGCATAACGAAAGGGGGACATCCATGATTTCTTGCCAGGATCTTTTCTAAACTCTGACTGGGGATTCCCGACATAGGAACCCCTCTGTGGGCTGGCAAGAACCCGCTGGCTATTTCCTTGGGATCCTCAACAGAAACATTCAGATTTGTTTGTTTACTCTGCTCAAGCTAAACAACCTCTGGAGAATATTTCCTAATTTTTCTTGGTATCTCTCTCTAGTATGAATGTGCACAGAGACTTAAAACATTTGTTAGTGCGTTATTAAGGACTGTCACATATATAATGCACTGGTAAGGTATGCAAGCCAGTGGTATCATCAACTCACATCAGCAACACACAAAATAGAATTAGTTTTGGTATTAGTTTTGTGTTTTGTACATGGAATTGTTATAATCTAAAGCTCAAGCTGCTCTAACAAAGGAAAGAAAGTGTACGCTATAATAATATAAGTAAAATAAAAGAAAGCCGGTCACCACAACCACTGAAGTCTTTTACATTAACTGTGTCTTCATGTCACCCCCAGTCTGGAACTAGAATATTTCCATGACCTAAGCCATTGACTGTAAATTCTATGAGCACAGGGACCACTTCCAGCTTCTTTATCCCTGTATTTCTGTTACCCTATTCAAACCCAGGGTTATAAAAGGGGCTCAATATTTGTTGAATGTTTAAGTCCACGAGGGACTGGGCATGTGGAGTTTGGGTTGGGAAAAGAATGAAGCTGTATAATATAATTTTTGAAGTTCTCACAAATGTGGAAAACAGTGTTGCCTTGTTTTTAGGTTTCTCAACTTTGACATTATTGACATTTTGAGCCAGAGAATTCTTTGAATAGGAGACTAGCAGAGGGGAGGAGAAGGAGGCTCTGTACTGAGCACATAGGATGTTTAGGAGGATCTCTGGCCTCCGGCCACTAGATGTCAGTAGCATGAACCCTTCCAAAAATGTTCCTAGACGTTGCCAAATGTTCACAGGAGGCAAAATCATCCCACAAGGAATCACTGTTTTAGGTCAACAAAATGCAGTAATGACTTGACAACCGAACCAAACCATTAAATAAACTAGAAAACAAAACAACCTGAGAGTAAGTTCTGGGTCTTGAGAAACGTTAAGAGTCACATGCAGCGATCATGTCAGCAGTATCAACAACTGTGGAACAAAAACTGGTGCATCCAAATGATCCCATTCATCATAGGGAAACTACGAGTCTGAGCTGCCAAAGAAGAGTTAGCTGTTCTGTGGCAACAGTCCCTTTATTGTCCTCTTTAATTCAGTGTTTCAGAGTACAATGCCTGGCAAGGAACAGGACACAGACGTGATGTGACTTAAGGTGGAACTAAATCCATACAGGCAGAGAGCGCTTTCCTGTATTGTCTTACTTTTAAAGAAGAAGAAACGACGACAAAAGGTTTGACCTCTTCTTATCAAGAAAGAAGCAGATCTGGAAGGAAAGCCCAGGCTTCCCGAAGGTGGAGATGCCATCAGGCTTAGCTCTGGCTGAATACTATGGCCACTGAGAACCGCTTGACCCTTCTAACCTTTAGTTTCTTACGGAAAAAAAGAAGTTGGACAGTGAAACTCTGTAGGATACCCTATGGTGGATACACGTCATTATACACCTGTCCAAATCCATAGAATGTACAACCCCCAGTGAACCCTAATGGAAACTCTAGACTTTGGGTGATAAGGATGTGTCAAGGTAGGTTCATGCATTGTAACAATGTCCCACTCTGGTGGTGGATGTTGCTACTGGGGAGGCTATGCCAGGTGTGGTGGTCAAGGGGTATATGGGAAATATCTATGCTCCAGGCCAGCTACCACCGAGTACTGCTGAGAGGCATAAATGAACTAAAGTGGTTGAGATACTTAGTTCAGTACTCTGCACCCAAGGTGCTTAACACAAGTCAGCTTTACTTTTAGCCACTAATTATCTGAATTTCCTTTCTGCTTTATTAAATCTTTCTCCGCTTGAAGTGCTCTTGGAGGGAGGCACAAGTTCCCTTTAGCCCCCTGCTGCCTGAGGAGGTAAGACTCCACGGCTTAGGCGTCCTGCCATATGCAAGATCTATAAAGCGCCTCACCCTGCGTTTTTGCACGGAGGGCCCAGGACCCCCAGGAAGGTTGCACGAAAGCTCCAGTGAGACTGCCGTGACTCAGGGTGCAGGACTTCAAAGTGCTGCTTTGCGGTGGTATCTGAGAGTTCTGAGCTATAGGAATGGAATGTGACAGTTTCCTCCACATCCTGAACCCACCTTAAGTATTCCCTGTCGCACAGATTTTAAGATCTGCTGAGATGCCAAAAAGGAAATGAACTGTAGACTTGGACTTTGATGGAGGGGAGATGAAGGGCATGAGGGATTATAAAAATAAAAAGTTCAAGAAATACTCACCTTGCACATAGTGAACACTCAATAAACATTAAATAGCAATAATAACTAGGCTAGTAAATGAATGAATGTGGCCAAATATCCCATAGTATGAATAAGGGACCACAGATTGGATGAAGCTTTCATCATAGAATTGCTATAATATACTTCATAGCATTTTAAAAGTATACCCCAAATTTCTCACTCTACATCCTAATACTCCTTTCTTTATAGTTCATTATAGTAAACAATCAATATGAATTCCTTTAGATTATAATTTTTTTTTCAAGGGAAAAAATGTTAACGTTGAACTCAAGTCCTTACAAACTGATACTGTACCATTGTATGTTAAGTAAAGCTATGATAAGACCTGTAATTTATTTAAAACCTACCATGTGTGTCAGGCACTCTACTTTGTGCTTTACTTCTAGATTTGTAATAAATCATTATAGCCTTCTTGCAAGGTTGCTATTACCACCCCCATTTAATGTGTATGGAAATGGAACACCTCTTGGTTTCAGCTCAAGTCATGATCTCAGGATCATGATCCCAGTGTATTGATTTCAGGATTGTGAGATGGCAAACCGTGTGGGGCTCGGAGTTCAGCACAGAATCTGCTTAAGACTCTCCCTCAGCCTCTGCCCCTCCTCTCCTCTCTCAAATAAATGAATCTTAAAATAAATAGAAATAAATTTTAAAAAATTAATGTGTACGGAAAATTTCATTTAGAGGGGTTTAAGGAGACAATTTAGAAAGTTTATTATCTCTCTAAATTTGAACTGAAGTCTTAATCATTACACTGGTCCAACAGAGTTTATCTAATAACACTCCAGAACCTTAAAGGAATTTTTCTCCATGAATTTGTTCTTTTCGGTATGTCCAATCTGCCTTCTCATCTGCTTCATGCAGTAATAGAAGAAAAGAGTGCTCAGATAATGGGCTGGTGTGATTTCTGGAGGCTAAACCTTGGACATCACCCGTGGATGCTCTGTGTGTGGACCCCTCTTTCTTTTCCCAGTTCCCGAATCCCAGCCCGGCTTTAGAGCAGGCGGGTGGGGGCGGAGGGGGGGGCGCGGTACAGACTGTGTTCTCACCTGCCTGGATCGTGCAGGCCGTGTGCAAACACTTCTGGGGGCTGGTTGGTGCTGTTGAAGTGCGGGTTGCTCCTCGGTATGGAATAAGGCACGTTGCACATATCCGTGTCCACGTCCAGCCGGAGCACCGACCCTGTGAAATCACTGAGAAATTGGAGGACAAGGTTCAGTGTTTTCTGCCTTTGTTACATATTTCACCTAAACCAAATGTGGGGAGGTTGCTCTACAGTCCAAAGAACCATTTCCTCCTTTGAGACGAAAATATTAAAGTTACAAAATTCCGAATCATGGGCAACGAAACCAGGGGCAGGTTGGTTTCAGACAAGCGTCAGCACGCCACGCAGCTCGATGGTGGCCGAGGACTGCAGCATCCACCGCGTGCCGCATTTTGCAGCTGTTCTTTCTCTTTTGCCGGTCCACGCCTTTCCCGCGCCTGCCCAAGCGCCCCTGGAGCCTGGGAGTCCAGCCAGCAGGTGGCACAAGCTGCAGCGCAGAGCATGCGCAGAGAGCTGCACGTTCCCCTGGCTGTGTATCCCGCAACCCACGCGGCACTAATGCACTTTCCAACATCTGGGAACAGCGACTTCCAAATACACCACCAGCGAAAGACAGACTTCCTCATCATTTAATAAATGCAGACATCCATAACAGAAGTTAAATAGTTAACCAAGGCGACATAATTCAAAGACAAGTCTTTTTATTTATTTATTTATTTTTCTTCCCAAAGACAGTTCTTAACTCACTGGCCCTCACGCCTTTTGCCCTGGACTGGCATTTAAAAACATTTTAATGTCAAGGGGAACTTTTTTTCTTTTTTACCTTAAACCATCCATTTCTTCCATATCATCCAGTGTGATCATCCCATCACCGAGAATGACATATAAAAAGCCGTCAGGGCCAAAGAGCAGTTGCCCTCCTAGATGTTTTCTGTGGAGTTCTGCGACTTCAAGAAATACTCTGGCTGTTCTCAAATCAACTTGATGGGGATTTTTTCTACATTGTAGGGAGGAAGCAACACCGTAATTGTTAAAGCTGTAAGGTAAATCCACCGGAAAGTACACCGTACACAAATAGGGGAGGAGGCACTTAGTATGCAAATAAGGAAACGTATGCTTGAAATGGATCTAATAAAAATTTCCGATAAGTGACATTATTTTCTATGTTTTAGAAGGAGCATGTAAGCTGAAAGATAACTGAGGAAAAGTGTCAAAGCTACCATTTCTCTCAGTTCTATGCGGGTTTCAGCAAGGTGGAGATTGTGGCTTAATTACTGTCACCTTAACTTCTAAAATAATTAGGAAGAGAAAATGAGAAAATAAAACTGAAAAATATGTCGCGGGGCATTTTAGTGATACCTGGATACTGTGTATTCCACAACTCGAAGAATGTGGTCATGAGGCCCGATAGCCCATCGTTCTTGGTTGGTGGTATAAGACACATACAGCTTTCCATTTTTCTTGTAATTGGGATGGAATGCAAGGCTTAGCAGACCTCTTTCATCTCCTCCCTGCAGTCAAATGAAAAACACAAAGAATTGTGAAGTTAATTATGTTCTTTATTGTGTTTCAACTGGAACCCCAAAAGAGTCTCTTTCTTTCTTCTGGATAATCTTTGCCCAAACTCTTTTCTTTTCTTCCTTGCCTACTGCACAAAAAAGGATTATAAAACATTTCACTTTGCGGAACTCTTTAAGGGTTAGAACAAGACAATTGTCTTGTGTGGTTATCTAGGCACAAGACCCTTACCCCACTTTTGTCAAGTGATTTGTGTGTGCAATCTCGGGAAGCTAGGGAGACAAGTTTAAGTGCTATGCAGAATTCTTTGCCGGGTTACTAGTTGCTTGTAGTTCATAGAAAACAAATAAAAAGGTTCATAATCAGCAGTCACTTCTAATCCAAGTCTCCTAGACCTAAAACACAGTGTGGCCTGCCAACTCCCACTGTCTTGGCAATATGTTTAGAAAACAGTTAAATTGCTTGTGTAATATGTAAACCTTTGTTTTACCCTGGAGGCATCTACATCAGTTGTCACAACGATGGTGGTCTGTTCATCATAACTAGGTAATAAGCAGCCTTGGCCTATCTACATAGGAATGAGGTATTTTTACATGTATCTTTCACAGCATAGAGCTTTTCTTTATAGAAGGATGGAGAAACCGGAGGAGGCTAAAAACCAGGGCTGGCATGGGGGTGGGAGAAATACTAGAGAGGAAAGGGGACACTAGGAAATAAAAGAAAGATCCCAAACAACTTTCTTTGTTATTATATGAATGTCAAGGTTTGTATACGTTAGGCATGCCAAATGCTGTAACAATTAAAACATCATCATGTTCTTAAATAGAAAGGCATTTTATCTTTATTTTCTGCTAATTCAGCTTGATGAAACTCAATATGGTCTGAGCATTTGTTTTATCCCACAAGTAGTCTAGGGGTTTCTATAATGAAATTAAAGTATCTGAAATTATCTAGATCAGAGTTTTAAAGTTCAAAGTCTAAAAAGCCAGGGAGCTCTTTCTCTGTAGTCTGAGGAGTTATCCAAACCGGCGCACGGTGTGTCATGGAAACTATGAAGCAATTGCGGCTAGGACATCACCTTACCCACATGACTGCATTACACACCACGTCTCCTGTGGCCAACAGCTGGAAGTGACCCCATAGGCGTCTTACAGGAGGGAGATGATCTCCAGCACTGTGACTTCACAAGGTCATGCTCAGTAATGGAAGCACCCTCATGCTCTTGTCCCCAAAAAGAGCATGTGTTGCTACCAAAACTAAGAGTGGGTGTGGTTTGGATTCTACATGGATTGAAGAGTTTAAAGGTTTAGGCATCAAAGCTCACTTAAAGTAAACTTTGCTTGATTTATCTCCTGGATTAGAGAAAAACTGCTTCAGATATATGCCATCCAAAGTGGAGACATCCAAACTTTAAGAGCATGTAAATACTAAAATGGATACAAATAGCCAGAGCACTACCAAAGCATTATTTGAGTGTCAAAAAAGTCAACCTCTTCATTTGCATGTCACAATACGCTTGGTAGGAATTTCAATGAAGACAATCTCCCTGAACGGTATGGATCTAGGACCTAATGATATGATTAATGGAAATGAACCTTTGTTTTTCAGATTATCTTATAGTGATTTTAATATTGATTGGATGTTGCTGTTTTTTAATATTTGCATTAAACAAATATTTCCTCTTATGAGACATTGAAAGCTGGGATGCATAACTAAGACTGATTGTAGAAAAGCACATTTAAACCTCTTTGACGGATAAAAAAGCCGAGGGGTGGGATTTAGTTTGTGATTAATTCCTCTTCCGAGCGTATTTCACTTTACAGCTGTGAGTGCAGGATAAGGACTTTGTGCCCACTTCACAAATATTTGTGCTCCAACTATAAGAAGCTTTTGCTGAAAGTAGTTCTTTTGTAGTTTTTAATCAAATCATTTGAGATACAATTTGAGTTGGAGAGCAGCATGGCTTAGAATTTGCTAGCTGCTTTTCGGGAATTAGGAATGTAGAATTCAGGTATTGTAGAAAGATAGGGAAAGAGATTTAAACAAATCCACAAGTGACAGAAGACAACGGTTCACTTTAGAGAGTCACCTATCACATGAATGAATTTGGGGGCATCACTGGCATTTGTTGAAGTGCCAAATACAGAAAAAGAATGAGACATGTGAATGACCAGAAAATAAATTTAAAATGGAATCTTAGAAAGTCCATAATTCTGAATTTTTCAGGTCGTAGGATTTACATTTGTTTGATTATGACAAATGATTTCGTAATTTTAAAGTCGCTTTGAGGCACAAAGTAGTGATCTGGTTGGCTTAGAAACATGACTGATTCTTAAGTTATTTCAGAGAAATACTCACTTTCATAACTATATTGATGAAAAGTTTAATGTATTAAGTAAATATACTAGAATGTCTCCCGAAATTAGCTTTGTAAACTCTGTAGTGTAACATGACTCCTAGATGTTCAGAGATTGAGAAGGGGGGATGTATCACCACTGTCAGGAGATTCAAGTATCTATAGGCTCACGTTTAGCTTGAATTGGCCTTCAGAGTTACATCTTCGATTTAAAGTATGTGACTGACGAATCATGATTTACCTCTCAAATGCAAACGTACATTTGAGGTAGGGGCCATTTTTCAAGATTTATATGGAGAAACAGGTTGATTGGGCATTAAAGGTTTAATTTTGGAGCAAGGTCTGCTAGAGTCTGCAATGCAGACATTTGAGGCCTCCAGGGCTCTCTGGTTGCTTCAACTATGGTCTTCACCAGGGAAGTGCCCAGCCTGAGACCCTGAGCATTGGTGCCAGAAAGCAGGGCAAACCAGCCAGACCAACTCTCAGGGGAAAGCCCTTGGGCTAATGTTACTAACGTTATTGACTCTTCTTCCTTCCCTCTTACCTCAATTATGTGTAGCTTTATGGAATGAAAATCATGCACTGCTTCCAGAAATGTCAAATTATCAAATTGTTTCTAGTGAGCATCAGGGAGAATGAACCTCTAGTGATTAGTTCAGTCAAGCTGGCTGAACAGGGAGAAAGACAATTAACAGAATGGCAAACGGGAGAGTCATGGTTCAGGGACATTGACTTCTAGCATTATACTTTTGGAAACATTAACCAATGTCCAAAATGCTTATCCTGACTCATGTGAAAAGCTGTAATTTATCAAAACGTGCCCATTATACTCTGTACTCTATTATTTATACTGAATGCTTGATGTGCACCTTGTGTTTCTGGGAATGTACATCAGTGCTAGAAATTGGCAAGTAATTTACAAATAACACTTTAGGGTTCTCTTAGTTAGGGGCTAATGCCTTTCTTTTTCTTTTTTTTTTTTAAAGTTCACTGACTGAAACTTCACCCAAGCATCATAGGCTACCTACCACAGGACACTTCCTTTACCTCTGCTTAGCATTCTCAGAGTGCATCAACTTCTGGGCAGCACCACACCAAGCACAAATGACTTATCAAAATCAGATAGTTGAATGATTTGAAAATAATGTCCTTGCATACTTTGAATTGACCCATGTTTCAGAGTAAATCGTAAAACTCTCTTAAGAGACCTTAAATAAGTAATTAACTGCCATTCTAGTTATCATTCAGCTTTCAGGAGCAATTTTGCAGGCTCAACAGAAAAGAGTAAAAAACCCCAGAGAGTATTGATGAATTTAATGTGAGTACAAGATCAGATGTAGTCCTATAGTTTTGGGACAAACTCTTCCCTGATGAACACATCAGAGTTCTCACTGATTGACCAAGAATATTCCTCTTCTTTGAAGAAAATGGAAATATCTATTAGAATAAGAGAGGTAATGATAAAATGATTATATAATATATATAATATGTAAGATAAATATTATATATATATAAAGATTCTTTTTTTAAGAGACATTGTGGGCATGGTTTTTCATTATGATTTTTAAGGAAAACATTCCCTTCATACTTTCAATGTGGCTAAGGTCAATTTTTTCTGAGCTCTATCTTTAAAATTTGCCTTAATCTTTTCAGGGAACGCTAGCTTATATATTTTAGGAAACAAGACCGGGCAGCACTGAACTATAAGCACCATTTCTCACTTCTCCTTACTTTTTCTTAGTAACCCTTTGGCAAGGGACTAGCTTCAAGTTTGGTAGTCTACAGAACGGCCTTATGGTATTGAGAAAGCAATGAAATGTAAATTAAATGAAATAATGCAGTGTTAAGTTCATGATATGCCTTGTTATATGTAGTCTTTGTAAAAAAAGAAGTTTGTATTTGATATTCGTTGAACAGATATTTATCAAATACCTACTATGTGTTAGGCATTGTACTTGGCACCAGGGATAAGAACAATTCTCTGTCCCTCAAAAGATAAGAGTATACATGAAAACAGATAACAAAGTCAGATAACAAAGTAAGTTTTTTGTTGTTTCATTCTCACCAAACTTCTTCATGATGTTGATTTTTGGGTGTGGGGGAGGGGGAGAGTTAAACATGGCTACACTATTAGAAATGCACACAGCCCGAAAAACAAGTATTAAAGGGAGTAAATACATATTCTGGGTAACTTTGGACACACAGGCTAACTAGTATATTAGCACCCAAGGTTTCTCCACTCTAAAACTTTGTAAGGAAAAGAAAAAAAAGCTTGGTTTTATGAAATCTAAATTACATGAAGAATGTTAGGTTGGGTTTCTGCAAACAATAAGACCATCTTCCAATTTATTTTATGCATATGACACAGATGTGAATGAAGACCTCTAGTAGAATTGGTGGTCTCTTAATAATAAAGGAATTTCTGAGAATTAATATAAGAATAGTGAGGTGATATTTTTTAAACTGTTTATAAAATATATACTTTTATTAGGAGGCATGTCTCCCTTATTGTTATTCACGTATCTATATTTTGTGCTCCTACACACCAGGAAAGGAACAAGAGAACTTGGACACCAACATGGGCTCCTCCTCATGCAAAAACCTTTGCTTCTCTTAGGCTGGAAACTTTTGCTATTCCGAAATGAGAAGTAGGTTTATTTGAGAATTGTTAGTTCAAATACAATACCAGATGTATTCATTTCTCATTGCTGCTATATAAAAATTATCACTTAGTGGCTTGAAACAACACAAATCTATTATCTTAAAATCTGTAGGTTAGCGTCCAACATGGGTCTCCCTGGGCTAAGATAAATGTGTCAGTAGGGCTGTGTTTCTTTCTGGAGGCTCTATGGGAGAATCCATTTCCTTTTCCTTTCCAGCTTCTAGAAGCCATCTGGCACTCCTTGGTTTTTGTCCTCCTCCCTCCATCCTCAAAGCCTGTAACAGGGATGAATCTGCCTCCTGGGCACCACTCAGACCTCCTCTGCTGCCTCTTTCACTTTTAGAAATTTGTGATGCCACTGAGCCCACCCAGATAATCCAGAATAATCTCCCTATGTGCTGTCCAGCAACTCAGTTCCATTGCAACCGTAATTCCCCTTTGCCATGTGAAGTAACATATTCCAGGGATTAGGATGAGGACATCTTCTGGGAGGAGGCATTATTCTGCCTACTACATGGATATTTTAGTCTGTTTTTCAAAAAGGATCCAAAGTTACTTACGACCTGAGCCATCCTAGCCACATCCTACTGGGAGCATCCTGAAATGTGGAGCTCAGCACAAGTGGAGCTCATCTATGAATTCACAGAGATATTTCAGGGAAGCTTTGTCACAGCAAGCACCCTCTCTTGGCTGTCAGTTATGAAAGAACAACCACCGTCCTCTAAGATGACATAATAACATCTTTCAGAATTGAGGAGGAGGAGAAGTAGAAGACCATCAGTTAACATGTGGACACGTATGAATTGCCACAAGCAGAACTGCTGTGTTAATCACAGGATGCAAAGAAGGTAAAAAGTAAATGCAGTAGACAAGCCACTTCTACAAACTAGAGGATTTCAAGCTCACTAAAACTGTATTATTTTGTTTTGTTCATAAGTTTTGAAACATACTGTAGAGTATTAGTTTCTTCACAAATCCTGGAAAAGATGAGAAGAAATGCTTTTCAGTAATTCCAAAAGTATAACTTGGTCTCAGAAGGAGTCAGTTCCCTAAGGATCCTGAGTCAGCTTATAATATAGTTATGGTATAATGAAAAATATATTTGGTCTTTGTCCTGGGTTCCTGGTCCAGAGCTCCTAAAACAGCTGGAATTTCCTGAATGACAGGGGTGTCTTTTGTTATTCACAATAAACCCCTGTCAACCTTACCTGAGTCTATGCTAATGAAGTCACTCTTGGTGGGCCCCTGGATAGCTTTAGGATGAGGGCTGGTGGCCAGAGGAGCCAAAAATGTGATTAGCATTAGCAGATTGGAACTTACAGCAACCCCTCCAACCTCCAGGGGGGGAAAAGAGACTGAAAGTTGAGTTCAGCCACCAGCTCACATGATTTAATCAGTCACATCTAATGATTAAATGATAAAGCCTCCATAAACCCCCTACGCAACAGGGTTTAGATAGCCTCCCGGTTGGTTAACATAATGAGGTGCTGGGATGGTGGCATGAAGGGCCCTGTCCTCCCTCCCCCATACCTTGCCCGATGCATCAATTCCATCGGGCTGTTCCTGAGTTGTAGACTTTATAATAAACCAGTAAAAGTTAATAAAGCAATTTCCTGAGTTCTGTGAGTTAGTAAGCCTGAGGAGAGGCTTATGGGAACCCCTGAATTTGTAGTCAGTTGGGCAGAAATGTGGAGAGCCTAGGCACACTATTTGCAACTGGTCCCGGGAGTGGAGGCAGTCTTGTGGGACTGAGACTTCAATTGGTAGTGTCTGGGCTAACTCTGAATAGTTAGCATCAGAATTGAAATTACTGGACACCCAGCTGGTGCTGAATAATTGGTTGGTGTGAGCAAAAACTCTCATTTGGTGTCAGAAAGCACTCCAGAGAAAATCTGAGAGGTTCATTAGCCCATCCGCCTTGCCAGGGAGAAAGAGAGCATGATCTACTCTGTTGAAGAAATTGAAGTTAAAGAGTACTTGGGAAAAATTTGGTAGTTTTCCTGTCATATAAATCTTTCTTAGAGATTAACATTTCCATAAAATGTCTTGTGTCATTTTATTATTCACTCTTTGTTGGTTTTTTTTTTCCACCTTAATTCTCTGAGAATGAAAGCAGCCACAATATACTGCAGACCTATTATAATAGTCATAGTTTTCTTCTTTTCTTTTAAAACGTCCCCTATTTTTTCAGATTTGGCTTTTCTTTTAGATATGTTTTTAACTTACTCTAATTATTCTCTTGGTTTCCTGAAAACTGAATTCTCTTCAAGGCACTGTCTTGTCTCTTCAAGGCTGTATTTTTGTTTCATCGTATTCACCCACTGTTCTAGTTCTCCAAGAAGTATACACAATTTTCAAATGCTTGCAGGACCCAAGCTCGCCTCTACCACACTTCCCTGACAAAGAAATCTGACCTGTTTCATATGAGGTTGGAAAGCTGCGGGAGGACACCCGGCAATTCGGAGTTTTTAGGAAGTTTCTCATGAAGTATATGATTTCTGTTATGTAGCAATTGGTCCATGCCAAATCTGTGTTCAGGACTATACGTTTTGTCTCCTGAAGCCAATGTGAAAACAGACTTAAAAAGTACAAATGAGAGCTATTCTGGATAGAAACCGCTAGACCACTAGCTTTCCTCAACAATTCTCTTCCCCGCTCTTTTCAAACATAAACAAAATAAATCAGTCTTGCTGGGTTTAAGTTACGACCTACACCGAGGAAAGATACTAGAAGTGGTTCTTTCTAGAAATACAGCTTCCTAGTTGCTTCTTATTCCAAATATTAATGTTTTCTTGATATCTCACACCTATGGGGGAAAAAACATATAAACATACTCAATTATGTACTTAAAAACTATTATGGCCTGAATATTTTATGTATAAGATTTATTTTACATAAACTTTATATTTGTCAGATGGAATGAAATTTCATATTTCTATTTTCCCTTAAGCTTTTCACCTATTTGAACTATGATATTTGATATAGTATGGCATATTAGACAGTAGATTGACTTGGACCTTTTATCTTGTCCAGGCTGTGGTGAGTTGCCATAAAACCTGTAATAGGTGCTACCCAAGGAATCCACTATGATACCAGGGAACGGCTTGAACACTGGGCTCTTTTTGTCTCAATATGTGTCACAGGATAATAGTATCTGTGGTATTCCAAAGTTCAGTTCTTTAAAACACCTTCTCTAAAAGAAAAAAAAATGCCTCAATAAAATTAAACTGTGTGAAACATCTATTTGAAATAACAAAATAATAAAACTACAAAAAGTATCAATTCTCCAAAGCAAAATCTTGACTCTAAACACTCTTTTGAAGAAGGAAATTTCATAGAGATGTTGGAAGCATTTAGAGAAAGCCAAGCTTTTATGCTGTGTGTTTAGGCTACATGAAAATAAATTAACAAGAGTTTGACAAAAACTACAAGAATATTCATGAGAAATTAAAAATGAATAAAGATGATAATCAAAAAGAGTTTTGTAGCTATACTAAACTTTGATATGACAACCTAGCGGTTTAATAGTTTTTGGACCTTAGATTTGAAAAAGTACACACTTCTAGACTGAACTGTAAATGGATAAAATATTGGGCAGCGACCTTGTTAGACACAGCAAAATGTCAGATATGTAAATTAGGAACTAGACCAATTCTCCACTAGACTGCAAGCTGCTGGAAGGCAGGGATCTCTGGTCTTTTTGGTGTCTTGGGAAGAATCTTACCTACATTGGAAGCCTCGTTATAAAAGGTAACAGTGAATTCTTCCTATGTGCCAGAGACCACGCTAAGTAATTTACAAGCATTATCTTGCTTAAATTTTATAACAACTCTAGAGTTTAATACTATTTTGTCATTATCTTTATGTTCTGGATAAGGACACAGAGGCATAGAGGATTTAAATAACTTGTCCAAAATGTACAACCACAAGTGGCAAAGCAGAGATTGTGACTGAAGGACAAATAATGTAAACTATTATGTGACACTGTCCCATCAACTATTTCCTAAATGAAGAAATGAACAAACAATGGATAGATTGTATTTCCTCATCAGTATCCATTGCTCATGGCTTGAGGCATTTCTGAAACCGTTTTACTTAAATTTCCAAAGCTTTATGAGGGAATAAAATGAAGGTTATAACTCCAGTTATTTTAACACAAAGGTTAAATTAGTTTTAGGGCAATGAATATCAGTATACATTTTACAATGTATATCAGTCAGCTGATACCTGACTATCCGGAAAAAAAAAATCCTGATTCGTGTATATTTCCATGGTGTAAGTACTTTCACCGTGGCCAATTTCAAAGCAGCAAGTTGATGTCACTGACTGGTATGTGAAGAGATGAGCACATTTAGCTCTAGCAAGCCCATGACCACCATTGTAGAATACTTCTATTCTCCTTCGAACCTCTTTCGTTCTTTCCCTCCTTTAATATCGTGCTCCTTTCTTTTTTCTCCTGCTTTAAAATTTTAATTTACCTGTCCCTTTCAATGTGAAACACCCAAATATTTTTGTGAGTTAAGCAGGGGTTTAAAATAATTAAATAAATCATTATTTAAATATGAGGGAGGAGGAATTTCTTACTGGATTTTTATTTACTTTATTCATTATTATTGTTGTTGCTTTTCTTACTGGATTTTTAAGTGAAACATACATAAAAACTAAAATACTACCTAAAAATAGAACAGAACACTCAAGAATCCTTTCAGCGGGTTTACTTGGTTATTTAATGGGGCAGGTGAAAACTTCTCAGGATCTTTCCTCCCACTCATAATGTTGCTTAGATAATCAAAGAATGTAAAATCACTTTGTAAATTCCACATGGTATTTGAATAAAAGTTAACTATTACAATGGAGAGAGTGGTAAGAGTCATCCTCAAATTCAACTGACCTGTAAAATAGTAAGATTTTGGAAGGGAATGTTATTTTGAAATAGAGAATGTGTAGTCCTACATTTTAATTGGATGAGGAATACATTTAAATTATGTATGGAAAGTATTATCTGCTGTCTACCATTCAAAGAAATTTTAGACTTCAGAAAACTATAAGCATGGAAAAGCATATTTATACTTATATTTACCACTAGACTACCACATAGCTTTGATAAAGAACACTCCATATCTCTTCAAAAGATTTAGATGATATCTATTACCAATGACTTATTAATAAATGATTTGCAAGACTGGAGGTAATCAGATTTTATCTTTGAGTTGAAACATATGTTTCAATTGGCCACTGTGGGATTATTCTTTTTTTCTTAGTTAAACAAATACATATAGTGTTCATACACTCTAAGGTTAGACATGAAGTGATTTCTTTAGAAATTAACCCCAACATTTGAATGTTCTCTAATGATACTGATGCAGATTACGATGACCTTTCCTCCCTACCAAAAACAAACTTTATCTAAAAACACACATCCAAGATTATGATAAAACATATGCATTCTTGATACTGGCTGACAAAGCTGTGACAATGAGTCAGAACAATATTGAGTAGTACAATGCACTTACATGAAGAAAAGATGCTGAATTTAGATTCAAATTTGTATATCCAATTATAAGCTAAGGAAGAATTTAAGATTATTCAAAAAGTGCATAAGATAATGCACATCCACTCAAAAATATACATATACCCAAAGAATAAAGGAAATATTTGTATTTGGGGGACTTTCATTTTTTTCCCATCTTATACTGTCTCAGGGATTCCTTCCTAGGATCATTCTTAAAGTATATTATTTTCAAAAAATTGTTAAATTGATAAACTTTGGGCAAAACTTTCTAGAAATTTCTGCAAAGTCCCCAAATTAATTTTACTTGATGAGTAGGAAAAAGATGTCCTTCTATTGTTTTACAGCTTAGAAATATCTTTCTTAGAATGACTTGGTCTATAATAAGGAAAAATAATTTTTCATTGTTTATTAATAAAGATCTTAAGAAAGTTAATTGTTCTTATGTTTGTAAGAATAAAAGTAGATTTTTATGGAGTTATTAGGAATATTGAATCTTTAATTGGAAAACTAATGAAATAAAATGGACTAATATAATTTCATTTACTATCCTTAAAACTAACATCTTTGAGGTACAAATTTTAGTCTGACTATTTTGTTTTAAACATTAAACCTAGAAATATAAAGCATGTTCCTTTGATAGTTTCACCTGGTCTATACCTCTGTGGCTTGAGAAGTCTTTTTGTCCTGTCTGAAAATGGAAGATTCAGGGTGCTTTCAAAGAAAGAATCACAATATTAAAAATAAATGCTTAACTACAACAAAGGGTACAAAATTGTTTTTAATAAATTTGACCTCTTCCTTTTATCAAATTTATTGTTTATGATGTGTGGCTAATATGGTGGTCATGCAGCTAAAAGCATTATCTTCAATTCATTATATGGAAATATAACACTAGGACACTTGAGTTTCATAGACATGTTTCACTGCTTTTTGCCATTAAATATTTCCTATTGTTACTCTAAGAACTCAATTGACTTATATGAGACCAAACATTAAACAATTAAGTAAGATTATTGCTTTGAAAAGAAACCTTGAAAAAAAAAGCCTTCACAATTTAGACCACCAACGAGCACTAATAAATTTAAGAAAATATGAGATTTCCTCTATGTGACTTCTCTTCAAAGTTATACAATAGATTACTGCAACTTCAAGGTCATATAAGAATTATGGTACTTTGAAAATTATTTTCTGAGTAGGGTTTGTATATATGTAATTTGTATGTCAATTAAACTGACAATTTATCAAAATAGCAAAATCAAATTCTTTGAATCTTTGATACTTTCATTAATCACTATCTAGCAAAATGATAAAAACACAGGATTTCGGCAACACGAAAAAACTAAAAAATGATCAATTAAAACATTTTTGCATTGAAAAACCACCCCTATTCCAAAGTAACAATAGCTATAAATCAACATTTAGAAAACGGCCTTTTGCTATGTGTCAGATATTCAAATTCAGCAACTCTTTGATATTTAACATATTATATATTTATACTAATTCTGAACAAAAACAATTAATACATTTTTCTGAAAAATCTATCCTGAGTGTTAAATTATATAAAAACTTAAAATATAAATTTTTGCAGTTCCGTGTTTTCTGTAATCAGGAAAGTATGATACTCTTCCATTAGGATGGAGTAAGTGTGGGAACCATATGTTATTACATGGTTTTTCAGGTACCTGAAAAAATCCACATTAAAGATAGGAAACGAATTATAAAAATGTAAAGAAAGACTAAAAGGAAGGCTTGAATTTCTTAAGTTCAAAAAAGAAAAAAAAATCTGAGAACACGTACCTTGCCTCAAATACATGAAGATGAATTTTAAGGAAGACAATGTCTGGTTATTCACCTTTTCCATGGAAGTGTCACAAAAGGACAATTTTCAATGCACAGGAAGATCTGTTCCCTACAATTCTTAATATAATGCCACATTTTCTTTAAATATTTAGGGATAATAAAACTGGGGGCCAAAAGGGAGAATTTGGGGAAATTTCTGATATTCAAATTGCATGAGATTGTGTTCTTTTTTTTTTTTTTTTTTTAAAGATTTTATCTATTTATTTGACAGACAGAGAGCACAAGTAGGCAGAGAGGCAGGCAAAGAGAGAGGAGGAAGCAGGCTCCCTGCTGAGCAGAGAGCCCTATGCGGGGCTCGATCCCAGGACCCTGGGATCATGACCTGAGCTGAAGGCAGAGGCTTTAACCCAGTGAGCCACCCAGGTGGCCCAAGACTGTGTTCTTAGATGACTGAGGGAAGCGCCAAAGAGAGAAAGACAAAGTAGAGTTTTCTAAGGTCTATAATTCAACATCTGTAGCAATTTGGACAAAACTGATGGCATGTGAATGCTTCCCATTTGAATGCACAGTTCCTGGTTGTAAATCAAATGAAGTGTTTATAAAGGTTCCACTTTCCTGATGGGCAGCACCCACCCTCTGCAACACCTGTAATGTCATTACCATTTATCCTCTCCGATGGCACAGTCCTTGCTCTCAGATTCCCAGCACTCCACTCAGTCATCAGGGGTAAATATGGTAAGCCAGTTGCTTCTGTGTCATGGTGCATCAAATTCCTATCCATTTGTGTTGAAGAGCATGGGCTCACGGGTTCAGGTTGCCTGGGTTTGGAACTTGGTTCCTTCACTTGCTAGCTTTTTGACTTAGCCTCTCTGTGTCTCAGTTTAATCACCTTCGAAACAGGGACATTTCCTGTCTCCTAGGTTGTCCAGGAGTAGTTAAGGGAGAAAGTATAGATTGGGCCCCCCACGCTGTTGGTACTCAGTACATGTGAGCCACTGTTACTCTATGCCATGGCCACGGCTATTGTGTTTTAGTTGGTGAAAGAGACTTCCAACAAGTGAGCCCTCAAATAAATACATAATTAAATTTTGAAAAGGACTCTAAAAGAATAGGGAGTTAGGGGAGAGCCTATCAGGGGAAATCTAATTTAGAGAGGGGGGTCAGGGAAGACCTCTGTGAAGATATACATTCAAGCCAAGACTTTGGGTCGGTGGGGGGCAGAGAAGGAAAGGGGAGAAAAGTCAGAGGAAAGAAAAGTAGCATCTCCCAGAGAGTTTTATTGAGTATAATTCTTTGGGAAAAGAGAAGTCTCCACAAGAGTGTGGAGACTCTCCCATATTTGCTTTCTGACCATGGGAGTGTTAGGGATCTGAGGGCACACATTAATGGAGTGGAACAAATGTGGGTTCTTCACTATGAGAGCTGGGCTTGAATCCTTGCCTTCTGACTTGACAGGCTGTTTGACTCTGGGAAAGTAATAGAACACCCTTGAGCTTCAGGGTTTTTTCTACCGTAACTGAATTATAACTTCTATTCCACAAGACTTTTTTTTAAATGACAAATCCACAAAATGAAATTTCACCATTACTAGCACTCAGCGGGTGCATATTTGGTGCTCACAATCAGCTCTTTTCTTCCTCCTGTGAGACGGCAGAGAGGTGGGCTTGTAGTTATGTATGAGACAGAAGGCAACAGGTATACTCTTCTTAAAGGTAAGGGAGGATTGAGAGTTTGAGATGATCATCAGGGATGAATCATCATTCATTCATTCATTCATTCACTGACTATCCTGTCAGAACTATAACCCCAAACTAAGATGTCACTCTTGAAAAGTAAAAGGTCAACTTCAAAAGAAAGGATAGGGCACGTGGGTGGCTCATTTGGTTAAGCATCCAACTCTTGCTTTCAGTTCAGGTCATGATCTCAGGGTCCCGGGATCAAGCCCAATGTCAGGCTGGGTGCTCAGCATGGAGTCTGCTTCTCCTTCTCCCTCTGTTCCTCCCACTGTTCTCTCTCTTTCTTTCTTTCTCTCATACATAAATAAAATCTTTAAAAACTAAAAAAGGCTAATTCAATTATACCTCCTAAGCACTTACAATTTTTTCATTTCAATAGGAAAAACTATTTTTTTCCATTTTGATGGCTTCAAGTGGAAAGCTGTAGTTAGATAAAAGGTTTGATTTTTTTTCCTCATTGGACGGTGTGTGCGACAAGTGACTTTGGGGGTGAGAACCTTGAAAGAGGCATGATACACGTGGTTTCTCATATGTTGCATTGGTAGTAAAGCTGCTTGTTTGTCTGTATGTTTGTATCATTTGAAATCAAATAAAGGAACCAATTTATAAAGGCCTTCTTGTATATGGAATCTAAATTTACACAGGCTCATTCAGTTATATCAATAAAGATACTTATGTTTGTATTAATACATGATGTTTGAATATGAAAGAAGAAAATATAAACATAAACACGTTAACAAAAACTATATAGATACTTCAAGAATCATCATACAGTTAAAAAAAAGTAAAATTCTTGAAACAGCAGTTCATCAGCCAAATTATGGACACAAATATCAGCAATATTAACAAAGTACTTTTTTCTTCTCTTTTTAAAATATTTCCACACACAAAACATATTGCCTTTTATGTTCCACCTCTAAGCCTGGATTGTGAGAATCAGGGACTCAGGAAATGCGAAATTATTTATCAGAATTAATATGCATGATTTAAAACTTTTAAAGGATTTTCTTCTTACAACCAAAACGTAAGGCCATGTTGATGTGAATATTAGAAATCCAGGTATCTGGAAGCCCGCACTTTTATATAATGATAAAGTAATTTCTTTTATTGGAAAACCGGCAATCTTTCCATCATGTTATAAACAGCGGACTATCACAGATATATGTGAGCTAGTATAGAGAAATCTCCAATATATAGTGAATATTATTTTGTATAATACCACACATCATTCCAGAACAGTCTAGAAGCAGGAAATGGCCCAAGACAGAACTGCCCTTATCAATGCTGGAGTAACTTTGGCATCCATCCACTGAGCTGGTTAAAACATAGATAAAGCTAAGTTTCCTTTGAACTAAGTAATTTTCTGAGACAAATCAAAATGGAGTTAAGAAAAGCATGGACAGGATAAAGGACGACTCATTTTTCTTCTTTGGCTATGGAAGTTTTTTGTTTCTATTGCCTGTGTAAGATGATTCGAACAGCCTTTCCCCACTTCTTTCGCACAGATTTGTGACAAATAAATCCAATCGTTTGACCTTGCCTCCTTAAAACAATAACAAAACTTTCTGACTCTCACCACCTGAAGAATTAGTCCAAATTATTTAACAGGGAACAAAAACCCATCACAAGGCAGCCCTTATCTTCTTCTCCAGCCTCAACTTCCTGCTCTATCTCATGTTCTTCCCATTCGAGCCAGTCAACTTCCATCTTCCCTAGGCTCTCACATCCTGCTGCCGTGGCTCTTGGGTACTCGCTCTGCTTGGAATACCATCCCCATCTACTTGCTTGGGAGGAACCTGTCGATCTTTAAGACCCAGATCAGCTCTTCTGCAAAGTATTCTCTGACTCCAGAGTTCAACATGCTTCTCTCTTTTCTCTCTGGTACTTTCTACATATTGCTAGAACACCACAACACTATCATTTCATTTTGTATAACACACTACCAGTCTCCCTACAGGATAAAGCAGAATTCTTCAATGGAAGTCAAGTCTTTTATTATTTTTTTTTAACTGGACTCCAGCATTCAGCCCAATGACTGGTATCTAAAAGGCACACGACCATTTGTTGAGTGTATGAATAAAAGATTGTAGGACCTATAGCTCTATCTCATGTATTTTGTTTATCCTTAAGATTTGATTTTATCAAATAAGTCATTTCAAAGGATTTATCTAGAAAAGGTCTGACTTCCACTTGGAATTAGTAGAACAAAAGAGTATGTTGCTAACATAGGCTATAAAATATGAGTTTAAAATTGTTTTTCGAGTTGTAGACTAAGTGAAGCAGTAGTTCAGACAAAAATAAAAGGTAATTATTTCCCATTATGAGTTTTAACAAATTTGTGCTTTACTACCATGTTGTTTTTTGGGATAAGTGTGTAAAAGACAACTAATGATAATATAGTAGTCCTAGAATCACTTCCTAGGATTAATGTCATTAGAAAACATAAGGCAAAGTATTAGGGAGCAACACTAGACAATTTGTTTTTCCTTATAAATACTTGTCTAGAGCTACAGAGCACAAACACTAATAAAAGTCAGTCATCATTATGATGTCATTCTCACAATTTCCTTAGAAATAAACTACCAAGTACAAAAAATATTTATAATGTACGACATCATCTATGTGCCTTTCCATTGCTTAAACTTTGGGTTATATTTAGTGAGGTTTCCTGTTTGTTATAAAGAACACCTTCTGGGTGAAATAAAATACATTAATAAAAGCTTTCTGAAGTCAAACTATCTTTTCAAATTGCATATGTGCAGGTGTACTTAAACACTATGGCCCGAGACAACTGTATGACCTAATCCGGCATATTAGGAAAAGTTTTTTTCATTTTTGCAACTCAAACTCTTTGGAAGGTATTTATCTGTCACTGAAATGCTCTCAGTATCTAAAACCAGCTCGCAAATATTTCTGCCTACTGGTATGGCATGGGCCCTAGATGACATCAATAACACACCAAACTTTTGGGAGAAACGAGTGCTCCAATGACATTTATAGTCAGAGTTTTTGATGCTCCCACTTTAAATCCATAAAATGTCATGCCCTTTACCCAGGTTTGATTTACGAGTAATTACATCTTGCACAGAATGGGAGACACAGGAGTACTGAGAAGTTTTGTGTGTATGAGAATAAATCCTCAACCCTTCCATTCTTGCATATACTTTCTTGGATGATGCATTTCCCCACTTCCCATTCTACAGGTGTTTCATCGGGCAGAGTTAATGAGTATCTACCACTTTACATAGTCTCTTGGACATTGAACACGCTCCCCATGACGTGTGCCTTTTGGAGTGGAAAATGGACTTAGGAAAACAAAAGAACAAAAGAATCTCGGGTTTCTTCAAATACATTGGAAGGGCATAACCCTTCTGCATAAGTTCTAATATTTAGACTCTTAATTTATTTTGGCAGAAAAATCAAACTTCCCACTGACCCAGGATAGGGGAAGGCTTATCTCACCACAGGTGAAACTTTTCCCTAAGACCTGCATGAACATTTTCACCTGCTGGCCACTTACGACGTCAAAAAAGAATCTATCATTAATTCTACAGAAGGGCCCTCTGTCAACCAGCATCAAACTGGGGCTCTTCTAGCAAGCCCACTTAGCTTCCTTTATAATTTATACTGCCGAAGTTCAAATCAAACATAGCTACCTTTTCTGCTTCAACAAGTTAGTCCACGGTTGACCCCTATTTGAAAACAGGCTGCCTAGAGCAGGAACTTGAGTGTAACTCTATTAGTTTATCATGTAAGGCTCATAGAAGACAGCCCCATTGGCAATCAGTGCTGATTCTGGACCAAAGTTTTTTTCAAAGGTTCACAGATTGGATCTTAGATAGTTATTGGATGAATTTTGCACAATTACTCGAGTCAGACAACATGAATTGGAACCCTAGCTCTGCCAGTTACCAGATCTATCTCTTTTGGAAGATCACTTAACTTTTTTGAAAATGAGTTCTCTTATCTATGAAATAGGACAATAATGCCCAGATTATAGGACTATGGCAAGGACTAAATGGACGCGTGTTTTGTAACATCTCTGAAAGTTCATGGACTTACCAAAGGTGCAACCCCATCTCTAAACCAAAGGTATGTAGAAGACCGGCTACAGAGGTATCAGAGGTGAATTTGCCAGAGACTACATTCAACCCCTTTGTGTTCAGCCAGTCTCATCTGAAGGGTCTTACTTTACACTGAGTAGCTGTCCTTCTTCTTTACCCCAAAGCACTCTACTTTTATGAAAGCAATGTTTATTGCAATGTCATGAGACAGGACACGGGAAGAGAATATTATCAGGATATTGAAGGAGACATAAGTAGGATGACGTGCTGTATTATTCAGTTGTAACCAGTAAATGATAAGAGGACTGGCTAAGTACCACAATCACATAGAATGACAAAGCTGCAGTATATTACCAAGGAATAAATCACCCTTGCCCTGAAGACTTGATCGTCTATTTTAAGCCAATCTGTCATGGGGCCTGAGAAATAGAGTAATGCCTTGAACAACCACGATTTAGAAAGAAATCCAGGTAAGCGTCTTTCTTTTCAGTGTTTACGCTTTCATCTGTATTCTGAGAAATTTTTTGTCCCTGTGACTGTTGAGGCCAGACTAACGTCTACTGGGAGCTGCTTTGCCGAGAACGCTACGGCCTTATGACAAGCCAGTAAATAGTTCTACAGTCTCATTCCTTTGCCACCTTCTCTGCACTCAGAGTCGTTTACATCTTTAATAACATTTTAATAGTCTAGATAAAGTCTACAATTTACTAGTCCAAGTTGTTACCGGAAATTTCATCTTTAATTTAATTTGGATAGGCAGAGAGCAAATGTCTTCCCAATAATCTCTTTGAAGAACATTTCCTATTTTTATTTTGTTTTCAATATTTGAACACATCTTTCATCCTAGGATTTCATCCCCCACTCCCCCGCTCCCCCATTCTGACTCCAGTAGCATCTTTAATCCCAAGACATCCTACCCTTTGGAAAGATACACTTAATGCACCCAGGATCACAGATAACAAAATGTTGCATTTTAACCAGTCTTTTTCCTTGAACGACTTTTATGCTGTTTCTACTGATTTTTTTTGAAACTTTGCAACATTTCCCCAAGGACTGCTTCTCACTAATTTCCCGGCTCTTAAAAAATTCCTTTTCTTCAAGTTTGCTGTCATAATAATACTTCTCAGAGCCTCCAGGGAGAATACGAAGCTTAATTATATCACGGCCACTGTGATTTGGGGGGTCGGCCACACTTCCTTAACCAATTCATATGCTACTCAAGGCTAAACCAAGAGTAACCTCTCTTTATGCTTCAGCAGCAAGCTGTTCCAAGAAAGCCGTTGTTTATAGTATTGAGAAACTGTTCCTCCAAGCCACATCCCAGTGTAATGTTCAGTTGGCAAAAAGAAGGTTGTATGTTGTTCAACACGGAAATCTGCCTCATTCGACCACCCAAGAGGGCAGCAAAAATAAGTCACCTAGTAAAGGTGGTCTTTTATACAAAGGTCAAACAGAACTTTACGGGAAACTTTGGGTGGATTGGAAAGTCCTGGCTGAATATAGTGAACTGCATAATTTAACATGTGCTCAGGTTTTACCGCGTAAGTGAGGCTCCTTGCAACATTGATGCATGCTTCATGACGTTTTTTCTTTATGAAACAGTGATTGAAAAAAAAAATGAAGCAAGATAGCTTGTGCAAGATGCTGCTTCCTAATCTGGACACAAGCCTAGATCAGCCTCCTTCTCACTCCTCTTTTATTTCTGTTTTTTTCTTTTTCTTTTATTGGCAATTGTCCATAGTGGCAGCCACCTGCTTTTTCTGCTTTTCATGATGATGGAAAGGAGGAGAAGAGACGAGGGAAGTAGGAGAGCAAGAGCAGGAGCCTTGGTCATTGTGTTGCTTGTATCAGGTGCAAAATATACTCAGTTAAAGTCAACTGACCATTCTCTCAATTTTTAGAACATTTTTGTTTTTAGTAATTTTGTTACCATCATCAAGGTCATTTTTATACCTATTTTATGATAGAGTTAAGAATCAGGTGTGGTATAGTTAAGGACATTTTGTAACTTTAAAAATATAAAACTTTAGGGTGACCATTTGTCCTAGTTAGCTTGAATATAGTTCTGGTCTATGTTCTTTTTTTTCTTTTTTCTTTTTGAATTTTATTTATTTATTTTGATAGAGATCACAAGTAGGCAGAGAGGCAGGCAGAGAGAGTAAGGGAAGCAGACTCCCTGCTGAGCAGAGAGCCCGAAATGGGGCCCGAACCCAGGACCTTGAGACCATGACCTGAGCTGAAGGCAGCGGCTTTAACCCACTGAGCCACCCAGGCACCCCCTGGTCTATGTTCTTATAAAATCAAGACACCCTTATTTCACTGTCAAAGTATATCAGTTTGGATGACAAATTGTCATCCTTACTGTCATACGTATTTCATCTGCTAAGAACAGGCAAAGGAGGAAATTCTAAAAGTACATTTTCTTAAAAAAGATTTTTATTTATTTATTTGACAGACAGAGATCACAAGCAGGCAGAGAGAGAGGGGAAAGCAGGCTCCCCACGGAGCAGAGAGCCTGACGTGGGGCTCGATCCTGGGACCCTGAGACCATGACCTGAGCTGAAGACAGAGGCTTAATGCACTGAGCCACCCAGGTGTCCCTAAAAGTACGTTTTTAGACAAAAATATAAGTTTTGTTTAGTATATGATTCCAAAGCCTGGCATATAGGAAGATGACACCAGTATGGGTCCCTGTTTTCTTGGAGGTTATGGTCTACTTGGAGAGATAATGGCAGTATAAAATGGTTTGTGATACAGTAAAGGATGC
Organism: Enhydra lutris kenyoni; assembly: GCF_002288905.1. NCBI lineage: Eukaryota > Metazoa > Chordata > Mammalia > Carnivora > Mustelidae > Enhydra > Enhydra lutris. The sequence continues at coordinate 69,341,679 of NW_019154087.1, forward strand.
AGCTCAAAGAATGTTCTTGGGCTATTTTGTATAGAGCAGAAAGATGGAGTTATATACAGACAATGTTGCACTGTTAATGGTAGAAAGCAGCAGTATATCCAGGGGGTCAAAATAAGGCATTTGGGATTTGAGATATATATAAAAGCCACAGGTGTGCCAATGACTGATGGAAATCCAACATAAGTCCAACAACTTCCTTAGAGAAGGAAGTTGCAGAATGTAATCAAAAGTACCTATATTTTCTTTTTACTAGTCCCATACACAGAACTCTCAGAAACAGTTCTTGACAATGGTGTCCTAAAAATGCAGAACTCTAAGAAATATAAACCATTAAAAAATTAATTTTTTAGATAGTACTAAAATGTGCATTTAGATAAATACATTAACTTTTTAAAGATTCCCTTAATTTTGTTAAAATATTGTACAAATGATATTCTAGTGGTCTTCAAAGACTTAAAGCAATATAACTTCTCAAAGAGAAGTGTACTGAGAATAACTGATCATCATCTAAATTTGGGGTCAACCAACTTTTTCTTAATGGATCAACTAACAAATATTTAAGGTTTTGTGGGTCATATAGGCTTTCTCTGGCAAGTACTCAATTCTACTATTGTAGCACAAAAGGAGCCACAGATCATATGTAAACAAATGGTATGGCTGTGTTCCAATAAAACTTTATTTATAAAAATAGGCAACAGGCCAGATTTGGTCTGTAGTCTGCCAATCCCTAATCTAAGTGATTATTACCACATAGTATGTCTTTTTTTTTAAAAAGATTTTATTTATTTATTTGACAGAGAGAAATCACAAGTAGGCAGAGAGGCAGGCAGAGAGAGAGAGAGAGAGAGAGAGAGAGAGAAAGGAGGAAGCAGGCTCCCTGCCGAGCAGAGAGCCGGATACCGGACTCAATCCCAGGACCCTGAGATCATGACCTGAGCTGAAGGCAGAGGCTTAACCCACTGAGCTACCCAGGCACCCACCATATAGTATGTCTTAAGTATACTTGACTCTGGCCTACAAGTTACATAATATCTACATATGTTGAAGTAGTAGGTATAATTTATTACATGCTTTAAATTCAATTATTTAACTATAATCTTAAATTTATTTTCCAAGAACCAATCATTGTAACCACAATGATCTTTTGTTAATATTTTAACATTACTAAAACAAAAAGAAATGATGTAATTACCTCCAGGTTTTTAACAATGGGTCACCTTTTATATTCAGAAACTCATAAATATATCATACTTAATTATTTATTTCTTCTATAAAAATGAAGAATAAAGTACAAGCATTTGCTTTGGACATATATCCTAAGTGAGGATCGAGATTGAAAAAATATTTTATCTCTGTTCAATCTAATCCAAGATTATTTGCTTAAAAAGATTCTTTATTTTATTTTATTTTATTTTTTTAAAGATTTTATTTATTTATTTGAGAGAGAGGCAGTGAGAGAGAGCCTGAGCGAGGAGAAGGTCAGAGGGAGAAGCAGACTCCCCGTGGAGCTGGGAGGACTCCGGGATCATGACCTGAGCCGAAAGCAGTCGTCCAACCAACTGAGCCACCCAGGCATCCCAAGATTCTTTATTTTAAAAGACCATCAGATTGCATATGAATAATCTAAGCAAATTAATATGGGCTCAAAATTTTTGTGCTAGGATGTAAAATCCTTCTCCACACACAAAAGGGTGTGGAAACACATCTAAAGACACATTCAGGGAGTGTCTGGGTGGCTCAGTCAGTTAAGCATCTGCCTTCAGCTCAGGTCATGATCTCAGGGTCCTGGGATCGAGTCCCGCATCGGGCTCTCTGCTCAGCGGGGAGCCTGTTCCTCCCTCTCCCTCTGTTACTTCCTACCTCCATGCTCTCTTTCTTTCAAACAAATAAATGAAAATGAAATCTTAAAAACAAAACAACAACAAAAAAGACAGTGCAATCCTGAGATCTGAACAATGGAGCTTAATTCTAGAAGTTACTACTTTAATGTGTACTAGATTACAAAACTAGAGATTTATTTCCAGTGCTCAAACCCCCTCAGGTTTCACATTTCTTTCCTTTTCTTCCTCTTTGAACCCAAAGATTCTCAAACTTTCTTACCATCAAAATCTGCATTTGAGAAAAGAGCTGAAATCTCACTAAACTAAAAAGACTGGTAAGGTTAAAAGTCAGTTTTCTCAGGGACACTGGCATTTTAAGAGATCAGACTAATAAAAATTTTTCTGTTGAACTTTGAAAAATATATTTCATACATTCTTGCTTTTGTAAATAGAACAGCATTAATCATCAACAGCATTAATAGTGCTGTTTCATGTCTCTTTCCCATAGAGAAATTCCATTTAATTGAAATATCATTGGAAAATGAATGCAATTCTCTTTTTCTATTTTGGCATTTGAGGGTTTTTTCCTTTCTTTTTTTAAAAGATTTTAATTTATTTATTTGTCAGAGAGAGAAAGTACAAGCAGGGGTAGACGCAGGCTGAGGGAGAAACAGGTTCCCCACTGAGCAGGAAGCCCAAAGTAGGACTCGATCCCAGTACCCTGGGATCATGACCTGAGCCGAAGGCAGATGCTTAAGCAACTGAGCCACCCAGGTGTCCCAACATTTGAGGATGTTTTGAAAGAAAGAAATCTAACCCAGGGTGACTAGGTTGGCAAATAGTGCCATGTAGCCCCTTACTTTGTGTTCATGGATAAACACTACTTCCACTTATGAAGAGCACTTGAACAGGTATTGCCATCCTGACATGAATCCGTCAGTCGTGCTGTCTAGACTTCAGGGTAGGTTATGGTATGTTCTTTCTGCCCTACAAATCTGCCGTTTCCTACCCCGCTATCTGTTTCCACTTCTTGGTAAGTCAGCCCCTAGAGTGCCTTCTATGTTCTCCACGTTTCTAATCCACTCTTCACCATCACTCAGAAACATGAACACTCTGGGAAAATTAACAGCAAAACATCAGCCTTGTTAAATAATGAAGATTAATTTTACATATAATTCCATGTCAGTATGACTCTGTGTGGCTAACCAACCTCAAACAAATTATTTCGTTTCTCCAGGCTCTAGTTTCCTCAACTGTAGGATGAAAGAGCTAGGTTAAGTGCTTCCAAAGGTCCCTTCGACTTCTAAAAGTTTTATGATTTTATGACTAAAGCACATGGTGCTTAGTGACAGCTATTCTCTTTGAAGCTCAGAAGCCATTTCTGCTTAATTTTGCTTTCTGGGCTCTGTCCCTAAAAGTTGACGTTGAACGGACTGCCAGGCAACGGAGACGCTAAAGCACAGCGCTATGATCTGAGAGGTCCGAGATCTTTTCTAGGTGTTTTCACAATCCAAAAAAACTTTGAAAAGCAAAAGCTTTCTTTTAAGTTTAGTGCTGCCAGCAAATAATATAGACCTGAACTGCTGAGAAGCCTTTTATGGTCTTTATGGCTTCCACTCAGTTTGCATATTCAGATTTTTTTTGTAAATTTATGACAAGGTGCTATCCCGGGCCCCACCACAGTTGTCAGGTAATACGTAATAAGTGAACCATATTGATTCAGTATAAATCAGAAAATCCTAGAATTCTGAAAGCTTATCTTGTCATGTAAAGGATGGTGAGGGAAAGCAAACCCGATATGTTTCCAAGGATGACCTGAATGTTTCAAATTTTGCATCTAAGAATAAATGATGCTTGGTATTATTTTCATGACACTTTCATATATATTCCTTGATAATTCTCACCATGCATCTTTTAAGTTATTAGCTAAACAAAATATCCAGCTAATAAGAAGTCCCCATTCCCTCTTACTGCTAAATGGAAATGTTATGCATCTTAGAATTTTGCAGGCCAACGTTGGGAACAATCAGACAGCCTCGTACCAAATAAATGAATAAATAAATGGGGAGATATTTGAACCTGCTTAGAAAGTAATCCAGGCACACAAATCCAAAAGCCTTCATTCCCTCCATCTTTCTTTCTTTCTAATACTACCAACCTCTATTTGAACATTTATAATTAATTCATCATAATCCATCAACATACAAAAAGAACATTTCTGGACTTTCCCCAGTTCCTCTGGCTTAATCTGAAGAGGTGCAATAAACATTAGCTTGATGAATGAATCCATCAGTGAATGAATGACACACCTAAAGTCATCTCCCCCATTTGGAGCTGAGCCCTATTACTTTTGCAGATCTACAAATAAGTTCAATAAGTTCCTACACAAAAACCCTTCGGAAAATAGGCTATTCCTCTGAGCTGAATTCCAAAGCCCTGCTTTTCGAACAAACCAAAAGTACCTTTATTACCACCTATCTTCTGGTTAATAATCCTCTGGCTGGATCCCATCTGGACCTTCTAAGAGTGAAAGGCCAGTTTCAAAGAAAAATGCTTTCCCATCATACAACATAACCTAGTGGCAGAATGAACAGACTGACGAGGGGTCAGGGTAGTTAAATAAAGCAGAAGGGGCAAGTCATTTCAACTTTCTACATGAGCAAATCAACCATTGCTTTTAGAAGGAATATATGTGACTGAGAATGGTATAATATGTGTTACGGAAAACAAGTAAAGTTTTTAAGTGAAGGCTAGCGAGTCCTTAGGCATGATTTTAGGCAGAGAGAACAAAAGGGAAAGTCTGTCATACACTTATGTACTACTACTCTTATTAAAAACTCAGACATATAAGAGAGAAACTATTTTTTTTTCATTAAAAAGAAACTACTTTTTATTTTTGAGTGCTTATTACATGTAGTTAGCACTAATATGAAGAACATGTTTAAATGTGAAAAGACTTCAGCGAGAAAACAAACGACTAAAGATTTTCCTGTTAGAGATAAAAGTATACACATTCTTGGGGGGAGTCAGGATCTGCACTTTTTGAACTTTTTCTTGCTTTCATTTAGGTGAATACGTAAGAACAGATTTTAATATGCATATTAAATACCTAGCAAAGACAACCTAAGAGACTCATGTAAATATTCAAAGTATAAAAATGGTGACAATATTACTCTTTAAGTCATTTACAGCACATTAATCATGCTATTATGACTAAAGACAAATTAAAAACATGTCATACTTATTTACCAAAGTTAATTAAATTGCACATAATGGAGCTTCAATGGAAAGGGAATGTGGATTTTACAGCCGTAGGGTGCAAAATATTCTTAAACTATATGTTATAAAAATACAAAACTTTATCATTAAATATTTCGTATTCTCTGAGCATGTTGGAGGCAGTTACCTATATACATCTGGTGTCCTTGTAAATTTGGATGCAAACTCTATTAAGGTATTGGTATTGGTATTGGTATTATTAAGATTGGTATTAAGCCAATCTCTTAGACTCCATTGTTTCTGGTGATTCAGCAATGTTTCCTGATGCATATTTTACTGGTCCATCATTTTTAGGTATCTTGGTCTCTATGTCTTACAAATGAAAGTGGACATAAGCGAAAAACTAGTATAAAGTGAACATTAACAGAGCACCACAAAATTAGGTAATATTGTACCTACAGAAAGCTTTAGTGAGGTTCCTTTGCAACTCTTGAATGTCCCTACGATATGACACAGATGAAAGCTCAGTAATAAAAAACATGGGGAGGAGGGCAGACCGAATTAAGTACTAAGAACCTGGAGTCATTCCGAGCAGGTTTAGCTGCCCCAGGAGCAGTGAATGTCCACTGTGTGCCTGAATAGCCCAGCATCCACGCCCTCTTCCTTCAGGAAGAACACTTCAGCTTTCCTCCGCGGCACTACCCCTTCCACGCTTGGCTTCAGTGCTTTGGCCTACGCCGATCTCTGCCCCTAGCTCCAGAGAAGGGCAGGTGACCCATGTCTGGCCAATCATGGCAGCACATGTTCTGAAATCCATGAGTGGCCTCGGTTACCGGACTTCTGTTGGAACTCTTAGGAAAGAGCAGCTCCTACTCCCCCTGATTTGGGGGGTGAGCCTGGAGCTGCTATGGTCTGCGCCAGAGAAGAAAGTCTGCCCAAGAACGAAGCTAGCACAAGGGAAAGCCCCAAGGCAAAACAGGGGAAAGCAAAGCTGAGAGTTGTTTTGTTTTGTTTTTGGATTAAGCCCGTTTGAACCGAGTTTCTGTTTTTCCTAGGATCTTCTCCTCTTGCATGCATTTTTCAATTCTTTCTAGATTCAATTCTGAAGTTGCCTTGCCCTCTGGATGAGGAAAAGCTCCCAAATCCCCTGCAAGGGGAAGCAGAGCAGTCACAGCTCCTGAAGAAGCCAACTGGTTACAAAGAAGCACCATATGGCGGGGGGCCTGGCCATCATTGTCCCTGTTGTCTACCATAGAAAGAAACTCTGAATCCTTCGCTGAGTACACACAACCCTTTATGAGTACTATCCCTCGCCCCAGTTTATATGTCTAGCTTTATCTCAATCCCCATAATGTTTCCTACCTAAAAAGCTCTTGTCTCTTTTCTGCCAATGCCCTTTAGATTCGTTCCCCGTGTACCAGGTAATTTATTGTTTCCCCTCCCTCATTATATTTTTCTCATATCCCTATTGCATTTCCTGCTCACCATTCATTCCTTGTGGTCAGAGCACTCTGACTTTCCTGGGGGGAACTACCTACCACCCTCCAGGTCCTGTGTTTTGGGTTGGGTTCCATAGATGGATCCTGTTCAGTACCTAACACATGTTACAAATTGTCTCCTGGTCCATGTTTAATGATAATTTAATAGCAAGTCTCCAAGAGTGATAGTGTGGAGCAGGCTGTACTGGTTAAAATCATCAAGATACTTAAGCATATAATTTTTGATGAAGCAAAACAAAAACAAATACACAAACAAATAAAAACCACCTAGCCATATATCAGAAGGGGTAGACGTGATGCCAAACAAATACTTTTGGTAGGATTAACATAAGCAAACAGCCTAAGACAGTCTGAATATTAGTGTCTTCACACATATCATCTATTTTGTTCTAGCTCTTATTTCCAAATTCGATTCAAAATTGTGTTTGCCATTTTCTCAAGTAAAATCTTCTTAGGGTTATCAACAAGTTACATCGACGTTCTACTTTACTAGTAGTATGTTTCCCAGATTCAAATATAAACAACTGGGAGTGGGGTGCAGGGAAGACATTCTGTGCTGAGATTTTTAGAAGCACATACCCATGTAGCCCTAACATTAGTGTCACCAATTTAATATAGTCTCCATCATTTAAAGATTCCTTTCTGTCTGTTGACAACTCTTTTGCCATTGAGTTTCTCGCCTGGGTGGCATTTAAGCTATATTTAAAACTTACATCTTGTTTATATATGCTCTTGAGTCAGAACCTTTGATTTACAGGAAGGAATCTGCTGATCTCTTTCCTTCCCCGCTAAAAAATTACTGATGTTACAGTAATTGCATCTACTACTGTCATTGTTGATCTCTTCAAAGGGTTGATACCAAACGCAAAGCTTACTTGGCTTTGCTTCTGCTTTCATCCAAAATAAAAGTCAAAAAGGTTATATTCTGCATTTAGTCTATGCATTTACACTTATATACCTAAACACTGTCTGATTAGGTGTATCATTTTGGGGAAAAGCTTATCTTTAGCAATATTTCATTCAGCCACACCAGATTCTGTTATACATATGCATACATGTAAACATGTAAGTATTACATATTTTTAAAGCATGTAGTACAGTTATAGACAATAAAACTGAGCAGTGAAATACTTTTCTTGAGGGAAGAATTAAAAATACTGGCCCATTAAATGTCATCCAAAACTAATGGGAAAAGAAGAGAAATTAGACATTCATGCAACTGAAACATGAACGTCTGGGTCAACCAAGATGTGCCCTGGTCATTAATGAAAAATTCATGATCACTTTGTATTTTATAACTTATAAAAAGGCATTATTTCCCAATGTTTTCAATCTCATATAGCCAAATAAGGGTATATTTCTTCATCCAAAACTGAATCTAAATTCCTGTTAGATAATGTCAATGTACATAATTTTCCCAAAAAACACAGTAAAAACTTTCTCATGATGGAGACAACAAAAAAATTAACAAGACTTATTTTCAATTACTAAATATTTTGTGAAAAATTAAATGTATTCTGATGCAATATCATCATTCATCTTTAATAACTTATAAATTTTCAAGTGCCACAATAAATTCAAATTAGCACAATTATGGGATTAAATTTTCTACAGTGTTTTCCAACTGTCACCCAAGGCAGTCATAATTTAACTATGGGTCTGTTTTGAACTCACTTATATTTCAACCCATTAAATGTCTGGTATTTAAAATTAAGTGTAATGAATTATAGAAAGGGAAAAAATTAAATTGTAGAAACAAAAGGCTTACTGGCATGCCTCATCTGGAAGTTTAACAGCAAATGTGTGGCTAAGACTAACTCATGGGTACAGGAAAGGTCTCACTTTTCATATGATATCCAACAATGTGAGTAAGTGCCTCCCAGAAATTTAGAATTAGAAATGCAAAGGTTAGATAAAGTTAAAGGTCATCCCCCTACAGGCAAGAGGGGGCCAGCTCCCTACCAAGTTTCCAGCAGACCTGCTTCCCTAGGGCACATCATAAAAGTAATTTACTGACAACTCACCTTACCAGGGGTCAATGGGGGCCTCAAGTCTTCTGGAATTCACTTTTAAGAAGCATGATTAAGTGGGGACAACTACTGGCCCTAAAGTATTTATGCTGAGAACAAATGTGTGTCAGAATTAAATTCTTTGTGTGTGGTGGTTTCAGACTTAAAAAAAGATGTGTGGCCTGATGAAAAGCACATATATTCTATTCACCAAATTAAATCTTAGAATGAATATTGGTTAATTGATTTGTTAGGTTTTAAAAAAATACTCCAGAAATCCAAACAGACAACACAGCCTAATAAAGTGGAGAACGGATTTACCAAGTTAGTTAAATCCTTTTCAATCTTTTCTAGTCCAGTTTTGTCTTACGCTGGAGGAAAAAAAAGCATTCACATTATTTCAAAGAAAAATGAAAATGTCATTTAAACCGAGCCAAGAAAGTTGACTTACTTTAAAATTTTTGCAAGAAAATCGATTTCCTGATTAAAACAAATCTCCAGCTTTTTGTGTTTTTGATAGTGTTGACATGAACTATTTGGTTTAATATTAGGTTGAGATGGCTTTTCACATTTAAAAAAAAATCACTAAAGGTTAAAAGTGTGCATTGGACAAAATTAAAGCAGATTATCTGACACTGTGTGTGGGATACAGCCCTGATCTCTACAGTGCACGGAAGCAAAGCTGGTACTTTGAATTGCACAGCACACATCTCAGTAATAACAGGGGATGAGGCATACAATTTCAAGGAACACCCACAATGAAAATTAGTCTTTCCAAACAGAGAATTGTTTTGGAAAAAGTTAGGTTAATTGGCACCATGGGATTTCTCTCAAAGAAACACTGAGCGCTGAAATCCTTACAAGTGCAAGTAAAATGATCAAGCATTACCCTTTTTCCCTTTTCAATTTTTCACATCTAGTTTATTCTATCCACAACCAAAAGTAACTTTTGTAGATTCCCAGGCAGGTAGAAAAGGAGATAATGTTTTGCCAGCTGAATTTATAGCCTGAAGGACTGGTTAGTTAAAGGAGGTTCGGTTGCCAACAACAATGAAGAAACTCACTGAGTCTATCTGGGAATACTCTACTTTGGAGAGTAAATTATGGGTACTTTATGAGTCAAGTCATTATTTTATAATTTAGATAGTTAAAAATTCCCTGCAACAACATTTGCATGTCCCTCTTATTAGAGGTCCGTAGTTTTGTATTCTGTCATCGCTTTAATCCTCTCGACTTCAAGATACCTGGAATTGTCTTCTTGTATGCTAAATCCGACTATAATAATACTTAAAAAAAATAATCCTCTGACCTCTTTCTCCACTTAAATTTGCATTTCCCAAGGAGGTATGTGTGCCTGTGCGTGTGCACACATACAGTATTTGACTGTGGTTACTATTTTCAAGATTATCATTTACAACTGGCGTAGACTAAGCCCTCTTCTTTATATTACCACGATAGATATTTTCCTGTCATTTACAGCCTTTTGCTGGAACCCATTAATGTCCTGTGCTGTTAATGTACCAAGTTTGAAAATCTGCTCTTTAACCTATAGGAAGGGAGGTATAAATTCAGTAAACAGCATATGTAAAAATGTTTATATTTAATAGGGTAATTTTTTTTCAAGATTTTTAATTTATTTTTATAGAGAGAGTGAGTGAGCATGAGTGATGGGGGGCAGGGGTAGGGAGAGGGAGAATCTTAAACAGGTTGCACACACAGTATGGAGCCTGATGTAGGGCTCGATCTAACAACCTTGAGGTCATGATCTGAGCTGAAATCAAGAGTCAGAGGGTTAACCAACTGAGCCATCCAGGTGCCCTAATAGGGTAAATTTTAAGCATTCCTCCAAGTATTGATGCACCAAAAGTTGGAACTGAAAGAAACCTTACCTATCATTGATTCCCTCATTTACAGGTAAGAACTTAAAGCTTGAGAAGTCAATGACTGACCCATGGGCACAAAGCACATTTGCAGCAGAGCTGGAGCTAGAAGTCAGTACTCTATATCTCTGCTTTACCTATACCCTTATATCCCTGCACCCTCCCTTGTCCCTCCTGGTCTACTCTCAAGGAGGCTGCTGCTGATCTTGTTTGAATAGTTCATCAGATCATGTCACTCTTCTGTTCAAAATCCTCCAGTGATTCCCCATTCCACTTGAAGTAAAAGCCAAAGACCTTCAAACATGTTAAGTCCCTACATTAAACAACGCATGCTTCCCATCCCCACCGACACACAGATGCGCAATCCGTGACCTGACCTCCTAGGACTAATTTTCTCTTCCTTCCCTCAGCTCCGGACTGGTCTTCTCCTCAGCCCACTTTAAGGTTATAATCTGTCTTCACCTACAGACTTGTTGGTTTGAAAACTTACCACCCTGTTATCCCTACACCCTAAAGAAATTCTCCTGCCATTATAAACTGAAACCTGAAGTCTCACTTTGTGCTGAGTTACATAACTTTTAAAAGTTGAACCAGAGTAGGGGCGCCTGGGTGGCTCAGTCAGTTAAGTGCCTGCCCTTGGCTCAGGTCATGATCTCAGGGTCCTGGGATGGAGCCCCGCATGGGGCTCTCTGCTCAGCAGGGAGCCTGCTTCCTCCTCTCTCTCTGCCTGCCTCTCTGCCTACTTGTGAGCTCTCTGTCAGATAAATGAATAAAATCTTAAAAAAAAAAAAAAAAGTTTAACCAGAGTAACGATGACCACACAGAAAGGTGAGGGCACTTACTGGCCAGTGTGGTAGGATGCCCAGTAAGCTTTGCACTAGCAGATGCTGATGGGGTTTCTGCATCAGGACAAAGGTGAACAAAACAACAACAACAACAACAACAAAATCAGAATAAAGCAAAGTAAGCCCCACACTCTCCAAGCCTGGGCAAGGAAAAAGCCTCTAGTGCCTGAGTCACACCGATGGCTTCTCTTTCCTATCATTCCCATGGAAACAGCTGGAGACTTGCACTGCTTTCAATTTCACAAAATTTGGGGCTAAAGAGGACCCACTGAGCCAAGTCCCCCGACTTCAAAGATGAGGATGCAGAGAGCCCAGAAGGTTAAGGCAGACTGCTCCAAGTCCCAGAACTGGCAAAACTGGTACCCTGGTCTTGGCAGTGGATGAGTGCTATTGCCACACAGTGAGGTGGGATATGACAGGAATATAACACAGTAGGGATCAAAGGTGTTGAAAACTGATGCGGTCACCAGAGGTTTTCCTTAGTAGTGTTGGTAATAATTATTTACAAGGGAAGAAACTCACTGAGTCGGTCATGTCCAAAAGTTGTGTTTTGTTTTTGTTTGTTTCTGTGCAGAAGTTTTATATGAATTGACTTTAAATCAAAGCCAAAAACTTAAAATAGACACACACCCACACACCTACACCCTCCCACCCACACACACTCATACACAAGCTTCCTTGGACAAGGAGATATTGTCTTTAGGTTGCAATTAAGTAGCTATGCCAGCTATTGGACAAATCTTTTTCAAGCTAGCCACATTACTGCGAGTCACAAAATCCTAAGATCAGCCCCAGGTGACACGCACAGAGACCCTGGGTGTAAATACATTATTAATGTCATGGGGTTAATCAGATCTTCCAAACCCCTGGAGATTTAAACAGAAGTTTAAATAGTGGTTAAAAGGGGAAAAAAAGAAAAACCTCACAGCAGACTGGATAAGAGAGAATGAGCTACATGGCTTTTTCAACCTCAGGTCACAGGCTTGAGTCCAGTCTAAGGTTAGGAACTGATAACTTATGACAGATGTTTGGTGACCTGTATGTGAGAGGGAAGTCAGTTCAAGCTTTGTTTCACCTTTTCTGAACAGGTGTGTTCACGTCCATCCAACAAAGATGTTTGAACTGTGAGAGCCTCATCATCAATTCTTTCGGAGAATGCCCAAGATTTAATGGGAATTAAATTTGGTTATCTTTTTATCCTTTTTAGAGTAATGTTTTCCTAATTTTTTCTATCCTCAAGAGTCTTCCATGGTCACTGTGTACACTGTTTTTGTTTTTGTTTTTGTTTTTCTTTTATGTGTTTTTTTGAACAGTTTCAAACTTTTGGCTAATGGTTCTTAGAACAGATGTGTTTTCCCTATCTAGAAAGAGCCTGAGGTCGGATGTAATTTTATTTAAGTTTGTGATACACTTGGAACAAAGGTGTTTTAGGATAGGAGGCTGGTTTAGAAATACCTTATTAAAAAATTTTTTTTAAAGTAAAGAATTTAACTACTCTTAAAGAGAAAGCCAGAATATTTGATATTTAGATGTTTGAAAGGAATCATCTTTTCTGAAGAATTTTTTAACAATATGTAAATTTTTAAGATCATTTCGTCATAATGTTTTATTTTTATATGAGCTTCAGTTTATTGGGTTCAGTTCACAATCAGATTAAATGATTGTAATTTCTAGCAATGATGGAATTAAATTCATTGATCTCTTTTTCTGTTCCTGTTCTACTACAATGTGTATGATAGAATAATTGGCACATATTTTATCTTAAATAACTATTTTTTACAGATTTTCTGTGCTTTGAAATTTAGGCATGTGGAATTACACATTATTTTAAAATGAGTGAATGGATGACCTTAAAATTAAATTATACATGTCATGCCCAGATAGAGTAAAATAGAAATTCATTGACTAAAGGATTCAAATTTTACTTCCCTTTTGATGGTAAATCCTGAGACCCATTGTGACCACATGTCACCTGGTATCACAAAGTCATGCTGAGATAGAAAATTAGATGGTTTAGAAAAAGATTTTCTCAAGCTTTTCTCATTATGATATATTATAGAATGGCCTCAATAAATAGCACTTTTTTAATTTTTCAAAGGATATTTTGACAAGCAAAGTCCAAAGCTGATTTAATATCAAGGTAGTGACTCAGTTTTTAAAAACACTTTAAAGGGGCACCTGGGTAGCTCAGTCAGTTGTGCATCCCACTCTTGATTACGGCTCAGGTCATGATCTCAGGGTCATGAGATTGAGCCCCGCAACGGGCTCCGGACTGGGCATGGAGACTGCTTAAGACTGACTCTCTCCCTTTCCCTCTGCCCCTCCACCCCACCCCCCTCTTACAAAAAAATAATAAATATATGTCCTCTGTTCTTGTCACTTCGACATTATGATAGTTCAACGTAATCGCAGACTTTACAGACTTAAAAATAACTAAAAGTCAATTGATGAATACTACCAAGAACTAAGTTAAAATGTATTGCACTAATTGACTATATATTTATTGTATATGATTATTATATTGTATAAATAAATCTATATATATTATATAAATGTAAAAATTCAAGAAGTCTGTTAAAAGCAGAATGCTACGTAAACAAGGGGGAGATAGTTGAGGTTATTCCATTTGTATATTATAGCACCTGATCCCCAACATATTTCACTGATGTCTGTGGTTGCTCTTGTTTAACTTTGGTGTTTTCCTTTAAAGTTCTCTCTTCCCTGACTTCATGGTACGTTTTACTGATCTGCTATTAAAAAACAAACAAACAAAATTGTGGAGCAGTACGCTATGTCATGACATTACCTGGTAACTTCGTAGCAACTCTGCCCAAGTGCTTCCCTCTCCCAAATCCGGAGAATCTACATCTATGCTTTGAGCAATAGTTGCAAGCTGGCAAAAATATGAACCTCCTTAGTTTTCAGTCCCAGTATATTTCCTTTGCAAATCCTACAATTTATTAACTCTACGGCAGATTGACACAAACCATGTTCCAAAATAAACACACAAAAAGACCTTCATTACTATAATATCCAGGTTGAGAGAAACTACTATGGCAACACAGAAATTCTAGTGAGAGGCTGCGGCCATGCTGGGGCGGGGGGTCGCCGCACCATGCCTTATCATCCTTAGGCATGTGCTCTGAGAACCCCCAGGATGGGACTTTTGCATTACAAGGCAGGTACCAACACCATCCACCTACTGTCAAGAGCTGATGTTGCAAAAGTGAAGGTTGTGTCTTTCTCTAGTTACACACTGAAATGCAAGTATGTTCTAGCTTTTTCTTTTTGAATTAAAGAAAACTCACACACATACATCAATATAACTTTGTTTCCCTGGGTCTGCCATGTAATTTTGGTGCAAAGGCTAACACTATCCCACGATTTCCGTAAGTTACCATTCAATCCCATATTAAGGGGGCTGTTATACACCAGGGCATCTAGTTAACAGTGGACCCTGGAGCTTGTGAGTCATTCTGGGGGCTGGTCTTGTCTTCCCTCCTCCCCCCACCCTTTTCATGTTAAAATGATAGATGATAAGAGCTAAAACTTTCAAAGCATTTCAGATTCATGTGAAATTGTACATGTGAAGTGTGAGGTGCAACCTTTTATTATCTCTGTTCTGCAGATGAAGAGACTAAGACTAGAGAGACTACCTCACTTGTCTAAGGCCAAATCACCAGCTCATGGTATGGATGCAGTGACGGAAACCCAAGTTTGTATGCTTGACGCCAGATCTAGGCCCTCAGCTTGCTCACTGTCCTGCTGGGATGAACATCGCCCATCACCAATCTCAGCTTCTTTTTTTAGTTTAGTTTAGTTGTTTTTTTTTTTTTTTTTTTATAGAGTTTAGTTTAGGTTTTTTTTTTTTTTTTAATTAATTTATTTGACAGAGAGAGAGATCACAAGTAGGCAGAGAGGCAGGCAGAGAAGCAGGCTCCCTGCTGAGCAGAAAGCCCAATGCGGGGCTCGATCCCAGGACCCTGGGATCATGACCTGAGCTGAAGGCAGAGGCTTTAACCCACTGAGCCACCCAGGCACCCCCAATCTCAGCTTCTTGAACATACTTCTGTCTTTCCTCCTGAGCAGTTAGCTGACTAAAGGCAGAGAGCAGCAGAGCACGGGGGTTTCAGAGCATGGCATCAGGTAACTGTCTTGGAAATCTGGCTCTGGTGCTTGTTAGTTGTGTTAGCCTGGGCAGTTTGCCTAACTTTGGGCCTCAGTCTCTTCATCTGTGAAATGGGATATTAATACATGCCTCACAGGGTTACTGTCAGAATTACAGGGGTCATCTATGTTGTGGCTTAACAAAGTAAGAACTTAAAAAAATGGCGGCTATGATTAGTAAGAATGAAGACTGCAGGATACTTGCTAACAACACAGCTTGCTTGAGGTCTGTAGTTTTGAGAAAGAAAAGCTATTCAATGGCTCTAAAAGGGAGCGCTATGCTCCCTTCTACCATTTACAGGTAGTTTTGTGATGCCTGCTATTTTCTTTTCTTTAGATAAGACAGCTCCTGGGAAGCAATGACAGGTGGTATCAACAGTCGCTCTTCTCTCTTCTCTCTCTAGTCAGATACTCTGAAGTGGTGGCAGCCACGTTCAGACAGATGATTTTTACAAGTGGCAGAGTCTTTCTCTAGGGTCCAGACTTCTTAGTTTTCCCCTTGTTTTAATGATTACCATAGACTTCTGAGATTTATAGGCTCTATTTCCTCTGCCCTTCAAGTCTTAGATAAATACAAAGGCATTAATGTAAGAACTTTCCTCACCTCCACTGTGACTTATGGGACCTAAAATGGAGGAGAAGGCAGACCTTTCTCTGCTCAGCTGGAGGGACATTACATTTGCCTCTTCAGTTTCTGTCTCAGTAAAAAACATGATGCACGATGGAAAATAATTTATAGATTAAACTGGCTTATACTGGCATACACCACATATATACACATCTATATTTATTCAAATATTTTATCAATGGGATTGCAAATGCCAAAATAAACACATAAGAACACCAGGAATGAAAACTAACTTAAACCAAACAAAAAACGACACTGATTATTTCTCATCACCAAGGGACTTTTTGCTTTACATTAAGATAATTACTCCGTGGACATTCCTACTAGATTTGAAATGAGATTCAACTTATTTAAAAATTAAAACTACATGATTCAGAGAGTATAGGGCATTTTGATGTAAAGTGTCTGTGACACTCAATTAAAGAAAAATAGTTG
The DNA here is from genome assembly GCF_002288905.1 of Enhydra lutris kenyoni. Classification (NCBI taxonomy): domain Eukaryota; kingdom Metazoa; phylum Chordata; class Mammalia; order Carnivora; family Mustelidae; genus Enhydra; species Enhydra lutris. Next base: position 69,358,181 of record NW_019154087.1, read on the forward strand.
GGCTTAATACCATGTCATTACTACCTTGATATGAAAAAATAAGTGTGGCCCAAATTTTACTTGCAGCTGTGCCTTTGCTTACATTTTAACTTAATAGTTTGGAACCAGAATGTTAAACCACAAAGAAAGGGAAGGCATTAAAAAGTTTTTATTTGGGGGCAGACTATTTAATTAACTTTCTAACCACTTTCAGAATGAAGTTGTCTAATAGTTATTCCCACCACTCATAGCAATTCTCTTCGAATGCAGTAATTTGATTGGCCCAAAACTTCAAAAATGCCACATATACACTTGGGTGTTTTAGGATGGTGATTCTTCTATTGCAATATTTACCAAAGATATTTTACAGCTTTCTTTCAAGGTAACACAGGCTTTCTTCCAACCTAAAGTATGCTTAAGAGCTGACTTCTAATGATTTTCTGAGAAAGTATTTGACACACGGTTGAATCATCGACATACGCATTTGCGTGCACGCTATATACCCACTACTACTTTTGATAAGCAAATTGCTTTTTCTTCTGCTCTGACTTATTTCACCAGAGCAAAAATATACTAGCATTTCATGGGCTGCCATAAGACAGCAAGCTGAAGGCAGAGGAAAAGGTTAGGTCTCTGACAAACTTCAGAGAAGTAGGACATCCATCCCAATGGGTTGATGAGCCCTTGGATTTCATTAAACTTTCGATGCTCATAATTATGCCTGTGATTTACAAGCATGTGAAATCAGAGGCTGCCCCACTGGGGCTTGCCCCGGCACACCCTGCGTCCTCCTCCTCATACTCCCCTGGCTCCCGGGCGCCCGGGCCACTGTCTCTCAAGAGTCCCACCTCAATGGGCTCAGTCACCCGGACAATCAGCAGCTTTCAGCCTTATGTCCTCTCCTCCCCTGGTAAAAGGATTGCTTCAAAAAGCATCTTTTGAAATGAGGATCCAAGTAGATAGAAAGGGACAGGAGTCCAGTCACACTTGTTCCAATGATGGACAAGTCTTTCGGCTTTGTCTGCTGCATGCTGCTAGCCCAGAGGGCTGCTGTGGGTGTGAGCCTCTCCGTCTTCTGGCCGCTCATGAGAACTGAGTGGCAGAGAAAGCTGTGTGTTGGTTTCCTCAAGAGGCCACCCTGTGGGTAACAGGTGCAGGCTTGTGCTTCTTGCACACACACAAAGCTAAGGCTGACTTTCAGATCCTTGGTAGTCAGAAGTTTGTTAAAATTACACTAGAATAACTTTTGGTGTCCTTGTCATTTTTACAGGGGTCTATAATATAAACACAAACTACATATTTTAGGAACAGGGATGACAGTTTGCCAACTAGATGAATACCAGATTCCAAAAGGAACAAAAATGGGAAAAATTTATAGGCAAAGAAATTGTCCAATTAGAATTGTTGAGATTTTACAACATTCTTTTTCAAAACTTCATATCAAGAATCTTACATGGTGCAAGAATGAACTCATCTTCTCCCTCAAAGTGGACAAGTAATACGTATAGGCCAAGGAAGTGACAAATGACAGCTAATATTCAACCATTTGCTCCCCATGGACATTTTAGTAGTAGCACCTGGGCATAGTCTGGGCAGGGAAATGTGTCTCATTCAATGTGAAACTGGCTCAGGCGTTTAGTTCGGTCTAGATCAGGGGTTCTCAAATTGGCTACACGTTGAAATTGCTTGGGAAAGCTTTAAAATCATACCAATACCTAGGTTTCAATCCCAGATAGTGCAACTTAATTTGGGCAGCAGAATTTTTTAAAGGTTTCAGGCAATTATACTGTGCAGCCATTCCTGAGAACCACTGGCTTGTCATTCCCAAGGACTTCAGATAGATGAAGCTGATTCGAGCACTTGCCAGAAGGTCTGACTCAGAATTCAGCTATAAGCTCAATTTAAAGATTTCAAACTTCCAGTATCTTTTTTTTTTTTAAAGATTTTATTTATTTATTTGACAGAGAGAGAGAGATCACAAGTAGACAGAGAGGCAGGCAGAGAGAGAGGGGGAAGCAGGCCCTCTGCTGAGCTGGGAGCCCGATGTGGGTCTCGATCCCAGGACCCTGAGATCATGACCTGAGCTGAAGGCAGAGGCTTTAACCCACTGAGCCACCCAGGCACCCCTCAAACTACCCAGGGACATAGATAGTATGATTTTTAAAATTTCTCCCTTTGAGATAAAACAACAACAACAATAACAAACAAAGCATGTACACACTCATACACACACATGCACACCCGCAAATGAAGATTTTAAAGACTGCTCACCAGTTGAACACTTGGATCATTCTTCGGTGTATTAGTGGTTAGCTTAAACAGTGCACTATAATCAAAAATCTATGAAATCACTACATACTTTTAAAACAGTTTTCTGACTCACTGTTCACTTGGCAATTTCACAAAGCTCAGTCTTGTAGGATTTGAGCTGTTGTGAATGGAATCATCTCTTCTGTAGGATTTGAGCTGTTGTGAATGGAATCATCTCTTCCCAAACAAATGACAGTTTAAATTCACAGGGCATGAGGATTTATTCCATTCATCCAACTCAACAATGTATTTCCTATAGCAAAGACAAGCCATTTCTTTAGCTTGTGTTTTGCATTTTTGCATATAACTTGGGTTGGACAGACATAGACAATTACACGTACTGAAATCTCCCACAATATTAGGCAGCACAATATGGGTGTTTAAAAATAAGACACCCTATTTTTAGCTTCAGACAGGACCACTTAGGGAAGAGTTGTCTAAGTTTCCTGGATGACTGGCTGTGTTGATGGCACTTCTCTGAAGTAGCTTTAAGAATCAGGGCTACTAAAGCTTTGAGGACACCAACCATGTTCTGCTTCTTGCCACAAAAATGTCAGTCCTTTACCAGGTGAAAGAAATTCCTGTTGATTCTTAATTGACAATTAGCAGAAACGGAATTCCAGATTCCCTTACAGCAAGCACTAGCTTTCAGAAACTCTTGTAATCAGGAATTCCTCTTTATGTTTGTTTTAAGATACTCAGATGATCATTAATTAATATCATGGGGGGATCTTCACTGTGGTTTGTCTTGTTTTCATTTCAAACATTTGAAGGTTAGGTTGAGTATACATTATTAATTTCTGTGATCTGAGTATTGCAATCAATACTTTAGTCAGTTAATAAAGCTTTATGCCTTCTCTTAGAATTTTAAAACTGAAAGCATAGAAAGTGATATACATAATAATTTATGAAATTGCTATTTGTATTATTTATATAAAATGATTGTTGACGAACACAGAATTCTGCCATGAACGCACTAACTATTCATATATCAAGAAGCCTAAAAAAATTACTGTGAAATAGGTGTGAAAATTTTTTTACTTCAAAAGTCTCTAAGGGGCATATCACAAAGATCAATGGTATGATCAACTCATGAACGTGTTGGCATCCGCCCCATCATACCAACAGTGGCCTCTTCTAACACTTCCAATTCATGACTTGCGAGGGAAGTTCCACAGAGTCTAAGATAAAGGACAGTTGTAGCATCACCTACCTGAGGTAACAAGGCTGTGGTCTCATTACTGGCTATACAGTATACACTCGACTCTGCCATGATAGGTTCCTATCTTATTGACATCACTAGTCCCAAACTCCAAGAGAATTCAAATATTGCACTTTAAAAAATATGTTCTATTATGTATTCTACAAATGTAGAATCAAGGATTTTTGAAGTTTATTTTAAGCCCTGTAAGGCCTGGAACTGTTGTAGGAAATAAGGGACAATGAGGGTTCTACAGAATTTTCCAGAGGCTTGCAGAACATACCTACTGCAGAATCATTGTACTGTCATAATCTGGCTTATACAATTTTATTGCGTGATGAAATATCTCCAGGTCGGAGAAGATAAACTTTCGTTCACTATCCCAATGAATGGGCGTAAGATGAAACAGACACACTCTGAAGGAACCCCAAGAAAAGGCTGTCATTACTTAGGCAGGTAAACTGAAGTAGAAATGAGAACATCAGTTCTTCACTTCTTACAATGAAACTGAGCCCATTTCTTACACCTCTATTTTATCATGCCTTATCTTTTTAATACCAATATTTTTATTCAAATATTTAAAAGCTGTATGTTATTCTTTCAAATACTTGAAAATATATTCTAAAGCCATTGGCAATGAGTATCAGGGTTTATGTCCTTCATCTCAGTAATGCTCTCTCTGTGAAGGGACATTAAGGAAGTCATGCATGATCAGGTTAAATAATACACAGGAGAATGATAAATCACATTACTTGCACTGATAAAAAGCAAATACCGGAGTCACTCTAAATGTCTCATAATTAGGAAATGGAATACCCAGAAGAGACAAAAACTAAGTTTTTGAGAGAAGTTTTCAAATCTGGTAACATACTCATGACATACTCTTATGTCAAAAAAAGAAAGCTAAAAAGATGTGTATACGATTAGATTTCAATTTTATTTTAAAGCTGCTTGGGAGAAAAGCAAAAAGAAAACATGTTCTTGTATGTTTCCACATTTATTAATATGGACCTATATTATCTTTGCAGTCAGGATAAATTCATCTAATTTTATTATAAAAGCTGGAAGTATATCAAAATGCTAGTAGTGGTATTCTTTAACTGATGAGATTATAGGTGATGATTTTTAAAATACATTCCCCAATTTTTTTCTTTCATAAAGAGTACATATAACTTTCATAGTAAGAAAAATACACTGCACGGCACCTGGGTGGCTCAGTGGGTTAAGCCTCTGCCTTCGGCTCATGTCATGATCCCAGAGTCCTGGGATGGAGCCCCGCATCGGGCTCTCTGCTCAGCAGGGGGCCTGCTTCCGCCTCTCTCTCTGCCTGCCTCCCTGCCTACTTGTGATCTCTGTCTGTCAAATAAATAAATAAAATCTTTGAAAAGAAATACACCGCTAGTGAGTCATGTACGTGCTGCTGCATCTTAATTCTTTGCTCCACTGGCGGTGAATTATCAGAACACATTTCAAAATGTACTTATTAAAGCCTTAGGTGCAAAACACTAATGCTTCATTTTAAGAGACTTTTGGTGATTTTGCTGTGAATTCTAATGAAAACTTTTATTGGGAGAAAGTTGAGACTACTGAGTTTAACAGATTTTCCGAATGATCTGTGTGTTGGTGCTGAAGCCCTTTTCCATAAATGATCATATGTACCATAAAGTACTTCTCTTACGCAGGATTTCTTGGTGACAGAGTCACAACACACACCTGAATTTGGGTGCTGCCAACAACATGGAATATATAATCTCTGTATTCTAACTGAATCATCCTAATTATTTTAGATGGCAGGTAATGAATCGACATCAGGAATGTACCTATTTTTTTCCTGACTTATTTCTTCTGGTTTTGATGTCCGTGCCTTTGAATAGAGCTCAACAAAGCAAGGAGGAGTTCATTTCTATATGAGTAGAAGAATATACATCCTCCTTTGACTTTTCTTCCCAGGTAAGAAATACAAAAGACAACCAGTTCTTCTCAAATCGCACTGCTACTTTGTTTCATTCTAAATTAGTCATGAGCTATTGAATGTGCCTCAATTTTAAAATGTCAGTTTACTTTACAGCTCCGTACTGCTAATAATATATTATGCTCTTGTCAAACTTGACAGTAATTTTATGTATATACTAGGACATTATCTAACATGAGAATTCAAACTGGAGAAGTGAGAGAAGGCAGCACATGCATATGTAATATAAAAATGGTCAATTATCGATGAAAACGTTTGACTTACCTGTAAAAACATTGTACAAGGAAGTCACAGTAAAGGTAGCATTTTTTATGACAGACGCAAAAACAGATGCAGTAAACGAATGCTTTGCTCTTGCCAAAATAACTGAAAGACCTCTTTGTTTCTACCAGCAAGTGCTGATACACAGTTCTAAGTATTATGCCTAGTAAACAACATTTAAACACATACTTTATAAAACCAGGTATTATTTTCAATCTGTAATTTACACAAGGAAAGCATGTCAAGATATCAACCTGATGGCACTGCTTAAGAGTCACCAAAGAATATTAAAAATGTCATGTCACTGTCCCCAATCAGTTGTCGGAAATTACTGTCCCCTTAGGTTGTCTCCTTACGTTCTCCTTAAACATTCTTTTTATTACAAATACTTTCAGCGAGAGCGAGAACACTAAAATAAAATCAACATAGCCAGAGCAAAGAGAAATAAAATTTAAAAAGCCAACCTTTATTCCACTTTGAACAAGTTTGTGAATGTCCAAATAAGGCTCCTTGAAAATTTCTCCTTCAGGGGTAAGTATCTTCACGTAACCTTCTTTTTCCAGAATGAAGAGACGGTGCGAGCCATCCCCACTATGCAGGGCGCCGACAGGCTGGCGCAGCCCACTCACAACCTCCTGAATACAGAAGCAGTTGTGTTTGTGCTTTCTAAACAAATTAAAGAAAACCAGTAAGCTTTTCTTGAGGTGAAGGAGGTAAAGGATGTATTTGCATCCTTTTCAAAATCTATTTCCTCTAGGAATCAATGGTTTTGAGAATCATGACGTGCTGTTAGCCCAAAAGTCACCATATGATTCTTTTAAGTTCTTTTCAGTGGAACAAATAGCCTTCTACCAAAAAAAGTCAGAGAGAATCCAAATAAAAATTTTACAGATTTTTAAATTTCATGAGCTCATCATCTTCTCTTTCAGTGACTCTAATTAAAATTAGCTTTACTCACAATAATTAAGCCTTACAGAAAGGCCCTCAGAGAGAAAGTTCTGAGATCTATTTATAAAACTCTGATTTGCTAATAAGAATTGCGCTATTTCCATATGCTAACAACAGCCATAAAGGTCAAGTTTAAAACTATAATCATGAAATTCACGTGAATCACAGAGAGGCCAAACTCATAATAAAAGATTAGTAGTCTAAGCATTAAAGGCATTTAAGCAAATGTGATGTTAGAGAAGCAAACTACCAAAAAGAAAAAAAAAGAAGCGTCTGGAGGAGATAGCTGCTGGAATCAAACACAGACAGTTGATTCACTAACAAAACCACAAAACTGTTCAGTTGGTTTTTTGTTTTTGTTTTTGTTTTTTAAGATTAAAGAGCATTTATCTTTATGAACCTGCTGATCTCTTCCACTTTGTCATATTCTTCCATCTGGTCCAAGTAGTTAGATGCTGGTCCTCTGATTTGTTTTCTTGGAAAATCTGGAAAGCACAACCCACCATCTTTTCTTGCATAGTAAAAACAAAACTCTTCAGCAGTAGTTTGAAGGAAACCTTTAAAAAAAATGCAGAAAGACTCATTAGAAATAGTTAGCATGACAGTAAAAATGCCCTATTTGAAAGATAAAAAATGGGAAACATGTTTTAGAAAGTATATGAATATTCTAGGAAAATAATAAAAAGAAAGGACCACTTTTTAGCTTGGGATTTCCATTTTTTTTTTAACCAAAATTTAAGAATTTCTGTTAAAGTGAAATAATATGGCATGGGATATCTTAAAAGACTCATACGGAATACACAGAATCCAAATCCAGTGTTAATCTTATTGCACTGACCCTTTGCAAGCTTCCTCATTTACCATATGCTGTACTTGTAAGTTTATCCCATCACTGGTCAGCACTTTCCCCCCTACCATAACAAATAACATCCTAAGAAGAACACACTAGAGTCAAGAAAGAAATAGACCATCGGGTGCCTATTTGGGTCATTTTACAATCTTTTTCTCTGTCACTCACATGTGATTGAATAATAAATCTACTGAATATCACAAGGTCCTTATATGTCATAATAAATGACTGACTCACTGTGACGGTGTTAAGAACAGAGCCTCCATCTTCAAATACTTATGTGCCTTTTTCCTACACATCGCTTACAGAAAATAATGCTTATCTTGTAATATAAGAACTATATTTAAACTATCCCTTCAGTCTTCTCAATCAGAAAGCTGGTATGCCACCCTCACTGAAAAAAAATATGACAAGTCAAAACAGAAATGCAAAACAGACTTACTTAAAGGGATCTGAAAGATGTTTTCTCTTCTTTTACCGATTGAGAATTTTTTTTTTTATCAAATAAAAACAACTATATTTACTAAAGGGGAGGAGGACTTTATGACAAAAAAAAGAATTTTGACATTATTTTCACAATTTAAGTAAATAAGGTATTTTGGGGGGGGCACATTACTAAGATTCCTTCCATATTCTGATTACTTCTGCTTTCAGAATATGATGTTGTTACCAGAGTCAACCTTATATGATGTCCTAACTTCCTGCTGCAGGTCTCATATCTTTAACTACACATAACACTTTGATTTCTACCTAACAATTTAGATTATTGTACACATAACAGCTTTGTGATGAAGGTACCTTGTCCCTTGGCTGACGTTTAGAAGCTGTGTAATGGATTCAGGTTTGCAAGGATTTCTAAGAACAAGAACTGGGCACAACCAAGTGAGACTTATCCGTGGAATGTGAAAGACTAAAAGTCTATTTTCTAGGAGCTTGACTTGGGCCCCCTCAAACTTAAAACTAATCTGAGAATTCTGAGGGTCCTGATGTACATTTTGACCTAACTTTTGGGTAAAATGTATCATCCCTAAATTTCTGAGACAGACTCTTCAAGACCAGTACGGGACTAGACTGTGAGGAAACATCTTCTCCTTGGAAATCAAGCAAGTGAGAGCAGATGTCCTTGGGAGTGTGTGTGTGTGTGTGTGTGTGTGTGTGTGTGTGTAGGGGTGGGGTAAGGGTGAGACTGAAAGGAAGCACGGCAGCTGGGAGGGGTGCTTCATGGGAGGGGCAAGGCAGCTGGAAGGAGGTTATCCTTCTTTGAAAAAAATTCTGGGATTAGAAATTGGGGAGAGGAATGAAGGAGGCAGCATTTACTCTTCTTCAGTGATTCACTGTTTACAAAAGATAACTTTTCTCCTCCGTTCTTTCCTGGCTAAGCACATAGATGAAAACTGCTCAGTAGTGTTGAACAAGACTGTTTGATGTAAAAAGAGAAGGAAAACGGCATTGCTAAAGCAAACTTTTTGCAGTTTTGGGCTCGATCTTTTTCTGGGGACACACACACACACACACACACACACACACACACACACAGCCCCCATCAGGCATCAAGATCTCCATGCTAATATTATGCATGCAGGAATACTGTCATACTATGGATATATTTATAACTGAATGTGTAAATGAGAAATTTCGCTTTAATATGATCTTTGCCTGCAAGATCACATAAAAATTTCAAAGTGAAATTGATAAGAAATTTCAAGTTGGCTTTTTAAGAAATATCTCCATCCAGGATTACTGTCTGCAAACCAATACCATCTTAAGAGAAAATTAACAAACAATGCTGATGGCTGATTCCATTTGACAAGGTTATTGGCTGGGGACAAACGTGGAAGTGACAAATCATTTTCAAATGTAACACCTGAAGATTAAAGAGCATAGATTCATAAGCCCTATGGCTCCAAAGGTGTTCTCTTACCAAATTAAAACAAAAATGGAATTAACAGTGAATTACTCTTAGCTTTTTACAGAATCTACGCAAACTGAGTAAGGGTAAAGGAGGGAGCCAACTCAAAAGACACATAAAAATACGGACATTTTCCTCCTAATTATGATATTTGAATTGCAACATCTTATACTTTTGTTAATAGTTTACCTTAAATGATCTGATTTTGTGGACAGTGATGACTAGGATATATTTTCCTGTGAATAGCTAAAAGGAACCTGGTTTCAGGACACTGGGTTTACATTTGTTTATTGTCAGGGAAGATATAATTTACCAAATGGTACCCTTCTATCTGGGACAATACCCCGAGAGGCATTTTACCGAAGGTGGGTGTTTAGTTCACTTTGGATCATCATAGTATGATCAAGTCTACTGATGATGGAAATAACGTGGATTTTTCCAGCCAGCGGCATCTTTAAAATTCCTGATAACTTATCAAATACCCTGGACCTGTAACTATTCTCCTGGATCATGATGAATCCAGTCCTACTATACCACAAAGCAATGCACAACATACTGATGTAAATAAATATTCTCTGTGGAATGTTCTAAGCTCTAGCTTTCCTCTTGGCCATGTATGCTAGAGAAAAGTTACTTTTCTTCATTATGTATGCTGTTCACCATGATAAGGAAAAAAACAAAACACAAGAAAACCCACTGTCAGTGAGGTCTGCCCTTGACAGCATTTTCTAATAGAGGTAGTGGATTTTGATGTATCCATCCATTCCGTCTGGTTTGCTCTCCCGGGGACTAATAAGCCACATGTGTAAGGTATCTGACTGGGGTCAGGACTGGCTATGGACTACAGAGACTCAGTGGAATCAAACCCTTGACCTTGGCCTCATTAGCAACAGGATTAAACCAATTGAACTAATTGTATACAGACATTTCGCACTAAATAACCTACAGCTGAAGAGAGGACGGCCTGAGAGTGAGAAAAAGTATATCATGATACTCATGGTAACAAGTATAAAGGAGGAAGCAAGGCCACTGAACATGCATTTCCACCCTTTCCACAGAGTGTGCTATGTTTGCTGCGGGAACAGCAAAGCATTGCCTTGCTCCATACGGCAGGCAGAGAAGAGGGCCGCTGGTCTGAGCAGGGAGCGCCTGTGTGCCTGTGTGGGTGTTTGTTTTTCTTTTATTTTCAAATGCAATTTTGCTCTTTTATGAGTTTTAAGAATTTACTTCCTTAAGTCAATTCACAACTGGACAATATTATGATTAATAAAACACTAGTATATCTCCACTACGGTCTTTTAACTTTTTTCATGTTTTGAATAGAGGCAGACCATGAATATTTCTGAATTACAGTTTCTAAAGCACAGTTATCTTCTGGATGTTCTTGGATTCCAAGGTGACTGGTGCTTTCTTAAACTCATGAAGGTGAAGCAAAGGGATAGAGCATTTCTGTTTATTTCTTGACCTACTGGGCAACGGGGGGAAAATGAAGATGCCTTTGAGATTTTTTCTTTCCCCCTCTCTCAACCCCTTTCGGCAAGTGCCCTAGTCGTGGATTTTCAAGTTTTTCATGTGCAGGAAGATGAAGCTATTAATGAGGAAAGTCAAATATATTGACTTCTTATAAGAAAAAAATCACAAAGTATCTCTTTCCTGCAGTTATGAACTCTAGAGGATAGTAAACCATGTCATTCTGTAGACTTAAGAAGGTGAAAATGTTAAAAATTTGTTTTGAGGGCAATTTCTGAAAAATAAGTGTTCCGGAACCGTAAAGAGCCTTCTGCGTTGGGGCAAGGGCTGAGTGGGGAGAGTCCCGTCTTATCTATCATACTTTAGAAAATGGTCAGCTCTGTGCCCTGGATAAGTCTGGAAACAAATTGGTTAACATAAATTAACGCAAAGAGTGTGTTATTACAACTCACTTTTGGGACCAGTCTTTAGAATGATTATTAGCTTCTGACAGATGCAGGGGAAGTCCCCCTCTGCCTGCTGCTAGAGCCTGGAGCCTGTCCCTGGAAAGCACCCTTGCTTCTCTACCCACCACTGGAGTGGAGCTTTCATCTGGTTGTCTTTCAAGGCAGCCTGGGTGGCCCCCAAAAGCACTTGACATCTTGATGCTCTTCGGCAGTTTTACATATACACAAACTTTGTAGAAACATAAATTTGTCATTCGTCACCACATATGTTGATCTGGGGAGCGAGGTGCTTGCAGGTCTAGCTCCTGAGCTATTTGTGGCACTCTCTCTCTTTTGCTGGATGTTGCTCTCTGTTGTTTGTTTTGGAAGCTAAAATAACTCACATCTGTAGAGACCTTAGGGGTGAGTCCTTAAATCCAGCACTGTTGTATTTATCTCAGGTAGATAAAGGTGGACGAAAATGGTAAGTGCCCATATTACTTGTCAATTTATATTGGTAAAGGCAAACCTTCAAGACTTGAGATTTGCAGCAAACCTTCATGGTACCTAATCTGTTATCGCTTCTTTGTGGGACATCTAGGCAACCGTGACCTGTTCTACTCTGCCTTGGGGAATGTGATAAAGGGGAAGAAACAGCTGGTTCAAGAAAAGCCTTTCAGACATGGTGGTAGTTTACAAAGACAATAATAATATTTTCTCACGAATGGCTTTAGATACATGTATGGTACACCAAAGGAAGCAAGCAATCCTAGTCAAAATATTTTCTTAGGTTAGTAAGAGAGCTCTATTAAAAAAATAATAATAAAGAATGTACACTTTTCTGGGTCAGAGAAAAATGTAAAATATGCATAGCAGTTAAAAAAGGTCTCCAAGCGCATCCTACACTTCTTAAAACTTGTCTTTTCCTTCAATGCCGTTTAGTTTTATAACTGTTAGCTTCAGTAGATTTGTTTGTGTGTGACTCTGCCTAACTAAACAGAATCTGTCTCGTTAAATTCTTTTTTATCTCTATGTTGATTCTTCCAACTGAAGCAACAACAGCCAAAGTTTACAAACTTTGGATGGTAAAAGTAACCAAGGTCCAAGAATCTATTTGTTTTTTAGGGTCCAAAATAAGGTAGTAAGCAGATATATTTGTGACACTGTCAGCCTATGAACTTCTATATCTGTCCTATCACTTCCTCGCCTCACAACTTCGGTTAAGGCATTTAACCTCTCTTGAGGCTCAGTCATCCTCATTGGTCAAATGGGGATGATTCCACTTTTCTTTCCTGCAGCACAGAGTTTTTGAGGAGCAAATTCGCATTATATGTGAAGGTGCTGTGTAAGGTGTTACTTTGGATTTCTAATAATTCTTTATTTAAGGAAGTAAGACCTTAAGAGTCTGTGGGCAATCTGCACTTTGGTATCAGCTAGGTAGAAAAGGAAGCTGTCTTGGTATTGAGGCTGGCGGATGAAAAAGACATCAAGAAATCTGTACGGATAATCCAATGCCTATAAAGACCACCAACTGTATTATCGATTTAGCAAATGTAAAACATCTCAACAAAACCAACATACTGTTTGTAGACCGGAATGACAGTAAGCTTTTTAGCAGCAATTCTGAAAGTTTACAAATTTGTCAAGGTTAACTGTGAGGTAAAAATAGGTTTTTGGGTAGGTGAGATAAATTTTACCCCCTCAGAAGCAAGCATCTAAGAACAGGTATCTTATAAGGATATTCTGCAGTAATTTATTTAATTTGTCCTTTTTTTTTTTTTTTTTTTTTTTTTACCTGGAATATGGCCTCGGCAAGTATAAAAGAATTCTTTGCAATAGTCTTTGCAGAGCAGGGGAAGTGCAAGGTCTCTTTCCAAGGCTTCTCTTTCAGGTGAGTGGAACAGGCTCTGGGAATGTGGAGAGCAAAGTGCACATTTGATTTCCTCCAGTAACTTCCCACATTCTGTGTTGTTGGTAACAGAAAATATCTGAAAGCCATAAATCAGAAACAAACTTCTCTTTAGTCACGTGAAGTTAGGTTTAGTTATGTTTTTTGTAATCCTATAAGTAGACTCATGTAACTTAGCCACAGCGGTTGTCTGAAAAGAATTACTATGTCACAAATACAGAATGCTTTTAATAAGGATATAAGTGGAGTCTCTTGGCCTGAGATGGGGGAGCAGAGGGTAAGGATGCATAAAAGTGCTTCTTACCCTTGCAGGTCAAAGTCTGTTTATCTTTCAGGTATGAAAAACTAAATGACAATAGTACTGAGACCCTTTAACCCTTTATCATTTTACTCTGTGTCAAAGTGTACAGTGACTGATATTTACTCTAAATACCTTTATCCAACTGTATGTAAAGCAGAATTTTCAAAGACATGGTTATTTGTGTCTCAGGTAAAAATGTAGTTCACTCCTGATATTCCTAATATGATATTCTCAGGGATATTATTGGAATTACATTTCTCTAATTTCAGGTAGTTTTCAATCTACAGATTGCATAGGGAAAGTTTCCTACAGTGGGGGAAATACCTTCTTTTCATGTTGTATAAAAAAAATATCTGAAGCTGAACTGGTTTAAGACCAATTTTTATTATTCATTTTATCTTAGCCAGGAAAAACTTTCTAACTAGCTCCTCAGGTATGTTATATGCATGAATAAACACAGGGGTTTAATAAAAGTGCTTTTGCATAGGATTTAGTGAGTTTTAGTAAAAAAAAAAAAAAAAGGAATACTTTATTTATACAATATTATATCTTTTATTTCAGACTTTTATCTTTATTTATACAGTATTACATCTTTTATTTCAGTAAGACTAATTCAGGAGTTACTGATTCACTGAGGTTAGTAATTTGTCAATGAAGTTGGTCTTGGTGTCTAGTACTAACTTTAAAAAAAAACGACTTCAGGAGCTCCTCCAATAGACATGGAAGACAATACCAGCACAATATTTGAGACTTGAAATGTAGTGCTGTCTAAATTAAGTATTGATTTTTCATAATGGGAATAAATTTCATACCTTTTCTGTTTATATAACTACATTTATGCCTAATTATTTCTTTAGAACTATGAACTGAAATTAACATCTGAAACTTCAGATCATTGTTTAAAGCAAATACTTCATTCACAAGGAAGTTCTAATTTGAGTAAATGGCATGGCTTCTGTTTTTTATGATAAAGATATTCTAGATGATCACGAAATTTGGACCTGAGAGAACAAAGTGACTAAAAAGTATCACTGAATACAAGCATGATAAAACTTTAGCATGTAGTAATTAAAAGTTCCATAGAAGTTACCCTATTTCAAAAAAACTATATATATTTTGCAATGTGTTGTAACTATCTACAACATTCAGAAAAGTTATTATTAATCACAATTATATTTACATTTTGATTTTTATCAATTTATTTAAATGACAATTGCTTAAATGGTTAAAGTTTTCTGAAAGGAAACATACGCCAGACACTTAGAATTTGCATTCCAAGAATGTTTTAAATGTCTTTTATTGTCCATATTCTGGCAGACCTCACCAGATCTATTCAATATTAATACTGTTCAACTTTGTTCTGTTTGCTTATTGTACAGCAGGGCACTAAGAACAAAACAACTGCAGGATGCTGAAGTCACCTTTTTTGCTGGCTGAAAAACTGGAATATAATTACCTTTAGTTTTATGGAGAATATGCATGCTTCCATTTTTTTATAGCTGAAACAAAATGATCCTCATACACCCTCCCAGCTGCTGTCCAGGAAGAGCTTGATTTTAGTGCCTGAAGAATTTTGTCTTTTACAATTTTTGGAATGTGTTCTGGCCACAAGATCTCTCATCAAAAGTTTCAGAAATAGGATTCAATAAATTATCTGAAATCGAGTATAATGTTATTCTCTGTAAAGTTTCATGCTGTTCCGGCCCAGCAGGATGGTAACATTTTGCTCTGTGTGAGGTCTGCAGTGTAAATACCTATTTGAAGATAGATAGAGCCATCATTCTGGCTTTGGTTTCAATGAACCAATAGTCTTACTGAAGTCAATTAAACGGACTCAGTCCAAGCTGCAACACTGTTTTAGACAGATGAGTCCTGGTGTGTGTAGGGTAGTTTTTCTTCTTTTTTTTGCCTATGTGCTTGTGTCCATATAGGTCCTTAACTTTATGTCTGACAAGGTCATCAATCTTAAGAAGAAATTTAAGCTAATTTCCTGTTTCGATTTTTAAAAGCCATCTATGAAACCATCAAATTATAGTGGTTTAAACTAAATATACTTTGAAAGTCATGTAAAACTTCGAAACATTATTACAGCATGCCTAGTAATGATTGTGGCTGTTGCTGACTAATTTATAACATCTGGCAGGTCATCCTTTAATCTTGAGCCACAAGAAAGGAAAATCCATAGAAGAAAGGTAAGATAAATACTGGAATACACACAGTGGAGCGTGGCCTACAACTATAGCTTATCAACAAATGGTAAAATGGGTGACAGAGACCTTCTGTATTTCTCTTTATTTATCAAGTAACTGAACAAAGAGGATAAAAAGGCACCCACATGGGTTCGATGAGCAGACAAAAGGAGAAAATACATGACAGTATATTAAGATGTCGCCTCAAGATCACTTGGTACACAAAAAGTTATTTCTAAAAATCATATGCCTACAAGGTTGTTCAGCTGTTGGCTAGAACACATGCGTCTCTGGACTATAGTGCTGGATTATGTCATTAAAGAGTTCAGTTTCAATTTTAGGCTAATATGTAAATAGATCATTGTACTAAGGCAGCTGTTAAAGGGACCCCAGGATGAGTTATTTGTTTAGTTGGATGTGTTCAACAATAGCCTTTGTCCCTGAAAGAGCCAGAGCAAACAAATGATTGTAAAAGGGCACACTTGAAAACAATTACTTTTCACCCATTCCTTGACAGCTTTGGCTGTGAAACCACCCAAGGTAGAGAGAGCATCTAAGCCTCTGTGGCTCCAAGTTAAGTTTTAGAAATGGGGGTATTTCAGTTGGCTGCGGATTCAATCTGGCTAATGGGAATTAGATCCTTTTAGCATGTTGTATTTAGGAGCTGCAAAAAAATATTGCCAAGACAATGTAACTTCCTAAATTTTGGCAGTATTTATTTATAATGGTAGTTAATAATCTCGTTACAATACACGAGATTACTAAACTGTACTAAAAAATTAGAATATGAAAGCATAATACCATGGCCAAAGGACTGAACTCAATCTTAGTTCATTACATTAAAGAAAATGTGTTAGTTTGTAAATTTGATTTAATTGCACAGATGAGCATGCTTAATATTCCTACCTTGTTTGCTACTATCTATGAACTTTCTTCCTGTAGGAGGAAGCTATGCTTGCAGTTTCTTGAAAAGTTGCACAAATCCTTCTTGGGATTTTTTCTTTTTTTTTTTCATAAACAAAAATGGGTCCGTTCAAATAGCCATCATCTCTCCTGTACACACATTATGAAATAAGACCCTAACATATATTATAAGCCAGAAAGGCTTAGGGGAAAACAGGGAAACACTGAAGTTTATTATAAAATAACATGTTTTAAAAACTGTTAAAACTTGAGAACTAACATAGGTCAAGAATGCACATGCACAGCTATATCACTACTCTGTTTTGAACAATTTGAGTATTGTTGGTTTATAAAGCCCTTGTAATGGAACCAGCAAAGTCTAGTGTACCAAATTTAATTCAGACACATTTTCCAAATGAGTAGGGGTTTGTTGGAGATTGGAAGCACGTAAAACGGAAAGGAATGTGGATAGCTAACATGGCAGATTTCTTCCTAAAGAATGATTTCTTAAAAAAAATTTATATAACACCTCTTAAGGGTTATGACTCCCCTCAGTTCCTCCCCCCACTCCTCCAACTCCCCACTCTATTTAGTTAACAAAGTTTTCATTTCTCATGCTCCTGGATGAGTTCAGTATTGCAGGGGTCTGCAGATCACTGGGATATTCATAGTGCACATTACACACAGGGAGACTTAATGGCAAATATTTCTAAGCCCTTCTATGAATTTCCTGGTTCTTCTGGTCTCCTGGTAAAATCCTGCAGATAATGTGAATGTAGCTTTTTTTTAAAAATTTAATTCAATTACCATACAGGAGCTTAATGACATTGTTTTGAATAAAATGCTGGAATATCTGTTCCCTGAATCTCAGACTACTGCTGCATATGGTAAGAATAAAGAGAGAGTTGCAGCTGAAAACCTGCAGCAAGACAGTTCTCACTCATCTGGGAATAGAGGGAGTTGGACAAATGCTCCCTCAAAAGGCATGAACATTTGGACAGAGCTGGGGACTGAAAGAGAATGATGTTCTCTAGTTTCACCCATTAGTGAACCAACTAACAAACACAATGGTGTTGTTGTTATTCTTTTGCCATAAGCAACAGGACTCTGTGTGTGGGCAACAGTTTAGTGGGGAGGAGGATAAGTCGACCCCTTTTTGTCCTATTGATTTTTTCCTATTTGCATGACTTGAGCAAATTAAATGATGCAATATGGCTTTTTGTTACAAAACAAAGTGAGAGATACCACCCAGACACATATGTTGATTCGTAGGAGCTGTTTACATGAGAATAGAGTGAAATCTACCGTGAACTGAGCATAAAAATTAGATTCAGCCTGGGTATTTTTTTTTTTTTAATGCCTGGGCCAGCAAGACTGAAGCACAAGTTTTCCAAGAGTCTCTCAGACCTTGACAACTGCAGTGTTGTAACAGAGGAATTCTTAATTAAACCTAAAATGGAGAAAGGGAGGGGGAGCAAAGACACCTGATTGTTTATTTCACGTGCAGGGATTGTTAATGACATGATCCCCCGCCTGCCTTGCAGTACAGTAGAGAGCACACGTTGCTGCATCCCATGACAAGAAAGATGTTGCAAACTCAAAAATAAGCTTGCCTTTACACTCAACCAACACTCTTCCATATTTGTTTAGACTTAAGAACACAAGGAAAGTGTAAATGCCATTACTCCTAAAACCAATTTCTAGAGAAGATGTTCCTAGACAACTCACTGCCATGCAAAGCCCGAATTTACAATGTTTCAAAACATTACAAACCGAGGCGGAGAGAATAGTCTCAGTTTTCTGAGACAAATATGCCCCAGCAAAATCTTTCGCCAGTCTTTCGGGTTCTCAACGGGAGTACCAGGAGTTCCTTTTCGCAGCTTAACTATTGTAATGCAAGACAACCCCCTCTGACGGGGTTGGGGCTCATAAACCAACCATGCTTCAACATCCTTTACGATTCAATCCTCTCCCTAACCGAGCACGTGGAGAAAACTGCACAAATCTTGTTACCCTAGAAAAATAAACCGGAAACCACAACCACCTTAATTTACAGTTTCACCGCAGCCAATGCCCGATTCGATCCAAAACACACTGCTAATCGCGATTCTTTTAAAATATTTACCCAGCCCAGAATGCGGGTACCACAGAAGCTTCTCTTTTCTGAGACCGGCAGTTTTGCACAGCATCCCACCGCAGACTCTTGGGGGCGGGAGAGCTATCTGCGCACCCCAGAGAAACGCACGACCAAATCACACTAGCACTTCAGAAAAGTTACCGGAAAGAACCCTCCTCACAGCCACCAGCATTTCTGGAGCCGCGGGGAACCCCCACCTAGCCAGGACGTCAGTCTCGCATCTGTGAGGAGGGTGCGTGCTTACCTTGTTATCCAGGCGCCCCAACCCTGGGCTGTCACTCCGCAGGCAGCAGGACAGACGAGGGTAGAAGCCACCGCACAGCATCTCTCCCCCACTCAGCAGCTCCAGCTGGGACATCATCCGCCTATCTCTCCTTTTCAGGCGCTTCGGGGGGTTCCCATTTAGGCACCTTCTCCTCCTCGCTCCGCTCCCTTCACTTCTTTCCCCAAACTTAGCATCTCCTTCAAAGAAGCCCAGAGCCACGGCCAGAAGCAGCAGCTTAAAGGAGAGCATCTTCAGCATCGTCTGCCCCGAGCGGCAGGGGCTCGGCGCAGGAGGATGGGGGGTGGGGGGGGGAACGCCACTGCCCAGCAGGGGCACTAGGGCGCAGCTCCAGGAGGAGGCTGCGGGGGACACTCGAGAGGCAGAGAGCGGTGGCGGGGGCGAAAATATGTGGAGCGATGCAACTTTGCAAAAAATAAAAAGATAAGGCGATGGGTCCAATGCCTTAGGGGAGTCCGAGGAGCGAGATAAAGTTGTCCGGATGACACCGTTTGCAGTTGCGCGAGTGTCAGTTGGGTTAGGGGCTTCCTGCTGCGGCTGGGAAGTGGGAGGAGGAGTTGGAAAAGGAGGAAGAAGAAGAGGAAGAGAAGACGGCCACAGAGGTTCACTTGTCCGTGTAACGGGAGTTGTTTAGGTGAGACAGTAGCAGGAACAGAAACGGCGGCGGCGGCGGCGGCGGCAGCGGCGGGGCAGGCGCGGGCAGGGCCAGCGCTGGGCTCTAGATGATGCTGAGGTCTCCTGTGCCGGCGCCTGCAGCTTCTCACACAGCCTCTCATGTTTCGCTCCCTCTTTTCTTCTTCTTTTTAACTAGCGCGCGGGGAGGTGCTGCCACCGCGCGCCCCTTGACGTCACCGCTCCTTGCGCGCCCCCGCCCGAGCCGGGCCGGGGGCGGGGGAGTGGGGAGGGGAGGGGGCGGCCCCAGCGAGAGCGCGTCTCCCGGGCCCGACGGCCTTGCGGCTGCGGCGGGGAGGGGCCGCAGCCCAAGGCGGCGGACGGAGGGGGAGGGCCCGGTGGAGCCCTCGGAGCCAGCCTCGAGGGCGCGGGACCGAGCGCGCCCGCCTTGCCGAGGTACCCGGCTGGGGGCATCCATGGCTCTGGTCCTTTGGCCCGCGGGCCCGGAGAGACTGAGATCGCTCGCTGGCTCCTCTCTCCTCCCCTCAGCCCCTCCGCACTACCCCTGGGTAAAGGAGGCCAAGCCCAGGCTCGGAGAGCAAGTGAGTAAAAGTGGGCCGCGGGGGGTGAGAAGGGAGGGGCCCCTTCCAGGCCTCACCCCCCCAACCCTCGGCCCGCCCCTCGCCCCGGGCGGGGGAGGATGCACGGAGTGGGCTGGAGTTGGCGGTAGGTAGTTTTTCGGTCCCTTTCCCGTCTCCCCGCCGCACGGATTCCCCTGCTCCCCGGTGATTTCCAACGTGAAACTCGAGTCGGTAAAGCTCATCCCTGGGGTCTGATTTAGAGGCGGGGGGACAACTCAAACGCTGAGAGCCGCTGAGTAGGTTAAGACGGTTTGAAGACTATTGGAGAAGTACCCGTCCTTGCTGAAGGTGCTGCGCGCTCCCGAAGTGGCACAAGCGCGTGTGCGTGCATGAGGTGGGGTGTCGGGTCCCCCAGCCTGGCGGGCGGGCCCCGGACTCCCCTTTCTAGGGACCCACCTGTGCCCTGGAAATCATCTGGGCCCGGCCCGCACCTCCCCGGGACGCAGGAGCGCAGGTTCCTCCCCGCCAGGTGAAGGAAACTGGCCGAGAAATCAGCGTTCATTTTCAAGGGGGTGGGGGAGGATCCTGGGGAGATTTCCCCGGGGGTGTAAATACAGAGCGTTAGTTCTGGAGGAAGAATTAGTAGCAGGGTTTCGGGCGTGCAGAAGCGGGATGCCCACTGTATCCCGTGTACCTAGATATTAACCTTTCCCCCAGGTAGACAAAGTCTGTGTAAAAATGTTTCTAAAAAGATCTGTACGTTAAGAGTGGTGACTTGACATTTACGGGATCCCCGCAAGTTGGCGTGAGAAGGAGCCTGTAAGGGACTGCACACAGAACGTGCTTTCTGCCCGTTTGAGTATTTTTAACAGGGGAGCAGATTTTCTGTTAGGATTTTGAAGAGGAGATAAGGCAGATTTCCCATTTTGGCCATGGAAGAATGTTCCCCATATTTGGATTTGCTTCACTTCTCGGACATAAACTTCTCCAAGCTAACGTGAAAGTTGGTGGAGGTGGACAGCGGATTAAACGAATTACTGTTATTAAAGTGGCCGCAGTGGCTAGATAAGTCTTCTCTTTGCCCCTTTCGATTTCTGGACCCTAATTTACTAGTGGAGTGAGGATTTTCCCCAAAGAGGTGACCGATTAGAATAACTGAAAAAAATCTGCTGCGATATTTGGTCCAGTATTGAGCTCAGTGTAGGTCCGGGATGGCATGCTTACCATTTCTCTCAGGGGCTGTTGTATACGCATGACTTTTTAATGTGTGTGATCGCAGATGCTACTTCTGATCCCACAGACTGCTTTATCTGACGTTCTTCCTGCATTGAGGACTTTTAATATAAAATAAATCATAGAGCTATAAGGACTTAAGACTTTAAACTCTCATTTAATAAACAGGAGAAGACAGATTCCATCCAGATGAAGTCACTTGCACAATCTCAAGTAATTAAGTAGCCCTACAACCAGGACTCAGGGATCCCATCTACGCTGTTTTCCACTATCCAATCCTTTATTCACAAATAACCAGTTTTATTTTCAATTTCCAAAATAAAAATCGTTAAAAAAAATTATATTTCGGTGGTTTGAGCTCCCACTCCAAATGATGAATTCATCTTAGTAGTTTTGGAACAGGCCTTCCTTCCTTATGGTTTGTACTCCGAGACAAGGACATTGAAAAGTTAATTTTAGTTTTAAAAAATAATGTGGCTCTTAAAATCTGTGACCCTATGTTTTAAGAAATAGATTTATAAAAGATTACTGAAATGAGATAAACATGTTCTTTCTTGATACATGGGAGCTAGAATTGATCCCGTATGTTGTTAGTCATAACAGTCAATAAATCAGATCACTGATGAAATAGCAGAGTTTATTCTCAGTGCCACTGATATAATTTCCAAAAAGTCACTAAGCAGTGCTATAAAAGGGAACTAACTTCTGATTCTTCTTCTTCTTCTTTTTTTTTTCCAGAGGGAAATTGCACAGCTCACCTAGAGCCAGCTTGACAGCATAATTTTTAGGACTCAAGAATCAGCATTGCTTTATTTAAGATTAAGCCTTGAGAGTCCACTTGATCGTGGCACATCATGTACACACTTGAACATGGAAATGATCTTCCCTCAAGGAGATCTCTCTCTTCAGAGAAGTGGTTCCAAGAAGAAGAGACCCCCTATCTGACCAAACTCAGCCAGACAAATTTAATCAGTGTTTTTGAGCAAAGAGTAAAGCTGTACAAGGGTGGCCTGATCATCCCTTTCTGCTTGCATCACCACTGAGCAGCCCCCTCCAGGATGGCCACCTACAAGCAGGTTGTGCCTTGTACCAGGGCACCTGGCTGGGACAGCCAATGAGAGCTGAAGTCCTGCCAGGCTCCACTCACCAAGCCAGGTTTTTGGGTCCGTGGTTGTGTCTACTCAGACGATGTGGCTCCTTTCCTAAGTTGTACCAATGCACCCTGTATGGGCGAGGGGCAATTCTGACCATCCCCATACCATATCCCAGTTCTACCTAGGATTCCTTACCCCAGATGGAATGAAGATTCTCATGAACAGATTAGGTTTGTTGTAAAAGATGAAATTTTTGAACCAAATTGAAATTAGTTTCATAGATAAAGCTCAAAATATTACTATGGATGTGAATTATGTTTGTGCATATTTATATATGCATGTATATTTGCTATGGATATAAAATATGTTTGTATGTATTTATATCTATATATAGTTATGTGGATACACATTTTTATGTATCAGAAATTAGCACAACTTAAACTTAGTAAATGTTGAAATTAAAACTATTTTGGGTATTGGAGTCAGTTTTATATATGAATTTCTGGTCTCGTCACAGAAATATATACTGTTATATTTCAACAAATATATATTAAGTGCTAGGCACTGTGGTGAGCAGTATGTATACAGTAATGACAAATAATACTTCTGCTTCTAGGTAGTTTATTATCTAGCAAGGAGGACAAATGATAAGGTCACAGAATAACTTATGATTTTATAAATTGTGCTAAGGACTGTGAAACACATGCCAAGACAGAGAATAACAAGGCACACTTATTTCAGATTAAGTGACTGGAAAAAGTCTGTCTGTGAAAATGACATTTCAGTTGAGACCTGAGCTCAGTTGGAACGAGTTTATGTTGTAACTCCATAACGTTTAAAGTAGAGAAGCATTTGAATTCAGACTAGAATATGAGACATTTAAGGGAAGGCACAGAATAAAGAGGTAAATAAGGAGAGAGGTTAAATAATAGTGTAGTTTATAAACTAGGTAACTAATGAAGTTATATTCATGTATTTATCCTGTCCTTTTGCAAATACCTAATCCTCATTGATCTTTGTCTCTCTCTTTAAATCCTTGGTTTTTACTCAACTTCCAGGGCTTATTGTAGTTTGAATGGACATGATAATGGCCATTGCATCTTACCTAACCAGCACTTAGGTGTGATGTTTTTGTTTTCATTTGTGCATTGTTGGTAACTGTCTTTCATTCATCGGAGTTAAATATCCATGAGGTTTTAAGCTCTACGAGGGCAGGAATTACATTTCCTTCTTGTTTGGCTCTCCCAGCAAAGACTCTTAATTTCATACTCACCATTCTACGCATACCGTGCCCTACACCAGCCTCACCACGCAATGACCAGTCTGTCCATAAATTCTGCTGACAGCCCAGTCTTGCTTGACTTAATACTTTTAAAGTTTAAAATGGAGAAAATATTTGCATTATAAAAAAGTTTCAATTGTTAAACAGAAGGGAACACACAACTTAAGGTGCCCATGGTGAAAGAATTTCTGGAGATGCTGCTACAAAGTGTGGCTCCACTGAGGAAAGGCAGCCAACAAAGCCAAAGAAGAATCACACATCTTTAAAATGAAGACTCTTTATAGTTCAAGGGTAGGGCTGCTGGTAAGGGTTTTGCTACAGTTATTCAGTCTTCCTTTCAAAAGTTGGCACTTATGTGCCAGACCCTGCTCTGGGCACTGGGGACACAGTAGTGAACAATGATCCTCTCATGGAGCTTGCATGCTTCTGGAGGAGGCTGTAAATAACAAACGGATACAAAGTATGCCAGGAGGTGATGCCTGCTATGAAGGAAAGGATTATGGGGCAAGAGAAGGCAGGAGTTGTGAGAAATAATACTTTTGTATACATTGTGAGCAAAGATGTCTCCAGAGGTATGGGCAGAGACTTGAAGTAGTAAGCCGCATGCATGCAGTTGTCTACAAGCATAGGGAACAGTAAATCAGAGGCCATGAAGCAAGCATGCTTGGTATGTCTTAGGATTAGCAAAGAGACCAGTGTGGCTGGAACAGAGTGGGTGACAGAGGAAATGATGAGAAACGCTGGCAGAGAAGTAGCCAGGGGCAGGGCACAGATTGCATAGGATTTTGTAAGCTCTGTTTCAGATTTTGGCTTTCACTCTGAATGAATGATTATCACTGGGGGTTCTTGCGAAAAGTAAAGAAACTACCAGTTATTTCCTATACCCACAGAGTGAATTAAATATAAAGCATTGGTTAAATGTGTGTCAGGAAACTGAAAAAAGCAAAAAGGGAACACAAGGAAAGCAGTAACGGCAGGGAGCTGCTCCCATCCGTTGGGACTGAGGAACAGAAGAGGAATTGGTGTTATCAGAACTAGAAGCTGACTGAGAGCCTCGAGGCACCTCAGAGAGGGGTGCAGCCCAGCTTAGGGTGGGCACTCTCCAGCATGAGGAAATGAAGTTGATTATGGGAATGCTAGAAGAAAGCTGGAGACCGGAACCATGTGCCACTGATAGGATGTATTTGTTTTCTAAGGCTGCCATTACAAAGTACCATAAACAAGGCGGTTTAAAACAACAGAAATGTACTCCCTCATAGCTCCGGAGGCTATGAGTCTGAAATCAAAGTGTCAGCAGGGTTGGTTCCTTCTGAGGGGTATGAGGGAGGATCTTTTCTGTTCGTCTCCTAGTTCTGGTAGTCTCAGGAGTTCCTTTCCTTGGTTTGTAGATGGACTTCCCTTTATGTCTTCATATCATACCCCTATGTCCATATCTGTCTATGTGTCCATATTTCCCCTTTATATAAAGACACCAATTCTTGGATTAAGGTCCACCTCATCTTGATCATCTGCAAAGACTTCATTTTCAAATAAGGTCACATTCATAGATACCGAGGATTAGGACTTTAATTTCTTTTTTTTTTTTTAATTTTTAAATTTTTTCATAAAAGTATACTGTATTATTTGCCCCAGGGACATAGGTCTGTGAATCGCCAGGTTTACACACTTCACAGCACTCACCATAGCACATACCCTCCCCAATTGGACTTTAATTTCTTTTGGGGGGCACTATTTAATGCATAACAGAAGGTAAGGAGTCATTGCTAGGGTGATGCAGACAAGAACAGCAAGATAAAAAGAAGGAGCAAGTTCCTTCTGCTATCCTTTTGCTTCCTGTCCTCACATGCAGTCGAATAGCAGTGTGTCACTTCTCACTCCCCCCAAACTTAGCTACTGATACAGCCTATTATTGACTGGAAACCTGACCTAAAACATAAACATTCAATTAGCACATATTTTGTATGTTATATGTATTATATGCTGTACTAGAGAAAAGAAAATGTTATGGAGAAGATCATGAACAAGAGAACAGATAACACTGTACTGCTTTTATTGAAGAAAATCTGCATATAAGTGGACCTGCACAGTTTCAACCCATGTTGTTCAAGGGTCAACTGCATTGCATTGTTACCCTTTTATTCTATAGAATCTGTAGTAATGTCATCTCTCTCATTTCTGACATTGATAATTTGTGTCTTCTGCCTTGCTTCTTGATCCATGTGGCTCAAAGTTTATCAATGTTATTGGTTTTCTCAAAGAACCAGATTTTGGGTTCATTGATTTTCTCTTTTGTTTTTTGTTTTTTATTTATCTGACTTCCCCTTTGATCTTTATTGTTTACTCTGTTTTGCTTACTTTGGGTTTCATTTGTTCTGATTTTGCTAGTTGCTTAAGATGGAAGCTGAGGTCATTAATTTGGGACCTTTCTCTTTCTCTAATGTAGGCACTTAGCACTATACATTTTCCCTTTTTTACTGCTTTAGCCACATTCTACAAATTTTGAAATGCTATATTTTCAGTTTCAATCAATTCAAAATACTTTCTAATTTTTCCTTTGACTTATTTGATTCAGAGGTTTATTTGAAGTGTTTTATATTTAGTTTTCAAATACTTGGGGATATTTTTGAGGCCTTTCTCTCATTGATTCTAATTCAATTACATTGTAGCCAGACAGTATAAGGTGAATGAACTCATTCTTTAAAAAAAAACTCTGATACTTTTTATAGGTAGGAAATGGTCCATTTGGGTAAACATTCTGTGTGAAATTGAAACAATGTATATTTTGGGTGGGGTGTTCCATAAGCGTTGATCAGGTTGATTTGGTCGATAGTGTTGTTCAGTCTTCATCTCTTTACTAGTTTTCTTTCTACTTGTTCTATCAGTTATTGAGAGACAGAAATAATGACATCTTTGACTATGGTAAGGACTTTTCTGTTTCTTTTTACAGTCCTATCAGTCTTTGTTTCATGTATTTTCAAGTTCTGTTAATTGGCTGTGTAAACATTAAAGATGGTTATGTCTTCCTGATAAATTGTCTATTTTGTCGTTATGAAATGTTCTTCTTCACCCTTGGGAATGATCTTTGCTCTAATATCTATTTTGTTACTAATATAACCACTCTTTTTTCCTTTTGATTAGTGTTAACAGATTTTTGTCCATGCTATTTTTAATTTATTTCTGTCTTTATATTTAAAGTGCATTTATTGTAGGTAGCATATAGTTAGTTGGGTTTTGTTTATTTTTGCCAATATGACAAGCTATGACTTTTAACTGAAGTATTCAGGCCCTTTACATTTGGTGTAAGTACTGATCCAGTTTGGTTTAAAGTCCTTTACCTTACTATTTGTTCTTTTATTTGTTCTGTCTTTTCTTTATTTGCTTGTTATTCTTTTTCTCCTTTTTTAGATTATTTTTATTCTACTCTCTGTTAATGGCTGAGTAGCTATAACTTTTTATTTTTTGTATGTGTTTACTATAGTGTTTGGAATATCTTTAGTTTACATAGTTTATCTCAAGTTAACATTATACCACTTTATGTGTAATATAAGAACCTTAACAGTATACATTAATTTCCTCCCCTCAGCCTTAGTACAGATACTCTATATATGTTATCATTCATGGTATATATTAGTTTTTTGTTAGACAGATGCCTATTTTATTAGGGAGATTTGAAAATAAGAATAAAAGTTTTTTTTTCCATACACATACCATTTCCGATGTTCTTCATTCCTTAGCATAGATCCAGATTTGTATCTGGTATGATTTTCCTTCTGCCTAAACAACATGTGTTAACAGTTTTTGTAATAAGGGCCTGATTGTGATTTTATTTTTATTTTTGGGATGTCTGCAAAAGTCTTTCTTGTGCCTTGGTTTTTGAGAGATATTTTTGCTGGGTATAGAATTTTAGGTTGACAGTTCCACCTCCCACTGCCAATACTTTAAAGATGTTGCTCTATTGCCTTAATTATATTTTTCCAATAAGAACTTGTTCTCGTTCTTATTTCATTTTTTCATTTTATTGTTGTTAGTGTTTTGTCTTTTTTTCCCCTCTGGTTCCTTGTCACATTTTCCCTTTTTAGTGGATTTAAGTCCTTTAATTTTAACATACCTTGGTGAGGTTTTCTTCATGGTTCTTGTGTTTGGAATTTGTTGAGATTCTTGGATTTGTGGGTCTATAGTTCTCATCAAATTTGGAAAAAATTTTGTCCATTATGTCTTCCAATATCCACCCCCCCTTCGAGGATCTTAAATTCATGTCTATTAGGCCAGTTGTGTTCTACAGGTTACTGAAGCTCTCTTTATTTTATTTTATGGTCTTTATTCTCTCTGTACCTTATTTTAGATAGATGCTATATATTTAAGTTTGCGAGTCTTTAATTCAACAATGTCTAAATTGCTGTTTATCCTATCTCAGGTATTTTTTTATTTCAAGCATTATATTTTTCATCTCCAAAAGTTCAGTTTGGGCCTTTTTAAAATCTTTCAAGTTTTTATTTTACCTACTCAGTCCTTCCTCTACATTCTTGAACATATGAAATATAGTCATAGTAACTGTTTTGATGTCCTTGTTTGACAATTCTATTATCTATGCCAGTTCTGGGACTGTGTTTATTTACTGATTTTTGTCTTTATTACAGTTTATATTACCCAACTTCTTTGTATGCCTGATAATTTTTTATTTAATTCCAAACATTGTGATTTTTAACTTGTTAGATGCTTAATATTCCTATAAATATTCCTGAGCTTTGCTGTGAAGTGCAGTTAAATGACTTGGCAATCGTCTGATTTTTTTTTTAACTTGCTTTTAAACATTGTTATGTAAAATCAGAATTATCTTTAATCTAAGGCTAATTTTCTCCACTACTGAAGTGATATCATTGTAAATGCTCTTCCTGATTTTCCTTTCATTATGAGGTTTTCCTCTGTGGCTATTTGGAACATGAACTATTCTTGGACCTGAGTTCTGTGTATTTGCTCCTTTCAAGTGGTTCTGTCCCTTTCTTAGGCAAGTTGTCCATAGTCATATGCTACTAAAAACTCAACTGAAAGGGGCGCCTGGGTGGCTCAGTGGGTTAAGCCACTGCCTTCGGCTCAGGTCATGATCTCAGGGTCCTGGGATCGAGTCCCACATCAGGCTCTCTGCTCAGCGAGAAGCCTGCTTCCTCCTCTTTCTCTCTCTCTGCCTGCCTCTCCGTCTACTTGTGATCTCTCTCTGTCAAATAAATAAATAAAATCTTAAAAAAAAAAAAAACAAAAAAAAAACTCAACTGAAAACTTGAGGGGTGTTCTCTGTGGATCTCCATAGCTCTCTTTCTGTGCAACTGTCTCCTCTCTGGGACTTGGCTTTTTGAACTCCACCTCTCAGCCTCTCTAGACTCCATGTGTCTCTTCTGTCAACTCAAGGTTACTGCCTGGTTCTGTTTGGATTCCCCTCCCTGCACCGCAGCCTGGAAAATCTGTCTGAACTGTATGCTGGGACAGTCTTGGGCTTACCTTGCTTGATTTCCCTCTCTCGGGGTCAACATTCTCTACTTACTTAGCTGATATACAGTGCCTGAATTCTTGTCCAGTGTTTTAGTTTTCATGGTTATAACATTATAATATTAACTGTTTAGTTGTTTCAGATGGTGTGGTGAATCTGCTCCCTGTTACTCCATCTTGGCCAAAGCAGGCATCCTACAGTATCTTTTTTTTTTTTTTTTTTTTTTTTGGTGACTAAGTTTTTGATGATGAATTCGATTTCTTTAAGGATTCAGGAAACAATAGTAACCAAGCCAGTGGGGGTATTCATTTCAGTTTCTTATTGCCAGCCTATGTTCATGTCTTCCTGCCTCCTTAGACCAATAGCTTCGTATAATCTATACCTTCATGAAGTAGTTGGCAAGAGTTTATTTTAGTCTTTTTCCATTTTCACTCTTCATTTAGGTAATGATCCTAACTACATTTCCCCTTCTTCACAGCCTTTTGTTTTCAGACCCATGTCAGACCTTCTTCCTGGCTTTGCTATTACCCTGGGGAAACCTGACTCTCAGAATGTTTTTCCCTCATGCTCCAACAGTAACAGTTACTTATTTTGTTTATGCTAAACAGTGTGTTAAATTTATTTAGAAAATACCCCCCCAAAAAACCCTTCTTCTACTTTTATTTTTTTGGCCTAGAGGGTAACACCTGGCTGCTCTGTATTCTGAATATAAGGATGGGGAAATAGAAGCAGACTTTCAATACATGCTCCTGTTTTCAGCCCTCTGTTGTACTCTGCTGCTCATCACCCTGGTGTCCCTGAGTCAATAACCCCTCCTAAGCTCTGAAAGGCAGAATGCCTCTGTCCTTGGCTGCAAACTCTTTGTATTTATTCTGGGCTCTGTCTTTTCCTAGCCTGCTTCACCTCTCTCACTTTCCACCTCACAGAACTCTGTTGAAATAGATCCTCCATTGATAAACTCCCTCATGTCCTTCTCCCTGCTCTGTTTACCCCTTCCCTTTTAAACTGATATATTCTGATTTTAATGGGATCTGAAGAATGAGGGGAAATTAATTCCTATGCTCAGTTTGTAATCTTGAATCTGCATGGATTGCTATTTAGTTACTAAAGCTAAGAATTAATTTCTGGAACTTACATTTAATTCTTTAATTGACACTACTGACCAATTCCTTTCCCTGAAGCTGGACTTTCCTTATTTTAGTAACTCTAATCTCAACTGTTTTTTCTCCTATTTATCTGGATACTAATCCTTAGTCTTCACTTCCTTTCTACATCTCTTTACATGTTTTTATACCCTAGACTTATATTCTTGACCTTCTTCTCCGCTTAGTATTCCTATTGAACACTCATACTTTGATATCTGCCTGGTATTTCAAACTTAGCATACCCCAAAACAAACTTGTCAACGTCCCTTCTAAATCTGCTCCTCACTTATACCTCCTGCCTTGATGAACGGTACTTCCATACTTCTAATCACCAAGCCAGAAATTTAGAAGCCATCTGTCCTCCCCCTTTCAGATATAATTGGCTGTCATGTCCTGCCTGTAACATCTCCAAAGTATTCACTTCTTTCTATCCTCTCACCTTCTCCTTCTTTTATTTCTCTTATTCTTAATTTTTATTATAGGAAAATTTAAACATAGTAAAATGTACCTATCACTCAGTTTCAACAATTACCGACATTTGTCTAATCTTGTTTTATCTCTATTCCCTTCTTATTTTGTCCTTTCACTGGATTATTTTGAAACAAGTTCCAGGTGTCATATCATTCATCAGTAAAAACTTCAGCATTCATTTGTAAGAGGAAAATAGTTTTAAAACATGGGCACAACTTTATCATCATAAAATAATTGCAATTCCTTAATAATATATTTATATATCCAGTAAATGTTTATATTTTCTTGGTTATCTCATAATTTCTTGTTT
The DNA here is from genome assembly GCF_002288905.1 of Enhydra lutris kenyoni. Taxonomy (NCBI): domain Eukaryota; kingdom Metazoa; phylum Chordata; class Mammalia; order Carnivora; family Mustelidae; genus Enhydra; species Enhydra lutris. The sequence continues at coordinate 69,389,438 of NW_019154087.1, forward strand.
TTACAGTAGATTGGCTCAAATCTGGAACTAAGCAAGAACCACACATTGCATTTGGTTGATATTTCTTAATTGAGTCTCATTTAGTTTAGAGGTTCTTCCAACTTTTTGTTTTTACTTTCCATTTGTTTGCTGAATGAATCAAGTCATTATCCTATAGAATTTCCCACATTGTGGATTTTTCTGATTGTATCCTCATGGTTTCTTTAAAGCTCCTTCTCTATCACTGTATTTTCTATAAACTCATATTTAGATCTAGAAGCTTGATTAGAATTTTTGTGAGAATGCTCTATAGATGGTTCCTATTTCATCATCTCAGGGGGCATATAATATACAAATTTCTGGTGGCTTAGTGTGTTATACTAATCCAGCCATTAAAAAAAAAAACCCTATAACCTTTCATCTAGTGGTTTTAACAGCTATTGATGAGTATTGCCTAGGTCCATTATTTATCAAGATCCTATCATTTCTTTTAAAAGATTTTATTTTTATTTGTTTGGCAGACAGAGATCACAAGTAGGCAGAGAGGCAGGCAGAGAGAGAGAGGAAGCAGGCTCCCCGCTGAGCAGAGAGCCCTATGCGGGGCTCAATCCCAGGACACTGAGATCATGACTTGAGCTGAAGGCAGAGGCTTTAACCCACTGAGCCACCCAGGTGCCCCAAGAGCCTATCATTTCTTACCAAATTTATTGCAACAATTTCTTAAGGTTTCCACACCTATAATTTCTTTCCCTAACTTGACCTCATTATATCCATTGCCACTAAATGGATTTTTGTACATTGCAAATAATTTCATATGATTCCCTGGATAAAATTTTTTTTTTAAAAGATTTTATTTATTTACTTGAGAGAGAGAGCATGAGAAGGGAGAGGGTCAGAGGGAGAAGCAGACTCCCGGCTGAGCAGGGAGCCCGATGTGGGACTTGAACGGAGGACTCCAGGATCATGACATGAGCTTAACCAACTGAGCCACCCAGGCACCCCCCTGGATAAAATTCTTCAGTAGATTTTTAGTGAATTCAGAATAGAATCTAAAATCTGTAGTAAGATATACAAAAGCCTTTACCTCTGGTCCCTGTTCCACTTATATTCCATTTATTTAATTTATTCATAATTCATTGTAGTTATTTTGTTATATATAATTCATTGTAAAACAACTTTCAAAAACCACATATTAATTAGGCCTTCCTGCTTATACATTACATATTATATTTCCTTATTCAATTCAACCGAATAAAATTTTATTGCTATATGTAAATTCCGTAAGAGCAGGAACACCAATTGGCAGATGATATTTCCATGAGTTTCTTTACAAATAGTTGACCTTTACTAAATATGTACAATTGGTCCTTAATCATGCCTGAGTCACTGATGGAATGATGGAATCATGTCTGGATCAGATGGATGCCATCTGCAGCATTCACTGCACTTAGCCACAGCTACAGGGACCGTGATCTGCCATTATCACCTAGCCTCTTCCATGTAGCCAGCTCCACATCTAAAATGTGCTTCTGAGTCTCTGGTGACTTTGCTGATGTGCCTTTGAAAAGCCTCCATTCACTGATTTGCTCTCTGCTCATTGACTGGAGTAGGTCTCAGGGAGAAGGACTAAATTAGAGTGGAGATCCCTGGGAGCCTGAGGGAGTTCTTGTGTAGAAACAGGAGGGTTTTTTTTGTGTAGATTTCTCATGATGGCTAGCAGTTGTGTCCCTTGGAATCAAGTGTTATCGATTCAAACTTATTTTTAAAAAGTAGCTTTATTTAACAGAAGTGACTTTAAACTGTTATTTTTACAGTATATGCTAGGGTTTTTCTTTAGTAAATGTCAATTTCTTATAATACCTGAATCAGCTGCAGTGGTACAATTTGCTAATACATTTTACTTCTATGGAATTGGAAGGGTGAGCTAATGGGACCAGAGGGTGTTCAGAAATGGTACTTAATTATAAAATAATGGAAAATAGTCTACATCATCAAATTACCTCATAAACAGAATGATTACAACTGAGATGATTCAGTAATTAATGATTACATCAAGGAAATTAACTCATTTGTATCTTAGCCCTACGTAAATGATGTGAGAAAATATATAATACCTTAACTATGTAGACAATAAAGTACTGAAGACATTATAAATTCACAGAATTGAAAGCCCACACAGCTATAGAATTAATTATTTTTGTGTGTATTAGGTGTTTTGGAAACTAAGCATTAATTTTCTGGCTTTGATTCATATCAAGACCACACTGTAGCAAAATTTAATTCCTCAATGAGTATGTATTTATCATTTAGCTAAATGTTTGGCAACTAAGCCACCAAAACTACATATGCAAATGAACGTTTGCTAATGATTGAATGAAAACATGCTCTATTTCTAGATATGTTTAATTGAAGAGTAATATAAAAATACTCAGACTTACTTATTCAAAACCGGCTACCTCAATCAAGATGAAGAACTAATCTTCAAAGATATCAAGCTGTGTACAATTTTGTCAGTTTGACAATCTGGCAAAACATTTCTTTGGAAATATGAAATATAGGTCCAATATGAATCTAATTAAATCAAACTTAAATATATGATCATTTAAACATTTTCAAAAAAAACATTTAAAGCATTATTTATCTTATAAATAATTGTCCTGGAGAAAATTTATGTTACAGAAACTTTTATTGTGTAGTTTAAAATGTGGATTTGCAGTTGTCTTGTGGTTATTGGTCTGGATGGGGACAGATACATCTGTAAAAGAATGTTCTGACTAAAATGAAAAGTTAGCATTTAAATTTTAGGGCCAAAGAAATCATTACATCTAAGGCAAGAATATATCAAAATTTGATAGAATGTGATATAGTTAAAAAATTATTTGTGTGGGGTGGTTTGAGACCACAAATTTGGCCTTATTCTAAAATTCATGAGTTGCACATATCCTTTTATTTTCAAAATGAGTGGCTTACTCATCAAAGAAATTCTTCAGTTCTTTGTTGGAAATATGTCTAAATTTTATGTCCTGGCCAAGGGCATAAAGTTCTGCAAAATTTTCATTTCTTAATAATTATAAACACCTGGGCATTTTGTAGACATTACAGATATTTTTACATGCACAAATTTAGAATAAATGTTGGATAAGAAAGAAAGCTTTCTAACTTTAAAATCTATTTGTATTTCATAAGACCATAGGTTCCACAAGATTCAATCTTTTGGTGTTTTGGTTTGTTTATCTTACATAAAATGTGATTTTTCTATTTAAAATATCTGAACTATATACTCTCAAATATCGACTAGTTTTTGAAATATGTTTGGATATTTTAAGTGTAAATTAACCCAAATGTCAGGATTTCATATCCTTTAAAATGGATGATTTTTTTTTTTCCTTTTTTGGTAAAGGAATGGAGAATTGTAGGTTTATTCTTGGGAGCATGAGTTTAAAACATACTGAGCTAGCCCTTATTTTCCAATGAAAAATAATCCTATTTTAATTACCAAATGTACATTTTTATTGATTTTAAAGAATAGCTTAACATGATTTATATGTACCTGAGGAAGAATAATTTTATTTTCATCCTGAAAAAGTGAGTGGCTCTGCTTGTGAAACCAACCCAAAGGCTAGCACTACACATGGAAATAGTCCTAAAATGAAGTCTTTGTTCACAGGTAAAGAAACGTTTAAAGGTGTGTTGAAAAAAATAAATAAATAAAAAAAATAAAGGTGTGTTGATCTTGTAAAGTACAGATATTAATTTAGTGTCTCTTTAGGAAAAACTTAGATCCTATTTCTGAAGTTCAGTGTTGCATTCTGTACATTTTAAATCCAGGCTTATCTCATTTCTTTAAAACCTAGGATTTTCCTCTTTCCTCACCTCTGGTGGGATATAATGGAATTTTCCATTTCTTTTGTGCTATTCTATTTATACAGATGAGTGGTTATTACAGATATTGGTTCTTCTAAGAGCTTTCTCTATTTAACCACCTATATGACATTGTTGTCTAGTCTTTGAATCTGTTTGATCAATTGCTCTTGTGAAATTAAAGTTTCTTGAATGGAAGAGCTGTCCTTGAGCAGTACTTATGCCAGGTACAGAGTGTGTTTTGCATCTATCACCTCATTTCATCATTGTAGCATCTCTACACTGAAATACATTTTACATAAAAGAAACAAAAACCCAGTGAGCTGAGGAAGATTTCCCATGCCATGTTGCTGGTAAATCACAGAGCTATGGTACAAATGGACATGTCCAAAGACCATCTTCAGTCAGTTCACTATGGTGCTTCCAAAAGAGCTGGCCCCTGTGATGATGATTTTATACCAAACACAGAGGTTCCAGTATGGGGCTTATCTTCTCATTATTAATGTGAGAACATCTTTCTGTATGTGCACTGCCAAGAGTTCTCGGGACTTGCTTTCATCATGGGTTTTTAAAGTCTGACGCTTGTAGCATATGTAAGTTCTTGGTTATTGTGAAACAAATTACACAACTTCTCTCTCTAATTCTCCTTATTTCCACTGACCCTTTTCAGTCACTTCATCTCCTCTACCTCCCCTGGAGATAACAGTCTGTGCTTTGTCATCACCTCTGGTTTGATATTTCTCCATTTGACTACATCCTCTCTATTAATTATATATGCTTTGTAACAATATCATTGCAACCTTGGCAGCTTAAAAAAGATGTTTAGTATCTCATAGTTTTTATGTGTTAGGAGTACAGGCTCAGCTTTAGGGCCTCCCAGTGCTGCTATAGAGACTCAGCTGAGGCAAGACTGGGGAAGGACTTGTTTTCAAGTTCATGCGGTTGTTGTCAGATTTCAGTTTCTTACAGGCCATTGGACCGAAAGCCTTAGTTTCTTGTTGACTGCTGGCCAGAGGACATTTTCAGTTATCGCATGGCCCTTGGCATGGGTACATGGTTCAGCTCACAACACGGCAGCTTGCTTCTTCAAAGCTAACAAAGAAGAGAGGGTGTCCTCTTCTTGTGTAATGTAATCATGTACATGTAATCATGTACATCTTCTTACGTTTGCCATATTCTATTGGTTAGAAACAAGGCATAGGGCCTGCTTACTCTCAAGAGAAGAGAATCACACAAAAGTGTGAGCAGTGGGACGTGGACACCCTGGGGGTCATCCTAATGTCTGCTTGTCCTCCTGTCTTCAAGGCTTTCTGCTTAACTACTTCTGCCCTGCTTGCTCTACCTCATTTATTGCTCGAGCCCATTGCTCTCTCTTCTTTCTCTTGATGAAGAGAAATAGTTTCCTCCTATTTTTACCTCTCATTATCCTCCTTAGATTAAAATCCTTGCTCCTGTAGGAGTCGTTCAACGACTGTCTTGCTAATGACTCCCTTGACGCTGTTGGCCACATTCACCTGAAAAGCCTTTAACTCTAGGTGATCCCAATAATCTCTCTCCCCTGAGTCTAAACTCAAATGGCACTACTATATATACCTGCTCACAAATTCAACTCAGTTCACAGCAGTGCTCAGCAATTCTACCAGGTCTCCCAACTCGGTTTGCTTTCCCACTTTCTTCAACTATTCCAAACTTCCTTCAGTCTCCTCAAATCTCCAAAAACCACTCGCCCTACCCTGTCATTATCAGCATAAAAGTTACCTCCTGTATTATGCCCATAAAAAGAGAAACCATCATATGGGATTTCCCTTGACTTCCTACCACGATATTTACAAATCTTCCTGCATCTGCCGCTGTCTCTTCCTTTTCCCCCACTCTCCCTGGACAGACTTCTGTCACCTATAAAAAGTGATATCCTCTAGGGAGAGGGTGGTTGGGTTATGGAGGAGGGTAGGTGCTATGGGGAGTACTGTGAAATGTGTAAGCCTGATGATTCACAGACCTGTACCCCTGGGGCTTATAATACATTATATGTTAATAACAATAATTAAAAAAAAAGTCATATCCTTCACCTGAATCTCACCCCTATTTTAATATACAGCTTCAACTTCTTCATCTTATTGGCTTCTTCTCATCAATATTTAAATATGTAAATATTTAAGCCATTCCTTGAAACCCATGTTTCCCTATGCAGCCACGTTATCATCTTTCTTCTCTTCACAGGCTGGCGGTCTTTTGTTTTTTAAAGATTTTATGTATTCATTTATTTAGAGAGAGTGTGAGCAAAGGGAGGGGCAGGGGGAGAGGGAGAGAGATAATCCCAAGCAGATTCCATGCTGAGGACAGAGCCAGTTGTAAGGCTCAATCCCATGACCTCGATCATGATCTGAGCTGAAATCAAGAGTTGGAGGTCTAACCAACTGAGTCATCCAGGCACCCCTTCACAGCCTGACTTCTTGACAGAGTTGTGTACACTGTCTCTTTTACCTTATTTTCTACTAGCTTTTCACTCCATTCCATTTCAGTTGCCAACATCAGTCCACCTCTTTAGTGATTTTTGATAATTTCATTCATGGCCTCCCAGTTACTATATCCAAGTAAGATATTTCAGCTCTCAGTTTATTTAGCCACTCAACCACACTCAATAGAGTTGACCTTTTTTTCCTTAAAATATTCTTTCCCTTCCCCCCCCCCTTTTTTTTTCACATGAAGACACATTCCAGGTTCCTATTCTGGCTATTACTTCTCAATGTTTTTAGCTATATTCTCCTTCTCTATTAAACCATTAAATATTCTCATTCCTCCACATTCTGTCCAAAGTCTTCTATTCCTCTCCTTTTCACTGTCTACTCTCTAAGCAATCTCATTTACTCTCATGGGTTAATTCCATCACTGTGCCAAATAATTCCAAATTCATACATGTAGATTAGGTATTTCATGTAGCTCCAGAATTACATATCTGCCTTTTTAATATCTCTACTTTAATATTTCATAAGCATTTCAAATCCAAATTCACAATCTTTGTTACATAGGCCTTCCCTACTTTTCATGTTTTTACTCCAGTATATGGCACTATTATTTACTGATGATTTGCTCAAGTTAGAAAACTGTGAGTTATCCCAGATCATCTCTCTCCTCACTCCATAGTTTTAATCAGTTACCAAATACTGTCCTTTCTAGATCTTAATTAACTGACCTATCTTCTTTATGTATACTGGTATCATCTTAGTCTAAGTCACAAGTATCCCTCACCTGGACTATTGTGTCAACCTCCTAACTCATCTTTCAGTGTATATACTTACCCTTTCCAATCCATTCTCCACACTGTAACTAGAACAATCTTTTAAAAATGCAAATTGAATTAATTAAACTTTGCTTTAGAGACTTTTAATAGTTTTTTTTTTTTAATTTCCTTATGACAAATCCAATTCCTTAGTATGGTCTATAAGAATGTAAGCTCCATGAAGGCAGAGGCCCTGTATCTTGTACACTGGTGCATCTCCAATACCTACTTAGCATGCTGCCTGATACATAGCACTTAATGAATATGGGAAAAGTGAATAATACTCTTAAGAGACCATATATTCTGTGCTCTACTTGTATCAGTTAGCTTTTGTTGGGTAATAAACCACCCCTAGACATAGCAGCTAAAAACAATAATTTTGCTCATAATTCTGTAGATCAACTAGGCATTTCTCATCTGGGCTATTTTGGCAAATCTCTGAGGTCATCCTGCAGCTTTGCTGCAGGTTAGATACAGCCTCATTTATATGTCTGGCCATTACAGGTTGGTTCATCTAATGGGCCATACATTTCTGATCCACATGATCTCTCATCTTCTAGCAGGTTAGCCCAGGCTTGTTCACAGGTTGTGGTCTCAGTTCAAAAGAGCAACGAGAGAGAAAACTTCATGCCTAAGCACTTTTCAAGGTTTTCCTAACATCCTTTGATGCTGTCCAGTTAGCCAAGGCAAATCACATGGTCAGACTTAGGTGAATACCTGGAGGAATGAATAAATTGGTGGTCATTTCGACAACAATCTGCTGCAGCACTTTCACAGCTTCATCTTGATAAATCTACCCCTTTTTATTTCTACATCAGACATATTGAACATAAGTTTAGTTTCTTGAATGGGTTCTGCATAATTATCCATTTGTCTAGAATGTGGTCTTCTTCTTCTAGTTTACTTAGCCTGTTCCTTCAAGACAGTATTAAAATATTATGTCCCACTGTGTATAACAGAGAACAAAAATAACAGTGGTTTAAATAAAACTAAAGTTTATTTCTAAGTTGTTAAGGCTGCTATACTCTGAATATCATCAGAGGCCCATACTCTTTTCTTATTGTTTTCCTAACCGCATTGAATTTCACTTACTCACATTCTCCAGAATTCCATGTCCCCATTGTCATATTCTAGACAGAAGAATGTGAGCAAAAGAGAAGTAAGATCATACACTTTCCCTCTTAGGGTAGAAAACAAAAGTTCCATACCTTGTTTCTATTCATATTTCCTTTGCCAGAAATTAGTCATTTGACTCATTTAGCTGCAAAGAAAGTAAGGAATCTTTATTCTGAATCTCTACGTATCCAAGTAATGCCCTATTTCAGTTGAATAAGGAAAAAAAAAAAAACAAATATTGGGAGACACCTACCATTAGATCTCAGCTTAAATATAATTTCCTCCAGGGGAACTTTTTAAAACCCTAGTCAATATTAACTCTCCCTTAATGGGAGTCCATAGTATTTTGCACTTTTTCATAGAATCTGCTTTGTTTGTTTGTTTTTTGGTTATTATTGGTTGAGTAGCAGTTATTCCTGTTAGATTATAGGCAGACTAGAGATAATATTCTTCTTAGACCTACCATTATTTACTTAGTACCGACAATGTGTTTGGTACCTTGTAGGCAATTGATGGATACTGGTTGTAGAATAATTGTGGCCAGGGTCAAATCAATTACAAACAGTTCTAAGAGAAAGGAAAGCTGGTTGCTTTTATTTTATTGTCCACATTAATTTCTGAAATTTAAATGAACTGAAAATAACATTAAAACATGGACTAAAAATCAAGATTTGGTTAACAGCAAGTAAGAAGTTTTTACAACTAATTGGTGCACCACCCTAATTAGGTATAATTAAAAGCAATTCTAGGAGGGTGAGTCTGAGTGGCTCAGTCAGCTAAGCATCCAATTCTGACTCTTGATTTTGGCTCAGGTCATGATCTCAGGGTTGTGAAATGGAACCCTGCTTTGGGCTCCATCCTGGGCATGAAGACTGCTTAAGATTCTCTCTCTCCCTCTCTCTCTGTCCCTCCCTTCCTCACCCCTGTTCCCCGACCCCCCACGCCAATGCACCAATGGCAAGCACACACTTTCTCTCTTAAATGCAGTTCTTGGAGATGGGACTTCCTTGGACAGAATAGCTTTGACCACAGTTTGACAAAAACAAAACAAAACAAAACATTTTCAAACAATTTTCATAAAATATATGAAGTAGAGATAACCTCTAAACTGCAGAATAAGTCTGTACATCTTTTGGAAGCAATTTCATAATGTAACAAATAAATTAAAAGTGAATTCTTAACATTGTAGATATTCTCAATAAAATGATTATTGTACCACTCATTTAATTATAAATTTGTACAATATTTTAAAATGCTGAAACAGGGGTGCCTGTGTGGCTCAGTCAGTTAAACATTGGACTATTGATTCAGCTCAGTTCATGATCTCAGAGTTGAGAGACTGAGCTCTGCATCAGGCTCTGCACTGGGCATGGAGCCTGTTTAAGATTCTCTCTTTCCCCTTCCCCCTGCCCACTCCCCCTCTATCTCTCCCTCTCAAAAAAATGATGCTGAAACATATAAACTACCAAAACTGAAGAAGGAAGAAATAGAAAATTTGAACAGACCAATTACCAGCAGTGAAATGGAATCTGTAATCAGAAAACTCCCAACAAACATCCAAATTCATTCTATGAGTCCAGCATTACCTTGATATCAAAACCAGATGAAGACACCAGAAAAACTACAAGCCAATTCCTCTGATGGATATAGATGCAAAAATCCTCTACAAAATATTAATAAACTGAATCCAACCATACATTAAAAAAGTCATACACTATGATCAAAGTGGGGTTCATTCTTGCGATGAAAGGATGGTTCAATATTCAGTAATCAATCAATGTGATACATCACATCAATAAGAGAAAGGATAAAAATCATATGATCATTTCAATAGATGCAGAAAAAACACTTGACAAAGTACAACATCCATTCATGATAAAACCCCCAACAAAGTAGGTTTAGAAGGAACATACCTCTTACCCTAAAGATACAAACGTAGTGATCCGAAGGGACACATGCACCCGAATGTTTATAGCAGCAATGTCCACAATAACCAAACTATGGGAAGAACCTAGATGTCCATCAACAGATGAATGGATAAAGAAAATATGGGATATATATATATATATATATATATATATATATATATACACACACACACATATATATAATGGAATACTATGTAGCCATCAAAAGAAATGAAATCTTGCCATTTGCAACAATGTGGATGGAACTAGAGGGTATTATGCTTAGCAAAATAAGTCAATCAGAGAAAGACAACTATCATATGATCTCCTTGATATGAGGAAGTGGAGATGCAATGTGGGGGGTTTGGGGGATAGGAAAAGAATAAATGAAACGAGATGGGATCAGGAGGGAGACAAACCATAAGAGACTCTTAAATCTCACAAAACAAACTGAGGGTTGCCCAGGGGAGGGGGGTAGGGAGAGGGTGGTGGGGTTAAGGACATTGGGGAGGGTATGTGCTATTGTGAGTGTGTAAACCTGGCGATTCACAGACCTGTGCCCCTTGGGGTTAATAATACATCATATAATTATAAAAAAATAAAAAAATTTAAAAAAAAGGAAGGAACATACCTCAACATAGTGAAAGCCTTATATGAAGAACCCACAGTGAACTTCATACTCAATGGGAATAAAACTGAGAACTTTTCTCGTAAGTTCAGGAATAAGACAAGGATGTCCACTCTCATCACTTTTATTCAACACGGTATTGGAAGTCCTAGCCACAGCAATCAGACAACAAAAAGAAATAAAAGGCACCCAAATTGGTAAGGAAGAAATAAAACTTGCATTATTTGCAGATGACGTTATTCTCTATATAGAAAACCCTAAAGGCTCCACCAAAAAACTATTAGAACTCATAAATGAATTCAGTAAAGTCACAGGATACAAAATCTGTATACAGAAATCCATTGCATTTCTATACACTAATAATGAAGTAGCAGAAAGAGAAATTAAGAAAACGATTATATTTACAATTATACCAAAATAATAAAATACCTGAGCATAAACTTAACCAAAGAGGTGAAACACCTGCACTCTGAAAACTATAAAACATTGATGAAAATTGAAGATGACACAGAAATGGAAAGACATTGCATGCTCATGGATTGGAAGAACAAATATTCTTAAAATGTTTGTATTACCCAAAGCAGTCTACAGATTTAATGCATTCCCTATCAAAATACCAACAGCAATTTCACAGAACCAGAACAAATAATCCCCAATTTGTATGGAAACACCAAAGACCTTGGATAGACAAAGCTATCTCGAAGAACAAAAACAAAACTGGGGGTATCATAATTATAGACTTCATGTTATATTACAAACTGTTATAATCAAAATGGAATGCTATTGGTACAAAAAATAGACATTTAGGTTGATAAACTAGGATAGAGAGCCCAGAAAAAAACCCATACTTATATGGTCAGCAATCTATAACAAAGGAGGCAAGAATATACAATGGGGCAAAGACAGTCTTTTTAACAAATGGTGTCAGGAAAACTGGAAAACTACATGCAAAAGAATAAAACTGGATCACTTTCTTGCATCATGTGCAAAAATAAACTCAAAATGGATTAAAGACCTAAATGTGAGATCTGAAACCACAAAACTTCTGAAAGAAAATATAGTCAATTATCTCTTGGACATTGGCTTTAGCAACATTTTTCTGGATGTCTCCTCAGGCAAGAGAAACAAAAGCAGAAATAAACTGTCAGGGCTACACCAAAATAAAAATGTCCATATAGCAAAGGAAGCCATCAACAAAACAAAAAGGCAACCTATTGAATGGGAGAAGAAATTTGCAAATGGTATATCTGATAGGGGTTAATATACAAAATATATAGAGAACATATATAAGTCAACATAAAAAAAAAAACAAACAAGTAATCCAGTTAAAAAAAATGGATAGAAGACATGAACAGACATGTCTCCAAAGAAGACATACAGATGACCAATAGACACATGAGAAGATGTTCAACATCACTCAACATCAGGGACATGCAAATCAAAACCACAATGAAATATCACCTGATGCCTGTTAGAATGGTTAAAATAAAAAAGAAACAGTGAATGCTGGAGAGGATATGGAGAAAAAGGGCACCCTTGTGCACTGTTGGTGGTAAGGCAAACTGGTGCAGCCACTGTGGAAGATAGTATGGAGATTCCTCAAAAAATTAAAAACTACCCTATGATCCAGTAATTACACTATTGGATATATACCCCCAAAATACAAAAACCTGGGCGCCTGAATGACTCAGTCGGTTAAAGCCTCGCCTTCGGCTCAGGTCATGATCCCAGGGTCCTGGGATCAAGTCCTGCATCGGGCTCTCTGCTCAGCAGGGAGCCTGCTTTCCCCTCTCTCTGCCTGCCTCTCTGTCTATTTGTGATCTCTGTCAAATAAACAAATAAAATATAAAAAAAAATACAGAAACCCTAATTCAAAGTGATATATGTACCCTTATGTTTGTTGCAGCAGCATTATTTACAATAGCCACACTATGGCAGCAACCCAAGTATCCACTGATAGATGAATGGATAAAGAAGAGGTTTTATATATATACATATACACACACACACACACATAAATATATACATGATATACATAAACATATTTATATGAATATAACATACATATATACACATATATGTGTGTATATACACACACACACACACATGCACACACATACATGCAATGGAATTATATTCAGCCATAAAAAAGAATGAAATCTTGCCATTTGCAACAACATGGATGGCTCTAGAGAGTATAATGCTAAGTGAAATAAGACAGTCAGAGAAAGACAAATATCATATAATTTCACTCATATGTGAAATTTAAGAAACCAAAGAAATGAACAAAAGAAAAAAAGAGAGCAAAAAACAAACTCTTAACTACAGAGAGCAAACTGATGGTTACCAAAAGGGAGGTGGGTAGGGGAGGGGTGAAATAGGTGAAGGGGATTAAGGAGGGCACTTGTGATGAGCACTGGGTGCTGTATGGAAGTGGTTAATCGCTGTATTGTACCCCTGAAACCAATATAACAGTGTCTCTTAACTACACTGAAATTCAAATTTAAAATGCTTTGGAAGTTTTCTTTCTTTTTTAAAAAAATGTACTTTTGAGGAACCAAGAGACTTGTGAATCTATGTACATTTCTTACTTTCTGTTATACCTTCAAAGTAGTATTATAGTAATGATGAATTATTTTTAAAATATATGAAGTGAAAAAAGAAATATTTTGGATCCCCTGATAAAGACCCAGAGAAAAGTGAACATAAAAATACTGTTTTTATATATGTTGTGAAATGGCAACAGTTTCATATTCCCCAATAACTTGCTGTTAAATTAGCTGCAGTGTGCTTATGGGTAATGTCATCTGCCTGGAAGAAGTCCCCAATAACTCCAGGGACAAGACTTCCTGCAAGGCAGAGAAGTAGACTGGAGTGTGGGAGGTAGGTTACAAACCCTTAGAATGTTAACATGTTTCTGGTAATCCCTTTACAAAGAGATTGGTCTGAATTTATTATGAACTGGACAGCCTCTTCAGGGCTAAGTGGAACATTTTCTATGCTTCTGTGTTGGCCTGGAGGACCAGACAAGACCCTTCCCATAGACTCCTACTACAAGGTGTTTCTGCTGTCAGTGTGTGCAGCTGACCCCACAAAAGCATAAGGCTTCTAATGACCCAGGTTAAGTCTTTTGGATCCTTTTTCTCTTGGTGACTAGGGACTTATTTCTAAAATTAGTGATGCTATGAATTAACAACAACTAAAACCCATCAGAATGTAGAGCACTCCAACTAAACCAAAGGAATGGTTTCTAGGAATTGTGTCTCCTTAACTTGCATTAACTCTTTCATAAAGAAATGGTAGCCCAGTGGCTGTTTTACCTTATCTTCATATTTTGCACAGGGATATTTACATTGAAATAACAATATGTATGAATAGAAATCTAGGGAAGTATGATGAGCTTGATTTTTTTTTCATAATAAAAGATGCTCCTGGCTGCTAATATTTTCTTCACTGATACCATTTCACACTTGCTGTTTAAATGGAGGTTGATGTCCATGTACATAAAGAAAATAAAATGGACTTGAGTTGTCTTAAAACATACAGTCAAGTAAAGCTCAGTGGCTATTTTCTAATCCAAAACCAATGGGAAAATTCTTACTTTTGCTTCATTACTGAATTAGTATCCACTGGTAAAATCAGATTTTCATATCTGGTCTAGTGTCATGACGAGAATAAAACATATGTCAGAGGGCAAAAATAAATTCTATCTTTAGAGAAATAGGGCTCATTGATTCCTTAATAAGAGTTCCTTGTGGAACTGGGAGAAAGATATAGAAACCAGAAGAATCTAACTTTTAACTTTCATTCATTAATATATGACAGTTAAATCAGGTTTTATATTGTTAACTGAACCAGCAGAGTCAATGTCAATACAAATAAAGAGGAAAGTCCTTAAGACGTTAAAAAGTTGGGATTTTAATTACACCACAGAATAATTTTTAATTAAAAAAAAAAAAACCTTACAGAAAAACAAAGAGGGGGCTTGCCCATGTCCAAGTTGGGGAAGTAATGTTACGCTAAATGAAAAGAGCAAATGAATGGGTAAAACCTTTCCATTTGCTCAAATGTTTTGTGTTATGAAAACCCCCTGCATGCTTCTTCTCTAAATGAAGTCCTCCTTAATTTAAACCTACTGGCATTTTAAGGAAAATTTAATAAACAAACGCTTTCCTGGCCCAGAAGAATTCTGTGCTATGCAAACAATGAAGAGAACCATGACAGAAGAGGTTGAGAGACTGCTGAGCCAGGTTTCAGTTCCATTCCCCAGATAGCTTGCTCACACACAGAACTCCTTGGAAGTCAATGAGAGGAAATTAGTGTGCCACCCAGAGTAGAGAACATTGAAATGTGCTGAATTAATATTTTGGATCATAAAACCCACTCAAAGAAAATTCTTTCAATAGGGTGCCAACCAGAGTCTGGTTATATAATTCTTATATAAACCTTATTTTTTTCTTATGAAAGGAAATTTTGTTTTTTCTCAGAAAGAATAATGGTACTGCTTAATATCCCCACCCCAGAGTACAGTGTGAATAAGTTTATTTTATAAATAATTTTTAATTTTTTCCTATTATAAAAGAAATACATTCTCAATGTAGAAAATGTGGAAAATACAGAAAACCACAAAGGAAACAAAAGTCATAATAATCCCACTCAATCCCCTAGCCTGAGATAAAAACGGATATATTTTGATATATTTTAAAAATTGTATTGCTTTAAAGTTAATAACATTGGCATACATTATTACTGAAAAACATGAATATATTTTATCTGAATTATGGAGATCTATATATATATATCTACATCTATGTATCTGTTAAATAGCAAGAGCAACTTTTTCCAACAGATGCCTCAAAAAGAGAAGGCAGAGTAAAGAGAAGGCAGCATGGTACCCTTGAAAACTGTCACCTCTAAAATCTAACACTTTAATCTACTGATGGTTCCTTAGCTCCAGCATTTTAAAATCACTTTCTCAGAGTTGCTCTCAGAACCAATTTATGAACCATAAGACAAAATCGGTTTGTAGTTTTATAAGCTAAGTGCTTTCTTTAAAAACTGTTCTATTTTTTTGTTGTTTTTGTTTGTTTGTTTCATTTTTCAGGTCATCTTTATCTGGAGAAGCAAAGCAGAGTTACTTGTAGATCATTTGTGGGAAATACATATCTTCAAGTAAATTATAGTTTTTATGTGTATTTAAGGTAGTTTCAACCTCAAAAATTTTGGCTAATATGAAGTGACATCTTGCATAAATACTCTAAAATTTCATATTAGTCACTGGTTTCAAACCGTGCAACGTATCTGTGCCTGTTACATGTGCTAAAGAGCAGCTCATCAGATACAATGCTGACAAATTTAAAATTTGGTTTTCAGGGATATAGCGATGGAAGCAAACTCAAACTCCTTTAGAGGTTAGTCATTTCAAATATAGAGGTTGCAAGACTTTTGGAAAAGACTGAGGACACAGGAGACTGCATTAGCATGTCTTACTTAACAACCATAATGGCATATAGCTGTGGCTACGAGGTAAAAAGACTTGATATGTATGGATGAATTGTAGGCACTGTCTACAATCACACTATGTACTAACTGACCAATGGGAATAGTGGTTGGGTAGTGGGGAGGTTTAAACTCCAGTTATCTTTTAATGGAGGAAAAAGAGCAGGGAGATACAAAAAAGGCTTAAGAGCACTTTGCAAAGGGGCACCTGGGTGGCTCACTCCGTTAAGCATCTGCCTTTGGCTAAGGTCATGATGCCGGGGTCCTGGGATCTACCCCATGTCAGGCTCTCTGCTCGGCGAGGAGCCTGCTTCTCCCTCTGCCTGCTTGTGTTCTCTCTTTCTCTCTCAAATAAATAAATAAATAAAATCTTAAAAGAAAAAAAGAGCACTGTGAAAAGAAAAGCCTTGCATAAATTCAACATCTCAAACTTCTGATGACTGCCATCCTGAAAGTCACCTTCTTGGGTGTTTGTGGGATCATTACATTCTGATTTTTTTCTTATTTCTCTAACTACATCCAAGTAGATTTTATTCCATGGATCAAGAATCCTCTACCAGTTTTCCTGAGGAAGGTTAACTAATGAGTCATGCCTCTACCTCATGAAAAGCACTGTTGCATGTTGTTCCTCTTCTGTGTCAGGTGGCTGAGGCAAGAGCAGGCACATTAAGGACGGACGACTGAAGATCGATACTCCCTCTTGACTTGCTAACCCGTCTGACCAACAGGAAACCGCTGCCTTCCCTACTGGCAAAATCACCGCAACCTCTCCATAGTTTTTAGTAGAAAAATTTTCACTTTGAGAACAGTAGGTAGACCTAGGACTCACTCTTACCTAAGGGACCACCACATTTACTGCCACAAATGTCTCAGGAGTACAGAGTACAGAGGTGGACACAGGATTCCTCTTTGCTCTCTGCAGCTCAGCACTGAAGAAGAACAACATATTTAGCGAAGATGTTGAAGGTTGGGGTTGAGTGAGGACAAAAGGGAAAACAAACAAACATACCCGGAGGATACCATGAATTGAAATGGAAAGGGTTACAAAATGCTTTTTGTCCCCCAGGGCCTGTCAGTCCTGTCCCCTCTGAGCTCCCGGCCAGCCACTCTGTGGTGGGCATGTTTTACATCAATTATCACGAGTCTCCACCCTCTTTGAAGAACAGCGAGGTCCAAAGGAATAAAAGTTCTTTCTTCTGCAGGCTGAAAGTCAAAGTTTTGGGTTCTTGTTTGGGGACCCGCTTTTTTCCCAGTTGTTCGACTCTCGCAATGCCCATGTCCATCAAGGGAGATCACAACAGTCCATGGTCTTCTCTGGTCTTCAGTATCTTAGCTCTACCTGAACACAGCACAATAACCCAACAACCCGTAAGAGCGAAAATATCAGGAAAACTGCCTCATTACTGGACTGTGAGAAAGTGACATTTGAAATTTCTGAGCCGTTGGATCCTCATCTGTAAAAGAGAGAAAACACCAATTTCTCAGACTGATTATCAGGATTAAATGAGACTACGCCAGTGAAAATTCCGTATAGGTATGTATCGTGCTTTATAAATCGCTATTATCTTGTAAATAAATGCTTTCCTTACCACCACTGGTGAACTTAGGTTTTGGTTTGCAAAGTTTTATATGTCTATAGTTTGTCTTTGAAACTGGTTTGCTGGTTTCTTGAAGACATATTTTGTGACCCTGCACTTTGTGCCACACACGATAAATACCAGGCACACAGTTGTCCAATTTCTTTTCCCTGATTAAACTTTGCCATTGCTGTTAGGACAGATCTGCACTTAGAATTTCTAACCACTGCTACTTGAACTGTGCTGGGGCATCTGGAGAAAGGATAATCTTCTGTGGCAGCTTTTCTCTCCATCTTGACGGTATGACTCAATCCAGTCCTGTGCTGTCATCATTCCCATTAACAGCTACTCCACATGACTCAAAGGGAGAGATGGAAATGAGTTCCACTCAAGGCAACATAAAAGCAAAGATAATATAATAAATTAAGACTTCTGTTAAAACTTCGAAGACAAGTGGTGATTCTTAGAAACCTAGATGTTCGCTTTTTCCCAATTTATTCCAAGTACTCGCTCAGCCTGGTCACTCATATTTTTTTTCCTTATAGAAGCTGTTTTCTGAATGAAAATGTGGAGGTACCAGGGTAGTTTGGGTGAGTGATGTCACTCACTGCTAAGTGTGATATGTTATGATAATGTCACTGCTATGTGTGTGTTTTCTAGAATATCCGTTGGAAATTATGATGGTATTAGCCAAGAATCTCCTCCTAATGTAAGAATGTCATGTTTGGGGTAGGTCATCTTGTTTAAATTAGCAACACCCTGACAAAACTAAATTACTTGATGCGAAATTATTGCCAAGCATGAGTATTTCTGGTTAAATTACTCATTCAAAAGATGTTTATTGTTAATTTTTTAATTAAATGTACCAAAAATCATCTATCAATTTAAACTTGGAAAGAATACTAACACAGAAGAGGTTTACCAAGGCTAAATCTTAATTGTTTCCTTTTCCATAGGGTTCTTTAATATACAAAGAGAAAATTGAGTCTTATAGTCACAAGTAACATTCTAGAGAAGCCATTTTGTTTATTTGTTTAATTTTGCTTCCTTGAGTTTTTTAATATTTATCCAGAAAATACCAACAACTGCTGCTTTCCCTTTGCTGTTTCCTAAGAATAATGGCTTTTTTTCCCAAAGGGTATTAACATGAGTTGGTGATTTTCTCCTCTGTGCTGTCACTTTTCCCACATGATTGTGTATCTAATAGTTTTCTGTAATTTTTCATGTCTTTTTTTTGGCAGGGGGTGTCATTCCTCTACTAATGAAGGGGAGTGATCGTATTTTATCCTTATATAAGCAGTGGCTGGTAGAGTCTCTGTCACTTTTCAACTGAAGATACATGTAACAAGCTAGAGGGAAGAAGGAAAACGCCAGACCCTTCCATGCCTGAACTTGAGGCAGGAGGTTCAGGGTTTGATCAAGCTAGACTATATATATATATATATATATATGCTACATATATATATAAATCTTATATATATATTTATATTATTTATATTTATTTATATTATTTATATTTATATATTTATATATATAAAAATCTATATAAAAATCTATCTATATATAAATATATATAAAAATATAGATATAAAAATCTATAGGCAAGAATTTGGAAGAAGGAGCTGTGGAAATCCTAGCTCAGGACTTGAAGGCTGTCATCCTTCCGTCCCATGGTTAGGCACTCAGAGAGTTCATAGGGAAAGAGTTCAAAGGACTGTAGAGTGTTACAGGTGTGGGGTGAGGATAGAGAAGTAAAAAGCTCTTAAATACTTGCACAGATTACAATAACCATATTCCCTCAGAATTAAATATGATCACACACTCACAGAAGTGCACTGTCATGCTCCTTCAAATCAGCCATGTTTGATTGGGCTACAGTTCATTGGAGGAGGCAGGTGAGGGGAAGGAAAGGAACAGGAATATATCTAAACCAAGCTGGACCAATTCATTTCTCTATTACAGGAGTCTGTCATTTGGATTCAGAGGCAGCCGTGTTAGTCTCCGCAGTGGCTGGAAGTGGGGTGATGTAAACTATGGGGTACTGGGGCAGCCATCTTCTGCATACTGAGAAGCAGATACAACATGTAGGCATGGAACAAAAAACTAATGAGTTTGTGAGGACAGTTGAGAGAATGAGAGAACAAATACTTTCTTGAATTCTGATTCCATTTCCTGGTTTCAGCCCTTTAAGTACAACTACCCTTGGGTTCTGTAAGCTATGTCTGTCTTATTTCAGTGAATTGTCTCATTTGGCCTATGCTATTTTAGGCTGCTGTTTTGACTAAGAAAAGAAGCATTCAGGACCCCTGCAGAACCTCTCAGAATGAAGGACTGCAGCTTGATCCTTTATCATAATTTTTGTTTCCTTTTTCTTTTTAAGGTTTATTTGTTCATTTGAGAGCCACAGAGAGAAAGAGGGAGGGAGAGAGGGAGAAAGAGCGTGCGGGTGTGCGCACAAGTGGGGAGAGGGGCAGAAGAAGAGAATCTCCAAAATGACTCCCTGCTGAGCATAAGACCAGACACAGAGCTCAGTCCCACAACCCAGGAGATCATGACCCAAGTGAAACCAAGAGTTGCATGCTCAAGTGACTGAGCCGTCTTAGTTTTTGTTTTCTTTTAATTCTTTATTCTACATTAATTTGGCATTCATATAGTCAATTCAGAGCCTGCCATCTTTGCATTTATTGTTTCTATAACTTTTCAAACCACTTTCTATTACCCTGGTATTTTTAGAGCATTGTGTGTCTAGTACACAGGTCAAGTTCTCAGAGTTCATTACAAGCTCATTGACTACCCCAGGGGAGCTGGAGTCTACTGCTTCTACTACTCTGAGGTCACCTGTTATCTGTTAGAAACTCAGGCTTATGAGAATCCTGAAGCTCCCAAACCTGCTCTTTTCCCAAGAAAGTCCATACAAAGGGTCAGTCCTTGGAAGGATTGAATCCTGTTTGTCTGTGAACAGAACTAGAAGAAATGGTAATGATTATGTTTTTGTAAGGATAAGTGCAAATAATCAGATTCCATGAATTAGGGTTGGGATGAATTATTTAATTATTTTTCTTTTAATGATGTGGAAGAAAAGAAATTATTTTTCTTTTAATGATGAGGAGACCTCCAAGTTTTTAGATGGAACAAAAAGAAGGAGCAAGTTGTAACATTGCAAACTTCAGGTCTGTAAGTCACAGCATGGTAATACCCCTGGGAGTAAGTGTCTTTTTCCATTCTGAGGCTCTGAGCTCTCAGTTACAACTCAGGAAAGAGATCTACAGATGTTTGGTCCTCATTGAAATTTGGCACTCTTCTACACTGGGGTTCAAGTGTGCTTATTATTTTTTTTTTTTAGAAGCTAATAGTTCATTCTAATTTTATGTTAGGCTGTGTGCTAAATGCTTTCAACACATAATCTCATTTAACTCATGGAACTATCCAGTGAATTAGGTGCAACTATCCTTATTTTATTCAGAAAGGTTAATCAACTTGTGTAGGTTTCCATGGTTAGTATGTGTTGAGAGACACAAAGAGTTAAAGCTAAGTGAATGAATGATACTATATTCACCAATTCTTCATTCAGTAAATTTGAGTGCATACAATGTAGTAGACACAGCTTATAGTTGGTATTTAAATACATTAATGAATGAAACAAAAATGATCTCTGTCCTTATGTAGCTTAAATTTTAATGAAATTAGACAAACAACAAACAATAGATACATTATAAATTATATGGCATAGTAGAAGGTGAGAAGTGCTATGGAAAAAGAGAAAAAAAAACATGGTAAAGAGGAACAAGAGAGTGAGGGTGATAGGAATGTGAGTAGCCATTCTTAAATTGGGTGTTCAGAGTATATTTCAACAAGAAAGTAACATTTGCTCAAAGATTTAGAGAAGTGGGAGTTACCCATGTAGATGTCTGGGGGAACAGCAATTCAGGCACAAGCAGAAAGAGTTCCAAGTCCCAAAGGCAAGAGCATGCCTTGTGCGTTCAAGGAAAAACAAAGACGTAGGGAGGCCTGGGCTGGAATGAAGCCAGAAGCTAGGGGTTGAGTAGGTGAAGATCATAAAGCTCTTTGAAGGCCATTGTATGGCTTTTTGGTTATACTTGGAGTAAAATGGAGAGATGGCTACAGAGCCTGACAACTCTGCTCTTTCTACTTTAAACATTATTTTTTTTCTAATATTCTGATGATGCTAACAGAGAGAGAAGACCAGATTGAAAGGAAGATTGTGACACAGAACAATGGAAATCCTCCTTCCCATCTTTACCCACCTGATGCCTCTACCTTAGAAATCTTTCCCCCCGGTTTCAACATTTAGAAGCTTACTTGGGCTTATAAATCTTCTTGAAATGCACTATCTTGGCACTTGATTTTTTTTGTAAATCCCTTACATAATAAGATTGGTCCCTTTTTTTTTTTAAAGATTTTTTTTATTTATTTCACAGACAGATCACAAGCAAGCGGAGAGGCAGGCAGAGAGAGAGAGAGGGAAGCAGGCTCCCCATGAGCAGAGAGCCCGATGAGGGGCTCGATCCCAGGATGCTGGGATCATGACCTGAGCCGAAGGCAGAGGCTTAACCCACTGAGCCACCTAGGTGCCCCGATTGGTCTCTTTTTAATATCTGGCTGATATGAAATGTGCTCTCTCTCTCTTTCTCTCTCTCTCTCTCTCTCTCTCTTTTTTTTTTTTTTTTTAATCCTGTCCTTTATTACCAGTAAATCTGTTACAGGAGTGATATGTCCTTGAAGGATAATATTCTATTTGTATTCTGGAAATAACAGTGGTCACAGTTGTGTGAACTGTATTCCTAAATAATCAATCTTAAAAATGTTATATCAACAATCCCCTGCTTTACAATAGCTCTAAAATTGAGGCTATAATAAGTTTAAAAGGGAAATGGAAAATTCTTCATGGCAGACAAAAGGTACCTATTCAATAAATGTCTAACGGTTCTTGCTCTGCTGATTGTCAAGCCACAGTTCTCCATGGGTCTCTTATATTACTGCAGGTTTTGAGAGCAGAGACACTGAGAACCTTTATTTCAGAGTATCTTGTTAAGGATGTTTGTAGTGAATAGCCTTGGAAGATACATTATCTCCTTCTGGAGCAAAGGGTGAGTTTCTTTACTATCTGTAAAATAAAGATGATATCTCTTTCTGGGGCAAAGGTCAGACAGACTTACTGCCCATTATAAAAGATTTTGGTTCCTTTCTCTTCTGTAACGTATCCAGTGTATGTTTCGGTGTCAGTTTACTCTGTGGGAACTGGGGGTTGGGGAATCTGGAAAAAAAAATGCTGATAGTCCAGCTGCTGCTATTGATGTGAGGAACAAACTGTCCTTTGTTTCTGATCTAGGAGTGTCATGTCTCTGCTAACAACCAAGGCAGGATAACTGGTTAGGTTGCAAGTAGGCCAAAATCTCAGCCTTCACACTTCTTGACATTGATTGTCCATGAAAATTACAATAGAAACCTCTATTTATTTCAGAAGCATCATACATGTGTTTCTTTTGTTGTGTTTTTGGAAGAAGGTAAAAATATCCATTTAATGAACTTTCTTTTTTAGATCAACTACTCCCTCATACCAGATGTATTATTTGCCACCTCTAAAAGCTGGGAAAGGCAAAGGGTTGGATTCTGTCCTAGAGATACCAGAAAACAGTGCAGCCTTGGTGACACTATGATTTTAATCTAGTGAGACCCGGGACAGAATCTCAAGCTTCAAAACTGTAAGATAACTTGTGTTGTTTTAAGCTACTATGTTTGTGCTAATGTTTTAATGGCTGCAGTAGAAATCCAATGTACCTCCCAACTCTACATTCAGTGACAACATGCTAGTATCTTGAAACTAGCTATAGTGGGAGTAGTTACATCACTAAAATCGGCTAATGCTACAAAATAGGGATTTATTTCTTCAGACAGCCAGTTGTTCAACATTTTACAGCGCAGCCCTGGAAATAATTCCTTTTCATTAAGGTTATCAAAGCAAAGTGAAATGAGTTGAACAAATGTCCAATGAGCTCAATCACTTCAGGAAATCAATATGTAATTTGAGGATAAAATCACTGCTCATTAATATAGCAATATATGACAGTGATGAAGAAGGCACCTTGCAGATTAGGTTAGGAGGTGGGTAGAAGGAGAGTGATGATAGGTCAGAAAAGGATGCTTAAAAGATGGAAACTCATCCTTGTGCATTTTTAAACAACTTGTATGAAACTGGGAACAAAAGTGTCTTGGAAAGCCAAGATGATGTGGGATGGATCAGTAAATTTTCAAGGCAGATGCTCTGGTCATGTTACATATTTTGATATTTGGATTTCTTAACAAATGTCTTGCTATAGTTTACTTAACACATTCAGTGACGAGAAACCAAGCTTTGTTTGTTTATTTGTTTGTTTTTTATAACCATCCACATCTTTGAACCACTGTTAATCCTCGTTTTGTTTTAGACTGAGCCATAACCTGATTTGCTTTAACTAAACAATTCCAAACCATATGTGAACTCTTGGAATTTTTGGCTTACAGTTCTCCAGTAATTTGTTCTTTACCTAGAACTTGTTTTTGCCTGGTCTTGTGGAGTTGCATCCTCCAAATGCACATAGTATCCCTGTATAGATTTGTGGAACTTTTCCTCCTTGGAGTCCATTCTTTGGTACTGTTTTTCTAGTTCTAGTCGATTCCTATGGCTGCTCTCTCAATGCAACCGTACTGTCAGTTTTTCTGGCTTATCCTCCTTGTGCCATGGTCCGACAATTGTCTTCAGCTGGAAAGTTGGTGCACTCATAGGGGTCACTGCATTTTTTTCTCTTCTCTTTATGATCAAAGTCCTATGTGGCCTATATTCCAACATCTGAAACAGTTGTTTTATATATATTGTTCAATTTTCTAGTTGTTTATGGTGGAAGAATAAGTTTGGGCTATGTAATCACCTCATGGCTCGAAGCAGAGTCTTCTAGGAGGACTAATATATTAAATAATTAAATATTATTTGGAAATCTGACTATATTCCTGCTAATTGTTATGAATTAGGATCTTTAGATGAGATCTTAAAAACACAAACAAAAGGTCTGCTAGCCATACATTATTTTTCCTATTGGAAACTTTTCTTTCAGGCTTTTATAATTACAGAAGTATACATTTTCTAAAGATGATTCTCAGCTCTTTAGCGTGTTTTCATTCTATTCTGCATCCATAATTAAGTAAGCAACATATTTCCAAAAGTAAGAAATCACAGGAACAAGTGGTTAAAATTCTGAATTTTATTTAAAAGTTTAAACTTATAAACCTAGAATAGATTTTGGAAAGATTTCACATCCTCTTGAAATTATTATAAGTTTTACATTATGAATATAGAATTATAGAAAGTAAGTCTTGATTTTTATAAATGTTGTCAAGTTTCCTTAGACACTGATTATATCTTTCTGTGTAAAGGTCTTGGAAAAATTTAACAGTCTGAAATTTTATGTGTAAATCAAAAATAAAAATGACTTTTTTGCTTCATACATATTTTCTTTCTTTCTTTCTTTCTTTCTTTTTTTTTTTAAAGATTTTATTTATTTATTTGACAGAGAGATCACAAGTAGGCAGAGGGTCAGGCAGAGAGAGAAGGGGGAAGCAGGTGCCCTGCTGAGCAGAGAGCCTGACGCGGGGCCTGATCCCAGGACCCTGAGATCATGACCCGAGCTGAAGGCAGAGGCCACAACCCACTGAGCCACCCAGGCACCCCTCTTTCTTTTTTTTTTTTTTAAGATTTTATTTATTTATTTGATAGACAGAGATCTCAAGAAGGGGGAGAGGCAGGCAGAGAGAGAGAGAGAGAGAGAGGAGGAAACTGGCTCCCCACTGAGCAGAGAGCCCGATGCGGGGCTCCATCCCAGGACTCTGGGATCATGACCTGAGCCCAAGGCAGAGGCTTTAACCCACTGAGCCACCCAGGCGCCCCCTATATTTTCTTTCCTTTGCATGCTGGCTTTTATTTTTCAGTGGCAGTTTTTGTCATTATCATTCAGAAGAACTAACTGTAGTTTTATTTTATTTTATTTTTTTCAAGATTTATTTATTTTGAGAGAGAGAGTGTACATGCATGCAAAAGCATGAGCAGGTGGGGGGAGGGGAAGAAGAAGAGGGAGAGAGAGAATATCAAACAAACTCCCCACTGAGCTCAGAGCCTGATGAGGGGCTCAATCCCACAACCCTGAGATCATGACCTGACCCAAAATCAAGAGTTGGGTATTCAACCTACTGAGTCACCCAGGCACCCCAACTGTAGTTTAGAAATCTTAAAAATATATGTTTAAACAGATTTTGTTAATCTTTGAGACTTTTACAATGATCTTTCTAACAATAAGATCAGCATACTTACATATGATACACATCTCAGCCCACAAACAAATGTAACAAATGTATGCAAAAATGCAACCTTTATTTTCAATAACTTACTGTTGATTTTAGACTCCCATTCTGTAGGAATGAATCTGTTCTCAGTAAATTTAGGGTTGCTAAGATGTCAGAGCAGTTAGCATATCGATGGCATTTTCAGTTGATCCTTCTGTCTATGCAGACTGTTGTGTTATATTCATGTATCAGTGTCTATCTTGGGTGCAGTGAAAACATTCTGCTACTCTAGTGTTTTGTTCAGCCATGGGAACTCTCTTTGTTACCTCTGTGCTCTTCTCAGGTCTATAGGATCAGAACACCATGAAGGTGGCTCTTAGGCCCTTCTGTGTCAACACAGCACTCAACAACCACAATTTTGGGCAAGGCACAGACCTCTGTCTTATTGATTCCCCCACACCAACGGGCATCTCAGGCATTTCCTTGCCTTCCTACTCCAATCTCTTGTCCAATAGTTAGTTTAGGATGGAAAATAGAGCATAGCGCAATTAAATTATTTCAGTCTGGGAAATAGTATCTAGATTTGGAGGATGGGAAAGTTTGCTCTACTTGATCACATATTCTTCTAAATCTCTTTCTATATACTAGTAGGTAACAATTGCTGTCATTAATACTATCCCAGAACTCAATGCATTAAAACGATAACTGTTTATCACTTTCATGTCTGAGGATTGGTGGACATAAGCTGGTCTCAGATGGGATTGCTCAGCAAGATGGCGTTGGTCCACATTTCTCTAATCCTCTTCCTTAGTTCTGTGGGATGGCCAGGGGTGTACTTATGGTGATAGCAGGAACATGAGAGGTCAAGCAGAAACACACAAGCCCTCTTAAGACTTTAGACTTATAAGCCATATACTAGCACTTCTGCCTCATTCTATTGGTCAAAGAAAGTGACTTGTTAGGCAACCCAAAGTCAAGTGATGGGGAAATAGACTGTGTCTTTGTGGAGGTATTTCAAAGTCATGGCCAATGGCGTGGATATGGAGTGGGGAGAACTAGAGTCAAAAATACTCACTCCAGTATAATCTTTTCTGTTCTCCAGTCTTTGGAAGTAAAAAGACAGAAGTAGCTCCATTTCCTATCTGTACTGCCTCGTCCCTTCCTTTAGGTAGTATAGTTAAAACCACTTTGCTTGAGTGGAGGAAGAGCCAATGTGTAGAAATGCTGAAAATTAATCAATGCTTCACAATAATTCCCATTGTATTCACTGTCTCTCTGCAGAGTTCTAGAATAGGCAATAGGAGAATCCATGGTCAACAAGTTCAATATATTTCATCTTACATAGAAAATCTAACTGCAGTGTGATATAGTGGATGAACCTAGCCCTAGAATCAGAAGATCTAGGATGGACTCCCAACTATGCCTTGGGTGTCACTTAGTCTTGGAAAAGTCACTTCACTTCTAGTTAGAATAAATTAAAGTATCTATGCATCAGTTTCCTCAACTGTAAAATAAAGTTAAAATAGTACTTTCCTCATATTGTTGTTGGGAGGTAATGTATGTAAAATATTTAGAACAGTGTTTGTTCATGATATGTCCCCCACATGTTTTATGTATGTATATATTATGTTTCATTATTTGGGCTCTTACTCATTTATCAAATGAGGATAATAATAAAGTCTCCATTGCCTATCCCATATTAAATATATTAGTATTTGTCAAATCTTATACACATGCACACACACACGCATTTTGGAAATTATAATTCTAAATATATATGTATGTATATAAAATTTGACAAAAGACATGAAGAAAGTTAAAATAAATGAGAGCTGTTTCACCTATAGAAAAGAAAAAATAATGGGTAAGTTAGTCAGAGTGCTTATTATAGAAGTTGGTGATTACATATTCTCTGTCTACTAAGAATAGAAAATGGAATTTAATTGTAGCATGAAACGATTAGATTGAATTAAGGAATTTCTTACAATGAATCATTAGTATGCATTACTAAGGTTGCTGTTAAATTTACATGAGAATGTTCAAGAAACAGGTTGAAGTTTTTTTTCTGGGGTGTTTTAATTCTGTTTGAATGTGGGAGAGGAATGGAAATAACTTAGAGATCATTTCTGTTTTATAGTTTTGACTTATTTGTTTCACTATTTTTATCATCACTTAAGTTATGAATATATTTACTTTTGCTAGCTGGTATAGATAAGTCAGTCCCACTAGTTCAGCTTTTTAATGTTTTAACATATTTTTACTTCTGTTTTTCAACAAATTCCCTCCAATTTTCTTTTGCCTTAAAATGCTGTATTATTATATACATTACAATCTGTTTGTATTACACACAGTCTCTTAATAAGATTCAAACCAACTTAACTAAAGATCTTTTTTTCATTTAAATGCCTTATCATTTACATAAAAACCCCATGATGATTAAAAAAAAAAAACAACCCACATCTCTGCTGACATTAAAGTAAAATAAAATCCTGTGCATATATTAAATGTTTTAAATATTTCTACTCTTAATATTTGAAATCCTTTTGAAAGAGTTATTTACTTCATTTTCAGTTAAGAGGGCTCAATGAAGATAGGAGGAAAAATACCATAGATATTTATTTAAACTTCTGTTTTTGGATAAAGTATGCATTTATTTTCTAAAAAGTTATTTGATGGACTCAAACATCTTCTTGTTTCTTTTAATTATTCAGTTAAGTGATTTTCTATTGTTTTTCTTTGCTAGATATCTGAAAGATGTATGTGCTAAGAGGCTATGCTATAATTTACTAGAGATATTGTTTCTTCAGATTTTGCTATGAATGTACAATGTAAGATATTTATTCACTAACTCAGCAAATGGGATCATTTTGGTCTGCACCTTTAATATGTTTAAAAATTATTTGGCCATCTATATTACATATGTTTTTAAATGAATCTTAAATATAATAACTTAAACTTAGGACTTTGGGAAACTATGACCTACATTTTTGCTGATTTTTTTTTTTTTTGAGATTTAGAGAGAGAGCACTGGGGTAGGGGGTAGAGGGAAACAGAAAGAGAGAATCTTAAGAAGCCTCCCTGCTGAGCATGGAGCCAGATGTGGGGCTCAAACCTAGTACCCTGAGACCATGACCCAAGCTGAAATCAAGAGTCGGACATTCAACTGACTGAGCCACCCAGGTGCCCCCATTTTGGCTGATTTTTCGTTGTAAGAGGGACAGTATTCATTAAACAAGACGTGAAGCTGGCCATCAAATAGACCATGTTCAATTTGGCAATAGAACACTTAAGAGATATAGCCCCTTAAAATCTCTCCTTCTAACAACTTTGATTTCAAACTCTTCCTGTTTCACAGGCAAGTCAATGGCCCAAATTTCAGAGATCCTCCGCTCGTGAGTTTCATGTTTCACATGGATCCTACAAAACTAGAAGGCAAATTGCATTTGCTGGGGCCTGCCTGCCTTCCTATATCTGTGTGTGGGCTAGGGTGCATCATTTGAATTTGTCCAGAGCAGGGTGATATCCGGGAGCTTACGTGTGGCGTAATCATGCCCTAACGTCACCAAAAGCTCTACTGAATGGCATGTCATGCCATGAATTTGCCAGAAACAACATAGCATATGACAGCTTCTCCTAAAAATAAAGACTCATAAGGGTTATAGGCTCATTATTCCAAAGGAAGGGATAAACATCATCAGGGCTTAGCTACGACTAGCCATTAAAATTTTTGGCCAGGAATCTAGGGCCTATATTTTATCAGGAATTATTCTGAGGGGAAAATCTTTGACTTTATTCCACCATTCTTAACCCCAATAAGCTGTCTCATTAGTCTTAATTTTTTTTAGAATTTATTATGGTGTTTTTGCAAAACTTCTGTGCATTGTGAATCCTAGACTGAGAACTCGAGTTTACTAAGCCTTGACCAGCTATCACGTTCCTCTGGATTGAGGAGCTCTGCATTTTTCTTTTTCTCTGTCTGAGATAACTGTACCACCAACTTATTTTTGATGTATCATGAAGTACTTGGCTTAAAAAAGAAAATCTTGGTTTCGCATCCTGTTGGAGGCACATGACATGATTTCCTTTATACATTATGTACATGTCACCATAAGAAAATAATTTAAATCCCTTCCCATTAAAAGTAGTTAAATAATGATATATATTTAAACAGATTTTTTATTGAAAAATAACATAAAGAAGTCTCAAGGATAGGACTTAATGAATCTCACAAATGGAGCACATCTGTGTAATTACTACTCCAGTCAAAAAATTAAGTGGCAGCATACAAAAGTCCTTCTTGTGCCATCTCTTATTAATTAATCCCCTAACTAACCATTATCCCGTTTTTCAATCTTCTATAAAAGATTTCATGTAGTAATTATTTTTTGGCTTTAGGCATTTTACTCATCATTAAGTTTGTCAGATTCATCCAGGCTTTTTCTTAGAGTAGTAATCTGCTCACCTCCATTGTTATGTAGCATTCCTGTCAATGAACTTACCATTATTAATTCACTGATTCTACTGTTGGTAGAGATTTAGGTTCTTTCCAGTTTTAGCTATTCTAAATGATGCTGCCATTGATATTCTCATACCAGTCTTTTTGCATCCATATAGATGTGCTTCTATTTGGTAGGTATCTAAAATTGAACTCCTGGGTTATAGGATATGAGTATGTTCAACTTTAGTAAATATTGCTAAACTGTTTTCTAAAGTGAATTTACCAATTCATACTATTCAATGTATGACAGTTGAAGTTGCTCTTCACCCTTACCAATTTTTTATTTTGTTAATGAGGTTTTAATTTGCTCCCAGTGACTAAGGAGGTTGAGTACCTTTTCATACTTATTGGCCATTTAGATATTTTTTGCGTGAATTTACTATTCAAACTTTAAAAAAAATTTTTTAAATTAAAAAAAATTTTTTTTTAATTTTTTTGTTGAATTATCTATCTCTTTCAAACTGATTTAGGATTCTTTATGTATGCTAGAAATAAGCTGTTTGTGTATCCTAAATTACTCCTCCCACTATGTGGATTACCTTTTCCCTGTCTTAATGATGTCTTTTGATGAAGAAGTGTTCTTAATTTTAATGAGATCCAATGTCTCAATATTTTCCTTTATGATCAGGAAGGATAAAAAAAATCTTAATGAAGGTAACTCTACCTTAATGAGGTAGAGTTGTGGTTTAATTGATGAGGATTTAGAACACCATAGTAAGGAACTAATTTGGTATAGCTGTAAGCAATAGGGAGCTTTTAAAGATTTTAAAGATTATACTGGTAGTGGTATATACAATGGGTTGAAAGACTGAAGGGGAAACTCTAGTCTCTTTCTCTTTGTGTGTGTGCCTGTGTGACAGAGAGAGAAAGAGAGATAGGTGGTGGGGGGAGGAGAAGGGTGAGAGAGAATCTTAAGCAGGCTGAATGTCCCAGCGTATGGATTTGAAATCTCCTGAACATATCACACACTTCTTTTTTCCCATACTGAACAATGCCTGTTCACCTAAATATTTAATTTAAATCACTGAAGCATTTCCAGACACACCTGAAAATGTCAACATCTTCTCTGTGCATTTTCTACATTGATGAATGAAAGTGGCTATATTTTTATCTCTTGGCAACTTACATGAATTAGAACATTGGTTGTGCCATTTATGGATCTATAGAAGTCAGAAAAATCTGCTTTGATTTCAGTTGTGTTGTGTTTGAAATTCTGGAAGGGCATCTAGGCAGAGAGGTGCAGCAGGCAGTTAGTTACAAAGAGGGAGCATAGGTGAGATGCTGAATTCAAAGGATGCTATTTTTGCATTTGGATGCCTTTAAAATGATAGGAATGTGTGCGTATATCAGATGAAGAATGTAAAAGAAAAGAGAGTGTCTTCTGAGTTATTTCTATTGTGAATTTTGTTTGGGCCATTTTGGGGGGTGGTTCCTGTCTTTTTTGTTGTTGTTATTTGTTGATTTGTAAGACTTTCTGAAGTATTTTAGATATTAACCACTTCCAAATTTCAGAAATTTCAAATAATTTCTTTAAAATTCTTATCTGTTGGTTAACTTTTT
This sequence comes from Enhydra lutris kenyoni, assembly GCF_002288905.1. Classification (NCBI taxonomy): domain Eukaryota; kingdom Metazoa; phylum Chordata; class Mammalia; order Carnivora; family Mustelidae; genus Enhydra; species Enhydra lutris. The sequence continues at coordinate 69,421,674 of NW_019154087.1, forward strand.
CCATGATGTTATCATTTAACTGAAATCCTTAATAATGACATGGTTAAGATTATCCACTCTTGGCCTTCTGTTTCATACTTTGGGGCTTTATTTAAGTAGTACTTCTCTACCATTAGTTCAAAATATGTTTTGACATGGTACTTTATTTACTCAGTTGATGGCAGTTCCATCCTTCCAGGTGGTAAGACCAATTAACTCCGGTCATCTCAGACTCATTTTTCTTCTCTCACCCTGATCACTCCATCTATCAGGAATTCAGGTGACTTTAGCTTCAACATGTATTTAGCACCTGACTGCATTGTTCCATCTGTATTCCAACTCCCCCTGCCCCCTTACTCTATTTTGCATCACAGCAGCCAGAGGATTCCTTTAAAGTGTAATTTTGATGATATCACCTTGCTGCTCAAAACCTACCAGTGACTTCCCACATGAATCCCCAAACTTACCCTGTTCCAGCCATGCTGACATTTCTCTTGTTCCTAGCACATGATGGCCACATCTGCCTTTAGTCTTTGCACTGACTACTACCTCTTCTTGGAGGACTCTTCCCCCAGATACCTGCATGGCTAATTCCTCACCTCCTTCAAGCATCTGTTATTTTTTGTTTGTTTTTTAAAGATTTTATTTTTAGGCCATTTCTACACCTGCCATGAAGCTTGAACTTTCAACTCCAAGATCAAGTGTTGCATGCTCCACGGATTGAGCTGGCCAGGCACCCCAAGCCTTTGTTCTAGTATCACTTTCTCATTGAATCCTACCCTCAGTCCTCCTTTTAAAAATTGTGACTCCATACGCTGGCACTTCCTACCCACCCTTATTTCTTTTCCTCCCATTTTCACTTGTTTGATTATTATTAATTCTGTTGATTCTTCATTGTCTATCTTCTTTTTCAGAATGTAATCTCCTCAAAGCAAGGGATCTTGGTCTGTTTTGCTAACCAAGATGTATGCTTAGTACCTAGAACAGTACTTGGCACAGAGTAGGTACTCAATAAATGCTGAATCAATGTTAAATAAATTAATTTTTCAACATAATGTTTCTCATTTAGGTCTGTATTCCAAGCAGGAGTTTAGCTTTATTTCCCCTCCTAAGCTGTGCCAGTTTTTCCAATATCATTTACCAGTTTGTACTTTCTCTAAAGGTTTGTGGGTGTGAACATCATTGCATACTAAATTCCCTTATATTAATTTTTTCCAGCTTTATAGATACATTATTGACATAATACTATTAAAGTTTAAAGTATACAACATGATGATTTGGTACACATGTATTAAATGATTATCATCATAAGGTTAGTTAACACCTCTATTCCCTCACATAATTGCCACTGTGTGTGTGTGTGTGTGTGTGTAATATTTAAGCTTTATTGTCTTAACAACTTTCAAGTATGTAACACAGATTTGTTAATTATAATCACCATGTACATTAGATCACCAAAGGTTGCCCGTCTTTAGCTGAAAGCTTGTACCATTTGACCAACATCTCTTTCCCTCACCCTCTGGCCTCTAACAACCACCATTCTACCCTGTTTCTATGAGTTTGGCTTTTTTAGATTCCATATATAAGTGCTTTCATAAAGTATTTGTCTTTCTCCCTCTTGCTTATATCACTTAGCATACTATCTACTCATGTCACAAAAGACAGGATTTCCTTCTGTTTTGTGGCTGAATGATATTCCATGGTGTGTGTGTGTCTGTGTGTTGTGTGCCTGTGTGTGTGTGTGTGTAATTTTCTTTATCCATTCATCCATCAGTTGACACCTAGGTTGTTTCTATGTCCTGGCTCTTGTTTATAACACTGCAGTAAGGATGCAGATAAATCTCCAAGATAGTGGTTTCTTTTCCCCTTCAGATATATACCCAGACATGGAATTATTGGTTTATATGGTAATTCTATTTCTAATTTTTTGAGGAATCTACATACAGTTTTCCATAGAAACTATACCAATTCACCAACAGTGCACCAGTGTTTCCTTTTCTCTACATCCTCACCAACACTTGTTATTTCTTATGTTTTTGATATTAAACATTCTAACAGGTGTGAGATGATTTTTACTGTGGTTTTGATTTGCATTTTCCTGATAATTAATGATGTTGTAAGCTCCCTTTATACATGACTCTATTTCTACTCTGTTAAAATCTACTTAGCTGATGTTTGTATCCATGTTATTATATTATTTTAATTATGGTTTTGTTGTATGTTCTTATTTTGGTAGGGTAATTCATCCTCCTTTGTTTTTTTTTAAATATTTTATTTATTTATTTGACAGAGATAGAGAGAGCGTGAGCAGGGAGAGAGGCAGAGGGAGAGAGAGAGAAGCAGACTCCCCACCAAGCAAGGAGCCCATTGGAGGGCTCCATCCCAAGACCCTAGAATCATGACCTGAGCAGAAGGCAGATGCTTAATGACTGAGCCACCCAGGCGCCCCCAACCTCCTTTGTTAATCTTTGCTTCAAAGTTGTTTTAGATATTCATAAACATTTTTCCTTCCATATAAATATCAAAACAAGCTTATTAAGCTCCCGAGGAAAAGTGAGCTGAAATTTTGATTAGGCCATATTTATAAATGAATTTATGGATTTATTTGGGACTGAGGGAGAAATGTTATCTTTATAATATTAAACCATCCATTCAAGTACATGGAATGCTGTCTTCATCAGATCAGATCTTTATGTTTTTTTAAAGACAGTTTTAACATTTCTTCCTTATAGGTATTATTAACTCTTTATTAATTCCTAGATGCCTTAAAGATTTTTAAAAAATGCTATGGTATTTTAAAAACATTTATGGGAAAAAATATTTAAGGGGTGATTGGGTGGCTTAGTCAGTTAAATGTTTGACTTTTGATTTTGGCTCAGGTCATTATCTCATGCATCATGAGATTGAGCTCCACATTAAGCTCCATGCTCAGCAAGGAGTCTGCTTGAAGATTCTCTCGCTCTACCCCTCCCCCACTTGTGCTCTCTCATACTCTCTCTAAAATAAACAAATAAATCTTTAAAAAATATTTAAAAATAATTACTTGCAATGTAGAGAAATATTGATCATTATTGCAGGTTGTAGGATGATTTTAGGTCCAACAACATTGCTCAACTTTCTTATTAGTTTAAATAGTTTACTCTGCAAGTTTTCTATACAGATAATCATATCATCTGAAAATAATAAGTGACATCTTTTCCTTTCCAATGTTTATAGCACTACCTCCTCATCTTTAGTTATAGCAATGATGATGGGGATAATCATATCATAAGCAGCTAAAGTGTCTCTATTACATATAATGTTTGCTGTATATAACGTTTCTCAAGTTAAAGAGGTTCTACTATTATTTTTGTAACATCAAAGAAAAACAATACAATACACTGTGTTGAAATGTGTTGGAGTTTAATAATTCCTTAACCTAATCCTTACTTCTTTGTTAAGGATGAGTGGTGGAGGACAGTAGGAAGAAACCCAAGAACCAGAGTTACCAAGAAACTGTCTCGATCTTTTCACTGAACATTATGGCATTAGTTTCCCTTTGTAGCTTTTAATAGTCTGCAAAAGTATGATTTTTAACACTTAATTATGCAAAATATCAAACAAAAGCTAGACTATATGTCCACTCCTCTATTTGATAATTCTAAATATGTTTCTGTATTGAAAAGAGTTGTTACTGACAGTAGAGTATAATTTAGAACACTTTAGTGAATGTACCTCAAAATCTTGCCTTTGTCATAATTGAAAAAAAATACCAATAATAGGCCATAGTTATTATTATAAAAACAATATCTCAAACTTAAGAATTACAGTGTTTTAGAATGTTAAGTTAAAAATTGTATTTAGAGAGAGAGTGGAAGCTGGCCTCCATAAAGCTTTAATCTGAAAAGTTATTGCAATCAAACTTTGACAATTCAGTTCAATGGAAAAAATTCATTTATGAAGGTCATTTATCTACATTAACATTTCCAATTCAATTAAAAATATTTCAGGAGGTCTCTGTAGCTAGGCTAGTTCCAGCTAGACAGAAGATTTTTTAAGAATATGTGTTCAAAATGATGAATGTTCTGAAAATAACTATTTTTGAAAGAAAATTAAAGAAGACATGTCCAAGAAGTTTCTGGATTTTCACAGACTTCATCTTTCAGTTCTATGGGCTATAAGACCATAATCAAGAAAGGTTTTCACAGGCAGGTTAACTTCAAGATTCCAGGCACAATAAAATGGCAAATTCTGTCATTTTCATGCTGCTTTGTAATTTTCTGGTTTGAGTATTGGGTACCTGTGAACCTCTGATGGGATAGCATTTTTGCTTCCACCTGCACACATGAAATGTTTACTCAACTGCCTATTCTCCACAGAAGTTTGTCTTTCCTGTAAGAATTAGTTTCAAAATACCTCAGGAAATAATTCTTTATTTAAGAATGACAACTTTACAATTATAAGTTGTATCTTCTTATAGTCAATGACAATTTCCTTTTATAGAATGATAGACCAAATACTTCGGGAAACTTGTGAAGTTTAGAATAATTGTAACTGTGTTATTTTCAAAAGTGACCATTTTCTCTCACTGCCAAACATTCAGTTTTGGGCCAAGGACGTGGTGGTCAAGAGTGGAGGGAGTTTGGAAATTAGAGAAATATTTTAAGATAAGCAAGATGGAAAATAGAAAAGTAAGACCATCTGCCTCTTAGGAGATGGGCAAAAATTAAGCCACAAATGAAGGATAAAGGGCTTGCTTTTCTATCAGGCATTGATGACTAAAAGAATTTCCTCATATATCACTAGGAAATGGCATGTATGCACTTGAAACGTATTTCAAGACTATTTTTCCTCCCACTCCAAACTTCCAGCCTGTGCCAGCATCCTGGCACCAAACGTCCATTTCCTACCCCTATAATAGATAGTAGGGTGTGGTGGGGAGAAGAGAATAGAAATAGGTAGTGAGACAGAGTAGAAAGGCCATTCCTTTGGGTGTCCCAACACTTGGAGTCTGGTATCAGCTCAGCTCTGAGCTCATCCTAGAATAAAGTTTAAGCCCTTTTACTTTTCTGAGACTCATTTTATCACTTGTCAAGGGAAAACTAGGTGGTTCCTATGTTCCCTTTTAATTCAGGGCTTTGGTGACTGTATGACTGATCTCCCACTCCCCAATTAACTATGGCCACTATTAGGACCACTCTTTGACTCTGGTTCTCTTTTGCCTACACAATTTCCTTTCACCTTCTGTCAGTGCTTGAAGTCACCAGTGGTTCCTTCCTGAGCATAGCATTCCTACGTGGATTCTAGTAGGCAGTAAAGATACCATCAATGAAAGGGGAGGTACTTTGAAGTGAGACTCATTGGTAGGGATTTAAAAAATCTCCCTAAAAATTATCAGAGGAAGGAGAAAACAAAAGACCAGGCTTCAAACCCTCTCTTCCTTTTGTCAATGGGATGATTTAGAGAAGATTCTTGACCTCTTTGAGTCTCAGCCTTCCCATCTGTAAAATGAAATAATCACTTTCCTCATCCTGAAGGCATATATATGAGGCATAATCAAGACTCATAAGCTTTGAGGTTTTGGTGAGAGACACTGTAGGAGTGTAATATATCATTACAAGCTAAGTACAGAGCATCTGTACTCAAAACTGATAATATACTAACATAGAGACAGAGAGAGAGAGAGGAATATAAAGATGGAAAGTGAAATAATGAATAAGGAAGGAAAAACAAAGGGAAAAGGAAAGAAAGAACTGTAACAGAATGATGTCAGGCCAAACAAAAACAATTTAAAAAAGTCAAGTAGAAGAAAAGAGATGAGCTTAGTATCTTTGGAAAATAAAGAAATACGGTGCTCAGAATCTATTAGGAATTTACAATAGCTGTAGTAACTATTACAAATAATAATACAAATAATAAGTAAATTATAATAGCATGTGTGGCTTGGTGACATCTGTGTCTTGGTGCTGTTCCTGTGATTATGTTATCTTACATGGCAAAAGGATTTTGGAGATGTGATTAAGGTTACTGATCTATTGATGCTAAAATACAGATTATCTGGGTAGGCTTAACCTAATTACACAAGTTCTTTAAAAGAAAAGGGTTTTCTCTGGCTGGTAGTAAAAGAGAGTTTCCTAGAGATGCTTTCTGGCTGGCCTGGAAGAAAGTAAACATCATGTTATAAATTGTCTATGGAGACTACATGGAAAGTACCAGACAGTATCCTCTAGGAGCTAGCCAGTAGCCAGCAAGGAAATAAGGACTTCAGTCCTACACCTGCAAGGAATTGAATTCTATCAACAAAAAATATGAGGTTGGAAGTGGAGTTTTCCTGGAAATTCCAATCTCAGATGACTGACAACTTGATTTCAGCCTTGTGATATACTGAGCAGAAAACCCAATCACGCCATGATGGATTTACGATATACAGAAAGATGAGCCAATCAGTGGGCATTGTTTTAAGCTGCTAAACTTGTGACAATTTGTCACTCAGCAGTAGAAGACCAATATAGTATACATTATAATACAAAACAAAAATAACTACATTATAGCATTGCTCAATCAGCTAAAACACTTATTGATTAGCTTCTAGCAAGGTTAAAATTTATAGTCATGGTAGTAAAATTGTGGGTTTCCTGACACTGAACTTGACAGTCAAGGAAAACAAAGATAAATCATAACACAAGCCCTACTGTAATCTCATTTGATGCAGTTACAATATTAAAATAGTAAGAATTACATTACCATATATGTTCAGTTAACATTTTTTCGGTATATACAGTTGACCCTTAAATAACTCAGAAGTTAGGGGCAACAACCCACTCCCCAATATGCAGTCAAAAATACATGTGTGACTTTTAACACCCCTCAAATTTATCAAGTAACAGTCTACTATTGACTGCATGCGTTACTGGGAACATAAACAGTTGATTAGTACATATTTTGTATGCTATTTGTATTATATACTGTATTCTTATAATAAAGTAAGCTAGAGAAATGATGTTATCTAAAAAAAAAAAAAAAATCCTAGGGAAGAGAAAATACATTTAAGTACTACACTGTGTTTACTGAAAAAAAAAAAAAAATCTGTGTTTAAATGGACCCATGCTGTTCAAACCCTTATTGTTCAAGGGTCAATTGTATCTGCAAATTAAGCCACGTTCAGGAGAATATTCAAAAGGGCTTTTGGGTCAACTGTTTTGAAAGGAAGAAGTCTTTTTGCATGTCATATGACCTTCTCCAGGTTATTTTTGTGGATTTCTATTTTCTTTCATTAGACTTCCTCATGGCAGACTCTTCCTTTAATCAAAGATTTTGTTGTCAAACAGCAGAATGAGTTTATTTGAATTATATCTTCTCTGTGTGTTTTATTTTATCCTCCAAGAGAGTAACTGCCAAACAATGAAGGGACCCAAGAAAGGAAATCAAAGACAGACTAGGAAAGGTGGAAAACAACTAGTATGTCTCTTCCATGGACTCTCCCACTGATTCCTCCTGTTTCCTGTTTCATCTGTGTTAAATGTCAAGGTTCTGGTCAAGGACAATTTTAAGAAGTTAGTAGTAAAGCCTTGCCCTTCCTCTCACCAGTTAACCAAAAACTCCTCTTGACATCCCTTCTAATGTGAATAATGCCACCATTGGTCCAGCTTCCAAGACTTCAAAGCTCTGAGTCATCTTCCACCCCCCCACCTCTAATCCCTCATATCCTACAATTAGTTACCAAATTACTACAAAACTCTTTTTCCCCCCTAGCTCCACAGCCATTAACTTAATTTGACTCCTTTTTATGATTTGCCAGATTATTGTCATAGCCTCTTAGATCATTCAGTTGTCTGATCTTCTATCATAATCCATGGTACAAATCACTGACAGAATAGTCCTTCTAAAAAATAGTTCTAACCCTGAGCATTTATTTTTTCACTCAAAAAATGTTCAATATCTGTTTTATCCCACAGAATAAAATCCAAACTCTTTATTTTGGTATTAAGTTCTCCAATAATACATACCCAGTTATTTTCTGGTCTTATTTTTTAGTGCCTTCTGTACATATACCCTATTCTTTAGGTGAATTAGATTCCTGTGTTTCCTGAAATATGACGCTCCACTGGAAATGTTCAACCCTCTATTTCTGCCTATGTAATTGCAGACTATCCATTGTGATAACCGTCCCCAAATCCTTTCCACAACCAAGTATGGGTGGTCTAATCCAATCCCGGGAACTCCCTTTCTTTTGCAGAGATTGGTTTAGGAAACTTTCTTTGGCCCAGTTATGGCCAATGAGATGTAAAAGAAATTTTCTGGTAAAGACTTTATCTTTCCCATGAGGAGACTATTCCTCAGCTTTATTAGGACATGGTTGTGTCTGGTTGTGGTGCCTAAACTATGGCCACCCAAGCAAAGGTGCAAGTGAAGATGGAGGCTGAAGGAGGGAGGAGGGGGTGGGGAGATCATGATGGACAGCATGAAGCTACTCATGCTGAGCCTGGTGCCCTTTCTACCTCTGATCTTATCATATGGAACAAAAATCTATCCTTATTCAAGCCTGTCTCAGTTGCAGCTTTCTTCTTGCAATGGAAAAGATACTAAGATATTCACTATCCTTCAAGACTAAGTTCCAATGTTACTTTCTCTTGAAACTGTCCTCAGTTTCTCCGGCAGAGGTAAAACTGTCCTCTCTTCTCTGTCCTGTCTTCCCATTGCACATTGTTGGGTCTCTCCCTTTCAACTATGATGTGCCACCATGAAGGGTAACCACGTCTGCAGGTATCTTGGCTCACAGGAAAGGTGTTTCACTGAAGGTGGTCACTGCATTTTGATCCCTTTTGCATCCTCTGCAGGATCTACCATGGTGCCTTGCATATGCCATGGTGATTTGCTCAATAACACTTACTCAAAAAGCCTATATGTTGTTTGTTGTGCTTTTCTATGGTGATCTTTATAATGTAGCTATAATTCAGGGATTTTTTTAAAAAAAGGATAGTGGTCCTGAGATATAGATGTGTAGGTTCCCTTCCAAATTTTCTTGTAAGAGTATTTTTTAGAAATCAGCTTGTTAGAGGGGAACCCCAAATAGATTATGGCCAGTGGCTCCCTAACAGAAGAGAACCCAAGAGGTTGAGAGTTTAGTGGAGGAAGAGAGATGACATCTAGGTACTCTGCTTAATGGAGACTATTTGCAATGCCGATGGACATGACTGAGCAGATCTTTAGGAATTAATATTTTACTGATGTATCAGTGACTTTATTTGTGATAAAGGTGAATGATTGTTCTTTTGTAAATTATTTGCAGGGAAATACATATATTTTCAGGGAAAGAGGATAGAGAATTCATAGAAATTTTTTTTCTGAAACCAAAATAGTCAATAAACTCTATGCTTTCTTGTCTGCACCATCTCCTTATTTTGTTTTTAATCTTCAAGCCCTGACTGTTTTGACATTCATATTCAGGAACACAAAAATTATTTATAGATTTTGACTTTATTGCCATTTATCATTCATTCCTTAATATAAGCCTCTGATGACTTCTTAAAATTTTAATGTTATTAGATGTAATCAAAGACCATGTCATAGTCTTCTGGGATGAGAAGTAACCCACCCACCACTGTCAATAACTTGAGTTACGATGAAAGATTTTGGAATTTCTTTCTCCAGGGCTTAAAATAATATAGGTGGTAGATTCTCCTCTTCTGTAATTTGTTTAAATGTGTCTGTGTCTGAAAATGGGAAAGATCTGGCTCAAATTGTTTTTCAATGTTTCTTTCAGCCTCTGATGTTATGAGTGATATGTTTATCATACCACAGGGTTCCAGAAGAGACTTGAAGGAATACAAGTATGAGGAAACCTCAAAGTAGAACATGTAGGAGGAAGCAGGGAAAAGCTCTGAAGTGGCACTAGGGAGGAGGGCTTACCTATGTGGACTATTTGTCTGATGTAAGGTTTGGCACATGGAATTACGCTCTGAAGGAGCAATGCAGTGTCCCCCCACACTGGGCAGGCTGGATAGTTTAGTTGGCCCAAGGGAGGGCCCCTCGGGCTGAGACAGAGAGAAGGGTGTGGACCTGATCTTGGTGGGGGGAGGGTGCTTTTATAACTGGGCATGACTATTAGTTATGACTGCATCTCAGCAGCTGCTTTGCTCTTTAGCAAACACTTCTTATTGCCCCACTGGAAAGCATCCCAGAGTGAGGGCTTTCTTTCCTCAGTGCCTGCTGGTGGAGAGGCACTGCTGGTGATCCCTGTGAGTAACTAATGTCTTCCAAATTTAGTGGACAAAACAAAATAGTAGAAGTTGGAGATTACTGAGTGTGATTTTTACTAACTTCCTTTGTGGTTTTTAAGATCTTGATCTTTGTGTTATATGTTGGTCTCCCCTGACCTCACACTTTAATAATTAGCTATCTCGTTTTATTTTCTTGATTCTTTCCATAGTTTCAATAAATGTTTTTTGAGCATCCACTCTATGCCAGGCACCTTTGTCCACACCGAGAACACAATGCTACAATGGACCAAAACAACATGATCTCCATAGTTCATGAGTTCATGATCTAAAGTAGAAGGCAGGAAATTAAAGGATTAATTAAAATATAGTTTCAGTCTTTGAGGAGGTCTTTCAGGTTGGAGTGCTCCATCCCCAGATTTTTTCATGTCATGCTTCTTCACACATCTTTCCCATCTCTGATTCAATGTTGCCTTCTAAGAGGCTTTCTTGACTCACCCAGTCTCAAGGCTCCCCTCACAAGCTTCTCTATTCCATCATCCTCATCTACAGTTCCTGAATCCAAACATCTCTGGAAACTAAGAGAGTTTTTCTCTTAATTTCAATGCAAATTAATAAGTACTGTAATCTTTATTGAATTTATTATGAATATCTACATATTTTACTGTAGTTCCATTACTGTGTTTGATTATGAGGTGCTGTCTCAGACCCTGTTGATTTAACAAATAGTATGAGCACTGTATTACCTCTCTAAATTAAGAAATCCTGAATTTTAAAATATGTATAGTCTTCATGGTTTTGGATAAAGGATTGTGAGCCTGTCCTAGCAAAATTTCTCCTGTGTACTTATTAGTATGTATGTACTCATGTATTTATTTATTTTCTTAATTCTCCACCTAGAATGATAGCAGAGACCATGTCTCTCTTGTTCACTCTATCTAGAATCCAGAGCAGTAACCAGGTACTTAACACATTTTTTTAAAGCTTTTATGTAAAGTACCTCATATTCTCATGTAGTTTGGCCTGGGGAGAGGGGAGGCAATATCAGAGAAATATTACTAGAAAAATTGATGTCAAATCTAAGATTTAGAATATATAATCTTAAAATTTATATGGAACCACAAAAGACCCTGGATATCCAAAACAATCTTGGAGTGAGAAGAACAAAGTTGGAGGTAGCTCAATCCCAGATTTCAAACTACACTACGAAGTTATAGTAATCAAAACAAAATGCTATTGGCACCAAAAAAAAAAAAAAAAAAAAAGATACACGGATTAATGAAACAAGATAAAGAGCCTAGAAATAATCCCACACTTATATGGCCAATTAATCTATGACAAAGGAGGCAAGAATATACAATGGGGAAAAGACAGTGTCTTTAACAAATGGTGTTGGAAAAACTGGAAAACTACATGCAAAAGAATAAAACCGGACCACTTTCTTGCATCATGCCCAAAAATAAACTCAAAATGGATTAAAGACCTAAATGTGAGATCTGAAACCACAAAACTCCTGGAAGAAAACATAGTCAATCATCTCTTGGACATTGGCCTTAGCAACATTTTTCTAGATGTCTCCTCAGGCAAGAGAAACAAAAGAAGAAATAAACTGTTGGGGTTACAGCAAAATAAAACGTGTTTGTATAGCAAAGGAAACCATCAACAAAACAGAAAGGCAACCTACTGAATGGGAGAAGATATTTGCAAATGGTGTATCTGATAGGGGTTATTATACAAAATATAGAAAGAACTCACACAAGTCAACTTAAAACAAAACAAATAATTTGATTTAAAAATGGACAGAAGACCTGAATAAACATTTTTCCAAAGAAGACATACAGGCAGCCAATAGACACATGAAAAGATACTTAACACCACTGATCATCGGAGAAATACAAATCAAAACCACAATGAGATATCACCTCACACTTGTCAGAATGGCTAAAATCAAAAGCACAAGAAACAGTAAGTGTTGGTGAGGATGTGGAGAAAAAGGAACCCTTGTGCACTGTTGGTGGGAATGCAAACTGGTGCAGCTACTGTGGAAGACAGTATGGAGGTTCCTCAAAAAATTAAGAAAGAAAATACCATATGATCCAGTAATTCCTCTACTGGATATTTACCCACAGAAAACAAAAACACTGGTTTGAGAAGATATATGCACCCCAGTGTTTATTGCAGCATTATTTACAACAGCCAAGATAACAGAAGCAATCCATGTTCAGCAATAGATGAATGGGTAAGGAAGCTGTGGTACACACACAGACACACAGACAAACACACATGCACACACATGCACACATGCATACACACACTGGAATATTACTCAGCTGTAGAAAAAAAGGAATGAGATCTTGCCATTTGTGATATCACAGATGGACAACACATATTTAACTACTATAGTTAGGTATAATGAAAGTTTGGGACACTTGTTGGTCACTCCTGGAAGTTGTAGTTAACTAGGAAGTAAATAAGAAATGAGCACTGTTAAAAAGAAGTTTAAAAGTCATATCCAGACCTTGGTATTTCTTCATCTTATCTATCAGAATCTATCGGCCTTTACTTTTTGCCCTTCAAGCTTTCAGAATCCATAGAAGTACATGTGGTTTAAAACCAACTTAAATGTGAGCACAGATACGTGTTACTCCAAAAGGCAAAACAGCTAAGGCATATATATTATCATAGTTTATGATGCTTATTTTTGCTAGCAACTTTGAGTTTTCAAATAAGCTTCCATGAGTAGCATATTTCATGGACTGCTGGCTCCAACAAAGGTCTAAACTTGAATTTTATAAGTGATTGGGTCAGAGGAATCATCCTTCACTTCAGAAAAAGAAAGAAAGACCCCATGAGTTGATGAGGACTCTCTTTGTGCTCACTCTGGGAGCCCTTCCTTCAAGGAAAAAGAAAGTTTATATATTTTGACTTGTGTTGTAGATCCTTATAAAGATCTAGAAAGGAACTACCTGGCAATTTGGTATCAGGAATTGGTATAGCAGTATTGACCTTGGTTTTGGAGCCAGAGGTCTGGGTTTGATGGCCAACCTTATCACTCCTGGCTATGAGTTCTTGGAGGGTTATTTTACCTCTCTGACCCTCAGTTTTCCCACCTGTAAAATGAGATAATAGTATCTACCCCATAGGGAAGTTGTGGGGATTAAATGAGGTTATACTCATGAAGGATGCTTTAAAAGAGTGGTGAAAATGTCTGCTATTAATAGTTGATACTAATGGGATAGGATCTTTCAAATATCAGGGTCTTTAAATATCAGGGTACATTCAAATCCATCTGGATTGTTTGCATGTGGAAATTGACAGAGTGGCCTTTCTGGAACGACTTCTACTGTCATTGGTACGGCTTTGTGAAAGTTGTGCCATAAGAAGTACAGTTGAACTAATGAGGAATTTGAGCAAAATGCTAAAGAGTCTTAGGAAAAAGCCCCAGAGCAATAATACTGTGTTGAACACTTAGCACGTCAGGTAACATGTTTGAAATATTTTAGTGATGCATTTGAGAGACTTCTGCCACTGTCAGGGTGTCAGTTTGCTGTAATGGGAGCGGTCATGACTCTAAGACATGACAGGTCACGGGAGTCAACAGATGACCCAAATTCAGCACGTAGACCTGAGATGGTTAAGGAGGGGCAGGAGCATGTTCAGTTATGCTGGGGCTTTGGGTTCCTCTGTGAAAAATATCAGCAGTCCAGATTCTTTAGAAAGAACGTAAATAGAGGAGCGAGCACAAAACAAACAGACAAACAAACAACACTGGCAGCTATAGTGCTTTCCATTTTAGATGATCATTAAGAATGCATGAACACCCCCCATGGGGGGTTAAGGGGGTAGGAGAAGAGTAAATGAAACAAGATGGGATTGGGAGAGAGACAAACCATAAGTGACTCTTAATCTCACAAAACAAACTGAGGGTTGATGGAGGGAGGGGGGTTGGGAGGGGGGGGTTATGGACATTGGGGAGGGTATGTGCTATGGTGAGTGCTGTGAAGTGTGTAAACCTGGCGATTCACAGACCTGTACCCCTGGGGATAAAAATATATGTTTATAAAAAACAAAATTAAAAAAAAAAGTCTGAAAAAAAAATGCATGAACAATTTAGATAATCTAAGTCTGCCAGTAAGGGAAGCTCTTTAGCAAGGAAGTTAGTAGCACAGGCTTTGGATTTGGTAAAATCTATACTCATATTTCTGCTTTGATATTTTCTCGTGTGAGACCTTTATGCAGTTTACATAGTCTGAGCTCATTTATACATCTGTAAAATGGAGATAGTAATAGTACACTCATAAGATTACTGCATTGATTTAAAAAGGCAGTGTATATAAGCCTATAGCCAGTGCCTGAAGTGAGCATACAGTAAGTGGTTAATTTGTAGACCTCTATTTACAGATTATTTCAAAATTTTTAAAAAAGCTGACCTTTCCATCTATTTTGGCAGCACCCTTTCCCCAAAGAAGAGAATTAACCAGCCAGTAGCAAAATAAATTGCTGTGATTTTGTTTCCATGTACACTGCTTTCCTTATGAAAGAATTGATAAAAGGACTGCGATAGGCAATCTCTGAAAACTGGTTCCTCAGCCTGGCAAGAACTCAGGCATGGGCAATGATGGGACTTATGTGCCTGAGGTTTTGCAAGTGCTTGTACTCAAAATGGGGGGAAAAAAAAAAGAAAAGAAAAGAAAAGAAAAGGAAAGAAAAGAAAAAAGTCCTGACATTGCATGTCATCCAATGGCACTTGTGCTTTTTGGAAGGAACTCCCAAGGGGGGAAAAGAAATATTAAAGCAATGGAGTCTTACCAAACCTAGGACAGTGCAGAGGAAATCCTTTGTTTGTTGAAGAAATACACTCTTACTTTTACAGAAATGGGCCAGGGGCCAGAGGAAAGAAGCTGGGGTGGGGGGAAAAAAACCCAGGTAAGGTATACTGTGATGGAAGCAGAACCTGGTGTGAACCACACACAGGAACCTGCTTTCCACCTGCAGCAAGAATCAATAGCAACAACTGGAATCTTTTCATCACAATTGACCTATTTACTGCCCTGAGGACCCAGCCAGAGACAACTGCAATGTTGACAGAGTGGGGAGACGTCTCAGTGGGGCCTGCACAGGGAAGAAATCCAAAAAGACTTGGGGGCTGGGGTGTTGTCCTTAGGACAGTGAAACACTTATGTTCAGAGGTGGATCAACTATAGTTCTAGGCTCTGTTCCCTGGGGAGGCTTGGAGGAAAGACCACAGGCTTAGCTGCCATGGAGAATAGGACCTCTGCTCCTTTGCTTGGCTCTGGATGCAAAGCATGGTTTATGGATGGGCAGAAGGAGAACACTCTTTTGTACTTCCTGGCTGGGCTCTGCAATGCCCAGTGGTCCAAAAGAGACACTCTAGAGATGAATGGGTGTGAAGCTGTGAAGGTAAATACCACTAGCTTTACCCCTGTCTATTTCAAATACTCAACTGAAAAACAATCTCATAAAGGGAGCTTTATTGTATAATAACACTGAAAAAAGTCCAAAGCCTCCAGGGATTAAGCATCGTTAGACATTATTTTGATAGGACTGTTAGCAATGTTGTTATTAAGCACCTGAGGATAAACAGCTTTGCTCTGAGCATGGTTAATTGGATGGATCAAAGCAGCAATGGCAATAAAAGGAAGGATAAAAAAGATAGGGCATTTGTATCTTTGGGAACTCTGGGCAGCCTAGAAACTAATTCCGAAATGGGCAAAAAGGCAGGATGATGTTGAGAATCTTGGTTTTGGAATGATGGGGGGTATCACTGGAGCTAGTGTGAAGGGAGCCACTGGCTGCAGTCAGAGGTGACTGGGAGAACAGTTGTGCCCGTGGACAAGGCAGGACCTATGAAGAAGCAGACTGGTTGTCTTTCTTCCCTTCCACCGCCCCCGCCCCCCATGTTGTAGGGTTAGATCCCCTAGGTAGGAGGCCCTTAAGAGGCAGTGAAGAGGAGACAAGGGAAAGGAAAAATGAAGGTCAGATGGAGGACAGATAAGAAGATGGAGGGCACTTTGAAATCTTTTCAAATGCAGCGATGTAGTAACATTCAAGGAAATGGGGTGTTATTCTTCCTCTCTTTACCCCACTTCAAGCTTTGATATTGCTGTTCTGTGTTGCAACCTAAAGTCCTATAACAACTTTGGGAGTGAATGATTGACGACCTTGGATTTTACCCAAGTACTGCCCGCAGTAGAGAGCCATGAGCTAGTGCATGGCTGCCCTAAGTACCTTTCCACGTCTTCTTCCAGGGACAATTTTTCTTTTTTCCCTCTTCTCTTCCTCTTCTTCCTCTCTCCTCTCTCCATCTTTGTCTTTGTGTCTTTTGTTGTTGTTTTGCTGGTGTTGATTTTCCATTACTTCCAGGCATTACTTTAATCCTACCACCCAGGGTGGTCATTTGTTTTCAAAATTGTTGCGTGAGGGCGGGGAGATGGGCACCCAGGCTTCTGGAGTACAGAACGGCCACTCAGTGGCAGAGAATTTACCTGAGCTAACCCCCCGGGGCCATACTCTGTCCTTCACTGCTTGCTCCTTAGTCTTGGTGAAAGTCAAAGCATTGTTTAACACAGAGTTGTGAGAACACTAAGCCAAATACTAGACTTTTTGGCAGATGCTGTTCTCAGGAACAACACAATTTTCTTTACTTACCTTCATGACTGCGAAAGAAAAGAATACAGAGCACTTGAATTGCAGGGCACTGGGGAAATGAAGACAGTTAAGCAAATATTAGTTCCTACATGGTGATCCTCTCCTTTGTGTAAACTTTGAACTAAAACAACAGCCTCTTAGCAGAGCAGTTGAAGTTAAAGTGTTCTGACACACATGGAAAAAAGAACATTTCAAACAGCAGTCTGCCTCTATTCTATACAAGGCCTCCCAAAGGTTCAGGAGGATGAAATTAATGTGCTCCTACAGTGTCTGCTTCTTGCACTGGTACAGAATTAAGTAGGCTATAATTAGTTATTCAGTGGCATTGGAATTCCAAAGGTGATAAAAGAAAAGGAAATATTCTGGAGTCAGAGTGCCCCGTTTGACTATTGCCAGGGAGTTAATACATTAACGAGGAAATACTGGACCTAAATGGACTAAATTCATTATTTTTTCTGCTGCTAAAATTTTGTTTGGATTACTGAAAAAGATGAAGTGGAAAAAGGAGACATTCATGTCTCCTATGGAAGGAAAGGCCTGGTTGTGTCTGATATTGGAGAACAAATTTTTCTAGGACTATTCATTCTAGTGAAAATATTACCTTTGTGTCTCTGCCAATGGGAGTGTTCTAATTTGTGATTCAGGATTATTTGTCCTGTTGTGGTTGTTTCATTCTCCTTTAAAATTCTTCACTTTTTCTTTACTACTTGTTTTGCTTTCCAACTCCAGTTGATGTGCATGGCTGAAGAGTTTTCCAGAAGACGAAGAGAAAATGTCAGTGGGCCCTCCGCTACGCGACCATCAAAGTTTCTCTCTATTCCAAGATTACACACCACTTCCCATTCAAAAATAGATTTGTGAGTTTCTAACTGACAATTAGGCAGTGAGTTAATAAGGCCCCCTTCTGGGAATGGAGACATAACTCCATAACTTTTGTTCTATATCAAGCTGAGGCATGAAAATGATACCCAGCAAAACAGAAAAGACATTTTGGCCCTGAGCTAATCAGTGGGAAGGCCCTAGGGTCTGAGCGTCAGAGGTTGGACCACTGGGTTCTCTCCTGTAGTCAGTCCAAGACCCTCAGGGAATCTCTGGAATATGCCAGGATCATGCTGGATATTTGAGGGTTTCCTGGGATGCCCAGCTGCTTTGGCGGCTTTGTTTTGATCTTGTCCTTTTCTTCTTCCAAAAGATCATCTACTCCAGGTGTTCCGAAAGGTACAGGAGAAAATAACAGGGGTCCAGAGGCTTGCAGTTATTCAGAGAGTCCCACAGAGCACTAATGAAAATGTAGTTTTTTTTTAAGATTTATTTATCTATTTGAGACAGAGAGAGTGAATGAGCCTACAAGTGGGAGGGGCAGCGGGAGAGGAAGAGAGGATCCCAAGCAGACTCCACACTGAACGTGAAGCCCCACACAGGGCTCAATCTCATGAGCCCCAGATGGCGACCGAGCCAAAACCAAGAGTCAGAAACCCAACTGACTGTGCCACCCAGTGAACCCCTGGAAAATCAGTTTTAAACAATTCTGAAAGTGCTTACCCTGCTCTAGTGGGTTCCAATGTCTTTAGGAATTCCTTCCTCTTTGGTGGTTGCAAATCAGAATGAATTTCTGAAACTTCTCTGATCCAAAGTCATATCCTCCAGAAATCCCCCAAATTCTCAGAATCTCAGCTCACTTGGGTATAACAAACTGAGTACTTATGGGTTTATACCTATCGATTATGGCTTTTGGCCCATATTCTAAAGTCCTAGGTACCTTTCAGTTTCTCTACCTGTCTAGAATCTTAATTTGGAGACATCAATGATTCAGAAAGCTAAAAGTGATTTATATTTGACAAGAAAAGGGGTATATCACCTAAGTAAATTTTCCTGAAAATAATAAGACCTCAGTCTTTATTCTTCCAGAATAACATAGCTCAGTGGATTATTAGTTTCACCCTATTAGGAATTAGAAATACTGATTTTGCAACCAAATCAAATCCTGTGTTTATGGGTCTATGTTGCTTATATTTCCCTTGATAATAGCCTGAAAGGTCACTCAATTAAGACTCATAATATACATCTGACATCTGAAGTGAGGTCTGAATCTAAAGTAAGAAACTCTTATTTCTTTGATTCACATTAAATGTCAAGACTGTTGCTATTAATAATACGTTTCTCTAACACGTTTTAAGTTTCTATATTAAATAGCCTTTTATATTCCTAAAGAATATTTGAATAGGTATTTGAAAAACTGCATATGATTTACTTGTGGGAACAGAAATAACTCCTATTCAGATTCATGTACCTATTCTTTTGCTGGTGAGTTTGAAAACTCAGGGTCAACGGGAGGGCAAGTCATATCTTTCCGAATTAGGGATAAGTGTGATGGAACCACCTATGAAATCCCAAGTGGTATTTTTTTTAAAAAAGCATTTATGAAGGAAGAACACATTTTGAAAGAATATCAAAGTGATATTTTCATCTTTATCAGGATCAGGTATGGATTAAACCTAGTAAATTACTTTGAGTTGACTGGTTGGCAAGAGATAATGTGGCAGGTGTGGCATTTAGTAATTATCTGTTTTTCTAAAGTGATAGCAATTTAAGTTTTCTCAGCTTCTAAAGGATGGAGTTCCACACACAGGAGTATACCTTGAAGTTAAAAAGTCCAGAAATCATCTTCGAACAGGTTCTTGCTCTTTTTGAAACTCAGTTCTTATCTCTAATATAGATAGAAATATTCCCTCACATCCTAGTTGTGAGAAACACATGTAGTGTCATTTTTAAAGCAGCAAGAATACTGCCTGGCACATACTAGAATGTAACAAAAGGTAGTGATTGCTTTTACTGTTTTTACTGGCATTATGATCTAAATCTAGGGATCTATTCAAGCATTCCCTACTAGCTATTTTTCTAGGTGTTTCTTCTCATACATGCTCATCTTCTGGGTTCTGAACGTTTGGTTCTGTAACACAGCCTCCTACATTTCCCATGTGCAATGCTTCCACAGAGGAAATCTCCTTGAACGTTATTGGTTCCACAGGCATTTGGACTTTTGCTTTCCTGCAGGCTTTCTGGAGTCTCTAGAGTCTCCCAAGACTCCAGTTGTCCTTGGGAAGAGTCGCAATGATGAAGGCTCTTGGTTTTGCATATATTTGATAAAGACCAAGGAACTTAGGATTGTAGAAAGTCAGGATTGCTAAAAACCTGTACCAGGCAATTCTGTTTGTCTATTTAGTATTTATTTCTTTCCTACCCTCCTGAAAGCTGTAAGAGGAGAACACATTTATAAATATCTCATGACCCCATCTCAGAAATATTTCCCAAAGTTGGCCTCACCTGCTGGTGTCTGAAGTTAGTGCTCCTAGACTGTTCCAACAGTCTTTTAGTCTATCTTTTCCATCCCCTGCATTGTTTGCTTGTGCTTTTACTCAATGAGTCTTACTTATATGGTCTTTGAGGTATCAGGCACTGGACTGAAGATAAGTGGTAACTTAGTCTGTGAAAGCATCAGAAGCCGGGGCCCATTTGCTGGTGGTGCAAAATTCCCAAGCTCCCTCTCCCTGCTTCTCCATCTGCATCTTGATAAGGATGAAGGCTTTGTTGCTGGAGGCAGAGGGAAGATCTTACACGTGTAAGGACTTTGAGGAGGGTGGGTGATATGAAATGTCATAGTATTTGGATCGCACCATGTCTCTTAAAATAATCTCGCATTTAGGTGAGAAGGAATGATTTTTTTAAAAGATTTTATTTTATTATTTGACAGAGATTTATCACAAGTAGGCAGAGAGGCAGGCAGAGAGAGAGGAGGAAGCAGGCTCCCTGCTGAGCAGAGAGCCCCCTGCAGGGCTCTAACCCTGAGATCATGACCTCAGCCGAAGGCAGAGGCTTAACCCACTGAGCCACCCAGGTGCCCCGAGAAAGAATAATTTTTATAAAAGTCTCACTTTGTGCATTGTGGGACACAAAAACTTTTTTCAGAGTCCAGGAAACCAGGCTCTAAGTTAGTTGGGAGAGCCCTTCTCACTGGCTTCCAGCACCACTCTAGAGCTCTGCAGAGGCTTGTTTTCTTCACAGGTGGATTAGCACTGTTGTTAACGAGGTTTCTTTAAGTAGCTTCTTGGGCAAAGGACATTGACAAGCAGAAGCCAGAGCAGAGGAGGAGAACATTGCTGATGCCACTTGATGACTGCTGAAGACAGTCTGGTTTTCAATATTGAGACCCCAGAAAAACCCGGGGCAGAGGGGAGGGCTTTGAAGGGTGTATCTATGTAGAGGACAGAAAGGGCTAGGATTTTACAGGGAGGTAGGGGCCCAGGGCTATTGTAATTTGGATATAAAACCACTTTATCAGGAATGATTGATATACCAAAAGCTGTATGTATTTAATGTATACAATTTGATAATATTTGGAGATACGTGGATACCCATGAAACCATCATCATAATCTATGCCATAAACATAGTCATCACTTCTAAAGGTTTACTCCTGCCCTCTTTATTATTATAAGTTTTTGTGACAAGAACTGTTAACATGAGATCTACTGTCAGCAAATTTCTTTTTTAAAGATTTTATTTATTTATTTGACAGACAGAGATCACAAGTAAGCAGAGAGGCAGGCAGAGAGAGAGAGGCAGAGAGAGAGGCCGAGCAGAGAGCCTGATGCGGGGCCCAATCCCAGGACCCTGGGATCATGACCCGAGCCGAAGGCAGAAGCCTTAACCCACTGAACCACCCAGGCGCCCCTACTGTCAGCAAATTTTTAAGTATACAATACATTATTGTTAATTATAGGTACTATGCTGTACAGTAGTTCTCTTGGACATGTTATCTGACATAATGAAGCTTTGTACCCTTTGACTAATACCTTTCCATTTCCTCTCACCCCTAGCCCCTGGCAACCACCATTCTACTCTCTGCTTTTATGAGTTTGACTTTTTAGATTCCTCATATGAGTGATAACTTGTAATATTTGTCCTTCTATGTTTGGCTTATTTAATTTAGCATAATGTCCTATAGGTTCATCTATGTTGTTGAAAATGGTAGGATTTTCTTCTTTCTAAAGGCCGAATGGATAATAGTCCATTATATTTATATGTGCATCACATTTTCTTTATCCATTCACCCATCAAGAGATACTTAGGTTGTTTCCATATCTTGACTATTGTGAATAATGCTACAATGAATATGGAAGTGAAGATATTTCTTTGAGACATTGATTGCAATTCCTTTGGATATATACCTAGTTACTGGTTCTTACAGTAGTTCTATTTTTAGTGTTTTGAGAAACTGCCATATTGTTTTCCACAGTGGATGCCCCATTTCATAGTCCTATCAACAGTGTACTAGGATTCTCTTTCCATTTCTCCACATCCTTTCCAATACTTACCTTCTTTTTTTTTTTAAATTATAGGCACCCTAACAGCTGTAAGATGATACTGCACTGTGATTTTGCTTTATACTTTCCTGATGATCACTGATGGTGAACACCATTTCATTTATCTGTTGGCCATTTGCCTATCTTTGGAAATGTCTATTTAGTTCTTTGCCCTTTTCATCAGGTTGTTTGTTTTGTTGCTGTTGATTTGTAGGAGTTCCTTATATATTTTGGATATTAACCTTTTATCAAATACATTGTTTGAAAAAGTTTTCTGCAAAGTCATCTGCAAATTCAATGCAATCTTTATCAAAATCCCAAAGGCATTTTTTTAATAGAAATAGAGAAAAGAATCCTCAAACTCATGAAGGACCACAAAAGATTATAATAACCAAAGCAATTTTGAACAAGAAGAACAAAGCTGGAGGCAACATACTTCCTGATTGCAAAATATATTACAAAGCTTCAATAATCAAAACAGGATGGTACCAATATAAAGACAGATACACAAATCAATGGAACAGAATACAGAGCACAGAAATAAATTCACACATATACAGTCAACTGATCTTTGACAAGGGTCACAAGAATGTCCAATGGCGGAAGGTTAGTCTCTTCAGTAAATGGTATTGGGAAAATTATCCACATGCAAATAGCCACATGCAAAATAATGAAATTGGACCTTTATTTTACACCATACACAAATATCAACTACCAAAAAAATGAAAAAACCTGAAACCTTAAAACTCCTAGGAGAAAACACAAGGAAAAATTTCCTTGATATAGGTCTTGACAACGATTTCTTAGATATGACACCAAAAGCACAGGCAACAAAAGCAAAAATAAACAAGTGCAGTTACCAGATCAAAGTGAAAAGTTTCCATACAGCAAAGGAAACAACCAACAAAGTAAGTTGACAGCCTGTATTAATGTGCCTAAATTACGCTTTTAGGCTTTTGAAAACTACAATCATATTTGACTTCCCAAATGAATCTGAATTTATTTCTACCTGATTTCTACAGACCAAGTCCAAACTCCCCAGACATGTACACATAGCTCTTCACAGTTTGGCCCTAACAATATTCTGTGTGCCCTTTTTGTCCTCTTTTCCCATTCAGCCTGTTCTCTGGCCACTTTTTTCAGGCTCCTCAGATTTATGCCTTATGCCTCTTTCTGTTTTCTTATACCATAGCTTTCCCACACCCATTTGTTTCTGATTTATTTATTTTCATAAGTCTCTCCTTTGGCTATTGAAATAATTGTTTCTTTTCTCTCTCTCTAACCAGACTATAATCTCCTTGGGGGTAGGCCACGAGCCATGATTTAGATTTTAAATAAATGTTGAAAAATGCATAAACTTAGGGAGGCCCAAGGAAATTCGAATAGTAGATCACATCAGTTAAAAAACCTTGTATTGGATATTTGTTGGTTATCTACTCAGCATTCATTCTTTCCCACTTCCCTATAACAAATGTCAGATTTTTAGGGGGCAGACACACGTCTCCCACGTAGCCAAGGCACTTCTGAGGTGGTGGTCCCCATTAGTCTAATCAGAAGAAAAATGCAAGCAGTTTGCCTCAAATGTGATGCAGACATGCTGTCTCTGCATGTGTATCTTCAGATGTTTGCGGCCATCTGGTAACCATGAGGGTGGATAGGCCAAGGATGAAGCCAATACCAAGGCTGGAGAGATGGGGACAATCAGGTCCTTAATAACATCATTGAGTTGGAGCCTGGGTTCGGCCCTAAAACCCTCCCATCTCTGGACTCACTCTCCCTAAATCAGAAAATCCCTTCTCCCTTAAGATAATTTGAGCTGGGTTTTCCTGCACATGCAACATAAATCACTTGAATACAGAACATTATGAACCTCTTCTTCCCACAGTGTTTGGAGAACAAGAAACTGATGGTCTGGGTCACGCAGCATGTTTGTGACCAAGTGGAGAATAGAACCCAGTCTCTATACTCCTCCTACTCCAAACCTCTTTCGGTTAGGCCATACTTTTTCCCATACTTCAATGCTGCTACTTTCACTTCTCATCAGAGATGTAATAATTTAAGAAATCTCTTAGCAGTTCGTGGGTTTAATACTTAATAATGAATTTGAGTATATGGACAATATAGCTCAATAATTATTTAAATTTATATAGAGGAGCCTTATGGAAATAAAATAAAATAAAATAATAAAATGCAAACTTATGCAGCATAATTTTCAAGTGAGGCGTTTGGGACTCAGCTTTTTTTTTTTTTTAAAGATTTTTATTTATTTATTTGAGAGAGAGAGCATGAGAAGGGAGAGGGTCAGAAGGAGAAGCAGACTCCCCACTGGGCAGGGAGCCCAATGTGGGACTTGATCCCAGGACTCCAGGATCATGACCTGAGCTGAAGGCAGATGCTTAAGCAACTGAGCCACCTGGCGCCTCCCCCAACCTTTTTTTTTTTTTTTTTTTTTTAAACAAGACTGTGCCTTTTTTTTTTTTTTTTTTTTTTTTTCAAAAAGTACTGAGACCAATCATAGGAATATTGTATTAACTTCATAATTCTGAGTATCAAAATCAAGTTCTATAAAATCTGATGGGAATAAAATATTAACTGTTTATATCAATAGTTGTTTAAGATGAAACATGGTTATCATTGAGAGATTAGACAAAGTCCTTCAGACAACTTTCTCTGTAGTCAACCTTAATCAAAATGTTGACAGGCATGCAAAGTCATCTTAACAAAGGACTACAGAAGTGCTTATGCATATATGTACATATAATACATTTTTGGCTCCAAAGCATGATGTAACATTTTTACATTCTTTCCAGGGTTGATGCATCCCACTTACATTACATTATCTGACAATGTAACTGCACACTAGCTAGTCATCCCCTCATAAAATTGGTATGGTTCATCATACTTACCATGGTAAGCTGAGTTAAGTATCTCATGGTGTAAATAAACTCTCCACAATGATCTGGGAGCCACTACGAAGCAAAGTTTATCATTTTTGGTTCCTGTGACAAATCAGTAAGAACATTCTATTTACTTATGCAAAAAAGTGCTTTTGATGGGCCAGGTTCCTGAAGGCAGTGGCGGTTGGGGGAAGGTGCCTTTTCCAACTGCTTCATATTAAGAGGTCGTGAATGTCCTTCTCTTTTCTACGCCTTCTTTGTTGGATGCTCTTCTTTCCAGCTTTTTACCTCTCCATGAACAACAGCTGCGCACACATCACTTACCCTGACACTCCTGACAAGCAGCCTTTCTATTACTGCTGTAAATGCCACTCAATGAACCAGCCACTAGGTCATGCTCATGTGCAATGCAATCTATTTCCTCCCTCCTGGGCTCCAGCCTCACCTTTGTAATGACTTGAACCAGGGTGTCCCTTGGGACATCTGTTGTCCTACTCGTAGGTTTTTGATGGCTGATAAGCATAAAGTCATTATTTTCCAAGTAAGCTGGTTATGCAAACATGAAATTTCCATGTTGGAAAACAGTCAGCTAGTCTTGAATACTGTCATTGGAATTAACTTCTTTATGATTTATAAGAGAATATTTAATTATGGAAAATATTCTGATGGTTTTATTTGCTAATATAAAATATAATGTTTTTAAGAACATCTCCACCCCATATAAACCTATTCTTTTCCATATTCTTTTTTTTTTTTTTTAAGATTTTATTTATTTATTTGAGAGCAAGACAGTGAGAGAGAGCATGAGGGAGGAGAAGGTCAGAGGGAGAAGCAGACTCTCCATGGAGCTGGGAGCCCGATGTGGGACTCGATCCCGGGACCCCGGTGGGATCATGACCTGAGCCTAAGGCAGTCGTCCAACCAACTGAGCCACCCAGGCGTCCCTCTTTTCCATATTCTTAAGGAAAACCCATGTTCTCTTCCCAGGGTCTATAGAGGGCATGTTACAATAATCTCAAAGTCAAAATCATGAGAGAGATGGTAAGAAAATTGAAGATTAAGATTAAGAAGTGCTGCCGATATAAGATAAATAATTATAGAAAACAGACCAGCTCTAAAGTTATTTTGCTAGCCACTGGGAATATAGGAATAATTGTACAAAAAAACTCAACAAATATTACGTTTAAAAAGTAGGCAGAATCTTAGCTTTCCAAAATTATGACCTAGTGCTATTTTCTTCAAGTGTTCAGAAAATCATACCCATAGTCCAAATGTTCCACCTCTTAAAATTGTATGTGGTTTAAATTTAGACAGAAGGACATGGGTCAGATTTGTGGTTTATCATGCTCACTATGCCAGTATAAGAAAAAGCTTCTCTTTTTAAATCATGCTTGTCTTTCACAAATTCAATCTCAAAGAGCCAAGAATGTCCACTCTAAGCATTCCTTTCTGCCCTTAGAAATTGATTCCTAATTTAAGATTCCATGCTCAACACAGTGCTTGGCGCATAGTAGGGCTTCAAGAAATATTTGTTGAAGAGATGAAGAAATGGACGAATGACTCCCTTCCTGAATACGTTGTACTTCACTCTGCTCTGCCTCCTAGGGAAGGGAATTCCACTGGTGCTGCCATGGATCAGATTACTTGACCTTGGGTTTTCCTTTTTGAAACTTCATGGACTGCCTTCTAGGTCTACTATGTGGTAGACAAGCCCATGTTGTTTTTTCACAGCTTAAAGATGTTAACAACTAAGAGTCCGTGCTTTGGAGTCAGGCCGTCCTTGGTGTCCCTTCTCTGCTCTACCAGCTGTGTGATCTCAAACCCTGAGTCCCATTTCCTCACTTGTGGGGTGAGGATGAGAATCCCTCGCTCCTAGGCTGGTTGAGAGGACTGAATGAGATAACATACGCAAAGATTTAACATTCTGCCAGGCTTAGAGTAAACAGATAGCACATTCATTATTATTCTTCTTCTAATTTTGCACCTGCGAGGAAGAATCCTGCTTTCTAAAGTTTATTTTCACAAGCCTTTCAGTCTCTAAGATGTTCTCTTTTCCTTTCCCTCAAGAGGGTCACTGACCATCAGTACTTGTGTAGAATATTCAGGGACTATCCACTATTGTTTTGAATGTCATTTCACATTTGATATCTGATATTTTATTGCTCCTTTTGTCCATAGCAATATATTGGTTATCTTATATTCAGGGAACAACATTCAGTGATTCTTAGAACTCTAACTTCTAATTGATGGCCTCATAAATATTACATTTGGGCATTTCTTCCCATATGTTTAAACTAAAGCTCACTTGACTACTTGAATGTTCTGTGATACTATCATTTAGTTCACCATTTAAGTTTTACATTTCAAATGTTCCTTCTATCTGGAAACATTGAATGGGGATTTTCAGAGTTGAAGATTTAAGAAAATACTGATAATGAGCAGCACTGGTACTTGTTTTGGGAAGAAACATTGTTAGCATGACTCCAATGAGGTCCTTTTTCTGTTTTTCATCTTTAAACCTGGTCCTTATCATGGTGGTTAAGGTTTATTTTTGGTTTTGGTTTTTAAAAAAAAATAAGTTTGTACGTGATAAAAACATTATCGATTGTCATTTTTGGCAAAATTTTCTAGTTTGTTTGGTTTTAATTTTGTTTGTATACATTGACCTATAGAACTTTTGTATCTTTTCTAGTTACTGCTGTAGTATATCCCTCTTCTTTGTGATTTCTTATTGTTCCTCTTAAATTCAGAAGTTCTATGGGTACTGAGTTCAGATAAAAATTTATCAAAATTTTCTTCTAGATATTAATAGTTGCTTTTAAAAAATTGATCCCTTTAAACTTATCACTCCATCTACCATTCTTTTGCATTTGTAATAGCTAAGAATATGACTTTAAAATATGTAATGAATTAACTTGGCACCATTTATTGAGTAATTCTTTCTTCTCCACATATTTGATCTGTGAGGCTGAGCTTATCATATACTTAATTTTAAAAATATATTCTAGCATCTGTTAATGGGTTCTCTCTTTCCATGGGTCTAGTTACTGAGCCCTGCACTGAACCCGAGCTCTACTGTTTGCTTTCGTTTTTTGTGTGTTTGTTTTTGCATCTTATAAGATGTTTTACTGTCTTAGAGTTCAAGTTCTCCTCATCTATCAGGAAATCCTGTCAGCTTCATCTTCAGGATGATTCCAGAATCTGGCACTAAAATGCCTCAGGTTTACAACTTGCATTTGTAACTACCCTGGTTTCAGCCACCACCATCTCTTGCTGGCATTATAGCAATGACCTAGTTCTTCCAGCTTTCCCTATGTACCCCAGAGTCTATTCTCCACACCATAATCGCCATATGGATTTCAAGTGCAGGTTAAATCACGTTAGATCATGGCCACACAGTAGCTTCCTTCTTCCAAGTGCAATGTCCCTCCAAGGCCCACATGCCCTAGGTCTTACCACTTTTGCCTGATTCATTCAGCTCCAGACACAGGAGCACAATTTTACTTCAGGGCCCTTTTACTTTCTGCCTTCTTTGGAATGATTTTTATTCATTTTGTGCATGGATTGCTCCTCATTTTTGTCAGCGGTGCTGCTTAGATAACACCACGGGGACCTTCTCTGACTTCCTGAGGAATAACCGTCCATGGGGTTCCTGCCCCATTCTCCTCACCCTGTTGTAGTTTTATTCATAGCTCATACTGGCACCAATGTGTGTGTGAGTGTGTATTTTTTCTTGTTGATAATAGGAAAAGAATAAAACTTTATGACGGCAATTTTTTTGGGTGGTAGGGGATGGATATTTTCAGTGTCTAGTGTAGTTCCTGGCATATAGTATGTGCTCAATAAATATTTACTGAATGAGGGGGTTTGGGAATTTGAGATAATTCTTTGATAACATAAAATATTCCCTTTACCAAGGTTGTTGCTCTTTTTAGGCTATTTCTTGAGACAAGTAATATTCAGGCAAAATTTATGTATTCATCAAATATTTCCTAAAACCTCTCTGTCTCAGGCTCTGCTCTAGATGTTGTGGAATCAGACTGAATATTAAGATCCAAATTTTTATTAAGATAATATTTTGTATAATTTTAAAATTTTAAAAAATCATCCTATGTATTCTTATATGTCCTTTCTCATGTTAAGTTTATTTGGTTGACTTTTCTTGACTAAAGTTTTATAGTTTTTTCTATTTTTAAATAATCAGAAACAGAAAACAATGTAATTTATAAATCTAAGAATTTTTTCTTTTAAAAATAGCATATTTTTATAATAGTTTATGTGCAATGTTTTAAAATTTTATTGTTAGTCCTTATTTTGTTTTTAAAGATTTTATTTATTTATTTGACAGACAGAGATCACAAGTAGGTAGAGAGGCAGCAGAGAGAGAGAGGAGGAAGCAGGCTCCCTGCTGAGCAGAGAGCCCAATGTGGGGCTTGATCCCAGGACCCTGAGATCATGACCTGAGCCGAAGGCAGAGGCTTAACCCACTGAGCCACCCAGGTGCCCCAGTCCTTATTTTTAATAAAGGCATTTACAACTATGTATAGCTCTATCTCTATATAGAATTTTGGTGACAATTGATAAATTTTGCTCTTGCTTTAATAATATTTTAACTATCTTATAATTTTCTATCCAGTTATACACCACATTTATTTGGGACCATCCAGCATGGCTGGAGTAGAGTGAGGGAAAGAAAAAGAGATACATATATTGATTCAAATGATTTCACTACATCATTCAGATATTCCATGAAATATATTTATGGAAAACTTAAGATGTCAAAAACTGAGGGAAGCATGCTAAATTCAGGATATGGTAGAAGCAGCAGTCTGGGCCTAGAACATGCAAGGCTGCTTAGAACACATGAAGGAGTCAGCATTCTATTCCAAAAACAGTGGGAAGCTATTGGAGAATTTGAAAGATGGTGCTATGTTTTATGGCTGCTGGCTGAAGAGATGATTAAAGGGGACTAAGACAAAAGTTAGGGAGATCATTTAGGAAGTTAAAAAGCAGTAAGTGTTGGGAAGAATGATAGCTACTTGGACTAAGGGTGTAACAAAAAAAAAATGAGCAAATCGGATAAAGAAGGGACATTTCTGCTGGATTAAGTACAGATTATGTAGGAAGGTAAATAGTGAAAATAATTCCTAGTTTTTTTTGGCTTGAGTAATGGATGAAAGGTGTGACTATTTAGGGAAATGATGAGAGATGGGAAAATAATAATTTGGGAGGAAAGAAGGAGAGGGAGATTTTTAACTACATTTATTTGAACTATGCATAATTCCCCTAAAGGATTTTACTGCCTACTTCTGTCTATTTCTAAGTAAAAAAAAAAAAAAAAAAAAAAAAAAATCGGAGTTTTAAATTCAGGCTATTATATCCAGTTTCTAGTGTTATAACCTAAGGCAGTTTACTGAAGTTATGTGTGTCTCACTTTTCTCATCTGGAAAATAGGGATACTAATGGCAATCATCTTGTAAATTTTCTTGTTGAAAGTTAATGAATTTTGCCCAGTAAAAGAGTGTCTGGCAAATATTAACAATCAATCAATATAAGCTATTATTATGATTATAGTTAGCCTATATATTTGATATTTCAAATTTTCTTGGGAAACTTTCATTCTGGTTTTTGACTTACTGATATTATTACTTAGACAACTGTATTTAATAGAGTTCACAGTGTTCTGCCGCCATGCTTCCGTAGAACACTTTCCAACTGCGAGGCTTTTATTTTTGAAAGTCTTGACCACTGTGTCTTATAATTTTTTCCAGAAGAACATTTGACTTTTTGTTTGTTTGTTTTTAGGCCTGACATACCAGGAAATATCATCATTCTGTTGCTTTCTCACACCAAAAACATCTTAGCCGGGGTATCAAACTTTGAGCTGATGAATTTCTTCCTGCAAAACTGTGTGTAGCTATGGTTCCATTATCTTCTGACTTTTCCTGTTTAAAAGAAAACCAATCTTATTTTGGCCCTCTTGTAGTTAACTTGCCTTTCTATCTAGATATTTAATAAGATGTTTTCCTTTTGTCCTTGTATTTCAACACTGATAAATTAGCACATGTCTCTATAGAGATCTTCTTTCATTAATTTTGTCTCAATCAACATAAGGCCGAAAGGGCAGCAGAACAAGTGAAAACTGCCAGGTTCCTACACTGACAGACTGTTCTTCCACACACTCAGCCAATGAAACCACACTGCCATCAGCTTCTCCCCATCTCTTTCCCCCTAGAAAGCAACGTATGATCATCAGTACTTCTTCACATCATTGTTCCTTTATCTTCTGGGATATAGAGCCTCAAAACAGATATGAAAAATGTGGCTGGGAATGTAGTACTCTGCCAGTCTCAGAAAATACCATTTGACCCATGAGAAAGAGTAATGCCTCCCTTTTCTTATTGGTAAAAGGCTCTGGGTCACTGACCTCGATGTCAGTAGGAAGGTCTTCTTCCCTTCTAAGTAAAAAAGGCTGCTCTGTTTCAAGAAGTAAAACATGGGCAGCCTCCTTTTTATTCTTATTATTATTATTTTTTAGAATTAACTCCATTTATGAAAATACATCCGTAACTCTCGCAGTAGATAATTGGCCTTTGTTTTTATTTTGCATATCTCTGGGGGGGATTGAATGGGCGTTTCCTTGACACACCATTTTAAACTGCAAGATCTCCTTGATTTTAATTTTATTTTAGTGTTCCCATACTATCTTATCTCAGAAAAACTCTTCTCAACATTTGCATGTCATTTTAGGTCTCTATATTTTTTTAGACTAAACATGTTTTCTCTATTTCTTAGACCTCAAACTGCAATTTACATTATCTGGATTGTTTGCCTACTTAGATCACATTCTCTACACAGTGCTCAGCTCTTTACAAGACTGCAGATAAATAGGCTTATATACAAAATCTTCTATTTATAAAACCTCTCTTTGGGATACCAGAGTGCTTTTTGCAATTCATAGACCTTTTCTGGATTTGAATGCCTAATTTGGAACACTCTTACTTACAAACATGACTATTTCCCTTAAAGAATACCCATATTTATAGTGATATACAATATATACATATGTAAATATATTTTCATTTTTACTCTCGGTTTGTTTATAAGAAATTTGCTCTCATATGTCTATCAATTTGATGCCACAGAAGCCTTTTATGCTATTAAGCATTCACTGTAATGTGTATGAGTCCAACCCATTGTTCATTTTGTCTCTGTGCCCATTCTTTTGAGTGCATGAAAAGCAAGGAAGGTGAAGTTTTCAACCAGTAGAATCCAAACTAGGCAAATTTGGTGCACTCAAGTTTTTAACCCTTTTAAAAAGCCCCAAGGTTTTCCATCAGCAGCAGGGTGGTAAAATAAAGGAAAACAGCAGCCCAGGGTAAAAGGTGTAAAGGGCAGAAGGAAGACCCTGGAGAGGACCCCCCGACATTTTTTTACTCTGAGCATGGACTGTAGCCTTGCCCAAATCTAGCTGTCTTCCCTCCATTATCACCACCACACCTCATGTCCCCATTTTATTAAAACCATGTGTCTTGTTTGCTCTCCGAAGTGGGAGTTTATTCAGAAAGTATACAGGTAAGGCCAAGAAATTATTTTTTCTCTTTTCAAAATTCTTTACAAAAAGTGCCTTCATTTATTCTCCTGGTATCTTTTAAAGCATATATATGTATATATGCTTTATATATATAAATATTAAATATTAAATTAAATTATTACAATTATTACTATAATTATTATTAAATTAAAAATTAAATATTAAATAAAATCTTAAAAACATATATATGCTTTAAAAGACACCAGAAGAATAAATGATTTTCATACATATATATGTATGAATAAATAACATTCATATATATATGCAAATATATATATGTTCGCTGTCTTTATGACTGTCTGACTTCCTGTTATCCATTCATTCTTCCCTTCAAAAAACATTTATTAGTCATCTATAAACTCTAGGTGTGTCCTTGGCCCTTGAAGTTCCTTAATGAGTGAGACATCATTGTAGAACTTAAAGGCTTCATATTTTTGAATTGAATACAAACATATAAGAGAGCAATGTCATGATTTTTCCAATGATGTACTGTAAGAAATATAACTGAATGATAGACAGATATTAAGAACCATGGGACCCAAAGGAAAGACAGTCAAATATTAAAATGGAGGCAGAAGGCAATTTTGAAATGTTGTAAGAGAATCCAGATGTTAGAACTAGGTTTTTCAGGGCTCATGGGTAGCTCAGTGGGTTGGGCCTCTGCCTTCAGCTCAGGTCCTGATCCCAGGGTCCTGGGATTGAGTCCTGCATCGGGATCTCTGCTCAGCAGGGAGCCTGCTTCCTCCTCTCTCCCTGCCTGCCTCTACTTACTTGTGATTTCTCTCTCTGTGTGTCAAATAAGTAAATAAAATCTTAAAAAAAAAAAAAGAACTAGGTTTTTCATCACAGTACTTTTATAGATGGGTGTGAATGTTAAATTTCAGTGACTCCATACTTGAAAATATTGCCTGAGTGTTTTTCAGACTGATTGTTGAAGAAGAAAGTATACTCAGCTCACAGTACTCTAGATGCAAATGATGACAGATTCATGACTCCCTCTCCCTTAGCATGTTTTTAATATGCTTTTAACATGCTTAGGGAAAACCCTCTAAATAGTTAAAGTTCTAAAAAGCTGGACTATGAAGTTAATTCATATTTTTCTATAAATATTACAAAGTATAAAACAACAGTTATTTTGAAGAAGAAATAAGAAAAAGTGTGATCATTTTGTCTAGTTATGAGGATATGGGTACTCTGAGCTACAAAGAATATATTTCTCTTTCTTCACATAAAAATATTTTTTTATCTGTTTTATTATGAGAAGCCCTGGGAAATAGAAAATTTCTCTTTTTTCTTTTTTTTTTTAAATTAAGTTTAAAAAGCCCCTTTCTACTTTGTTGAAAATTTCCCCTGAAAATATGCCCTTGAACACCAATTGCATTTTTGTCACACTGGAAAATAACATGATTTCACTCCCTCTACCCCAGGGGTTGCCAAAGTAGAAGCAGAAATTACTTTGTGGCCCACCACCATGGAGAGAAAATGGTTCTTCTCGCATGGCATAATGCAGGCCTCAAATCATTCCAAATCTCTCTTACCCTTGTTTAAGTATAGCTCAGGAACTCATGCTAGGTGGAGTTGTTGCTAAATGGGACACACTATTTTCCACAGAGAGCTTGTGGGACACCCAAGTAGGCCACCAGGGTGTTGGGGAGAACCAGAAAAACAAAGGTATGAGGCCTTTCCTCCCACTCCACCCTCCAATTGCAGGGTTATCAAACCAGGGCACTGAGCAGGCTAGTGGCTGAAGGATTTGGGGTTTGGATGAAAGAACAGGAGGGTGGGAAGCAACATTACAGAAAACTGATCCGATTAAATACCCAAAGCAAGTTCAAGACATTTCAAGAGCTCTTCTATTTAAAAAAAAAAAAAAAAAAATACTGTTTTGCTTTCCATGAAAAATTCATGAAACAAAACCTAGGAATTTCTCACAGTGCACGCAGGGGGATGGGTGTTTCCACTTCAGAGCCAGCTGAATGAGAGACAAGTAATGTGGAATATCGTTTCTGCGAACATGATTATAGAATATGCCTAGACACTTAGGAACGATTTGTAGTCATAGCCTTCTTCGGAAATGCTGCAACCTCTCCTGTGGGTTCAAGGGCACTTCTCAGTTGAACGTAAAAACTGAGGAGAGACTATCAAGAGGCAGATTGAAATTTTCCCTTATCTGTGAGCCAACCAGATGCTCTCCCTGTTCAGAAAAATCACTTCAGTTTAACAAGCGTGTTGGCGGCAGTTCCCTTGGAGTTCCCGGAGTGTTCCTGGGGCACACACGGAGTTGTTGTTTGAGCCCCTTCCTTAGGTGCGCAGAGCCTCTCTCTCCTGCTGCTGCCCCTCAGCCACTTTCCCTCCACCCGCACCCCCGTGGAAGGCTAAACCGATGGTACAGATGCACCTGAAAGAACTCACAGTACAATGTGGTTGTCGCATGGGAGCTGACGTTAAGTGACAGATGGGAGATCAGCAAGTGCACAGAGAAGATGTTTGGACGTTTCCAAAACCTCCCAACAGGCTAAAACCCCCTTCATTCCCTGTCTGGGCTTCCCCTAAGTGCTAGTGAGCACAGGCAGCTTAACCAAGGTTTTAAGATCATCCAGACACACCATTTGTGGAAAGGAGAAGTTATGAAAACAGTTTCTGCTTTTAGTGTTATGGTCTGATTGCTCTGATTCTTAAATTAAGGGTCATTCTGCGTTTTTTGAATCCCCTTTGTGCTTCTCTGCCCAACCACTTTTCACCCATTCAACTTCCTGTTCCTCCCTTGTATCCCGTTCTTTGTATGACTTGGCACCTCGGAACTTCACATGTCCGGAATACTTTCTGAGCAAATATTTTATTGAACTTCCTAAAAATACAGAGGTAGAATGAAAATATGGCCATGTCAATAAAGGGGATGGAGTGCTTATGTTTACTAGAAAACGTGCATAAATGTGCTGATGTAGGATTCTCTCATTCTGTCTCCACTGTGATTCCTTGCAGTGTTAAAAATGCCATTAGGACAGAAATAAACTCATGGCAATTTCCACATGCCTTTCTGAACATCAATTTCCATAGTAATATGTTTTTGAAGTTCAGGACAGTCTGTTCTGCCATAACGTGATGGTTGTGTTCCTCAAAAAGTCTCTGTTATCAATCAATCAATTAATAAAAATAAAAATAATAAAAAATGTAAAAAAGGAAGGAAAGAAAAAGAAAAAAAAACATGATGAAAAGAATTGCTGGAAAAGATATGGTTCAGAGATAGAGAGATAGGTTAATTTTCTAGTGATGATGTATATAAGTGTTTGGGTGCATGTTTGAAAAAGGTAACCTATAGGTGCTTAGATATACAGTCTGAAGTTTACTGAGCAAAGCCAGCATTTGATTATTTTCCTATTAGCATTTTCCTATTACCACCAACACTCTTTTTAACCTAGCATCTTTACACACACTTTGTTGTCATTATTACTTTGTCACTCATCAGAAGCATAAACCAAGCAAAAAGCCACCAACCAAACTCTGTCATTAGGGCAATGACTTTCTTCTTCCCAGGTGCTAATTTCTGCTCAAAATTATCTTACTACCTAATGCAGTCTGGTAAAAGCAAAGCATGTGTCCTAATGAACAAATTTCATTATATCTAACCGGTTCAGTGGTAAGTTGTACTGCATTTGTGGATGCAAAACGCAAGTCAGGAGTTAAAATTAAATGTAAGTTGATTTTGGATCAAAATAAACAGCATTTTTGAGGTTGAAATATTATCTAACTGTTGACATTTGCTGAGAATCTTTTATTCCTTTGCATGCTGTAAACTGTTGAGACAGGTGCCAAAAATGATCTTTTCTGAGGAATGCTCCATCCTTCTCCTGGGACATTTATTGCTGTTTTATTTTTGTCTTTTCTTTTTAATGGGATTAAAATGCTGACTTTGCATTGGCCTCTTGTGATGGTTTGTAACTACACACTAAAAAATAGCGGGGCTTAACGACAATGCCCCAAATTCTGATAATTAGGATACACTCTCCAATATATTTTCAAGTAAGTTTGCAGGACCACGAAGAAGCTGCACAGATTTAATGAGGGTGAACCAGGTATTACTAAAGAGCTTTTCCAAAGCAGGGAGCGCTGAGTTAAAGGAAAGCAAGCAAAATTCCTTTTCTCCCTCCCAACTAAAGAGACCAGTGAACTTGCCAAGTGAAAACTCTAAGTCCCAAGAAATACCCTGAACACAGAAAAATAAGCACATAGATGAATGCCTCCCCTCTTCGTGTTGGTCTGAGGCCGACTGACAGCACCAGGTGGCAGCCCTCGGGAGCTGCCCGCTGCAGATGCCCTACCTGACAGCCAAAAGCTGGCAGGAGCTGAGCAGCAACATGTGCTTCCTGTGGAGGGCAACGGTCAGCAGGTGGGATCGGCAGACTGCGTGCTTTCCTGAGCCTGTCCTCCTGTGTGGTCATCTGGGCCGCCTTCCCCGAGGGCTCGGAGGGCCTGGAACACGACATTTTCTCAGTACGGTGCTGGAAGCTGTTCAGAGGCAATTACGCTGGATGTCACTGTGGAATAGATGACTTAGAGGTTCCACGCAAATTGACGTTTGAGGCCAGCTTGAAATTACATGAGATTTGGGACTTTGACCAAAGTCGGTCTGAATCCCCCTGCACTCCCCTTCGGGTCATCTTCCTTTAATCATTTACTAAGGTTTTTCTGGTTAGGTCACCGATGAGTGGATGACGTCAATCTCCCCGTCTGTTTCCCCCACCCACCCTTTCAGGACTGTACAGAAGGCCGTATTAATTTGTCCTTTTGGCGGCTGTCAAGACAGCTAATAGGAAACTCATTTCTGAACCTCAAGAAATTGACTCTTCTGCTTTGTATTGTATGTGTCAGAGGCAAAGAGCCAGGGCTCATGTGTGATGAAAGCCACGGTGCCATAGCCCTTTGCTGTGGTCTGTCTGTGCGCTTTTACAAAGAGAGAGACATCAAGGGAATTAAACAGATTCGACTTAGGAGAATAATAAGAACTTGCCCTTCAGGGTGGGAAGCACAAATGCCCATGCTCAGAACGATAGCATCTTGTGTCTCAGGTGATCACTTCATTTTTCTTGATATCCTGTTAAAACACTAGATTGTGACGCTCAGAAAATTGTTTAAGGGGTAGCAAAGCTGGAAAGCATCCTCTATCCCTACTTTGTCATGTAAGTGCATGACCATGCCTTTGCTAGGGTGTAATATTTCTCAGATTTCAGAGTTAGCTAGACTATGTACACATTTTGTTTTCATCTTTCAATCACAGAATCCACTGGGAAACCTTAATAAGGAAGGTGATGTCTGCTTCCTCTGATCAGAAGAGCTTGGTTAATGATACTCCAAAGCCAGGGAAAGGCAATCAATGGTTTGGGTGAAATTTGGAGGAGAACTCAGAAGTTGACATGAACTGTGGGGTAGCTCCCTTGACAAAAACCGATGTTTCAGCAAACTTGGCATCAAAATGCATTCTATGATATATTAAGTGAATGTATCTCATTTTTCATTAGTCTTATTTTGTGTTCATTCAAGGAACATTTACAAGAACCTATTATGTGCCAGGTTCTGTGTTGAACCCTGGAGATCAAATGATAAATAAGACACAGTCTCTGGGACGCCTGGGTGCTCAGTGGGTTAAGCTTCTGCCCTCAGCTCAGGTCATGGTCTCAGGGACCTGGGATCGAGCCCAGCATTGGGCTCTCTACTCAGCAGGGAACCTGCGTCCCGCTCTGCCTCTGCCTGCCTCTCCGCCTACTTGTGATCTCTCTCTGTCAAATAAATAAATAAAATCTAAAAAAAAAAAAAAAAGACACAGTCTCTGGCCTTAAGCAGATTATGGTTGAGTAGGGGAGACAGACATATAAGCAAGCAACTTCAGTTCCTTGTATTAGGACCTGAAATACAGGGTTAATTGGTAGCACAGAGGAGGGAGTTCCTAGCCTTGCCAGGGGAGATTAGTCCTTCGGAGGTCCTAATAGATTCTTAATAGTTAAATCGCACAAGACTCCTATTTGCATTTAAATTTTTTTAAAGTTTAACATACACACACACATATATACATATGTGAGCGTTTTTGAAGTTTAACACACATAAATTGTGTAGATACATGTGTGTCTGTATACACATGTGTGCACATACTGGCCAATTTTCACTAAGTGAACACACTCATATAATCTGTCCCCAGATCAACATATAGAGCACAAGATCACTCTGGAAGTACCCTGGTTCCCTTTCCCATTACCAGCTTGCTTGAAGGACAATGGCTATTCGGACTTCTAACACCATACTTTAGTCTTGCTTGCTTTTAAACTTTATTTAAATGGGTCCTTAAAGTACTCACTCTTTTATATAATGGCGACTTCTTTCAATATTGTTTGTAAGATTCATCCATGTTGTGTAACAATGGTTTGTTTGTTCTCTATGATATATAGCCATCTATTTTGTGAATATACCACAATTTATTTACCCATGCTTCTGTGATGGAATTTGGGTTGCTTCCTGTTTGGGTTGTTATAAATAAATATTGTCCCTATGAACATTTCTGTGCATGCCTTTTGGTGAACATATGTATTCATTTCTATTTGGTATATACCTAGAAGTGGAATTTCTGGATCATAAAGAATGCATATGCTCAGCTCTCATAGATACTGCCAACCAGTATTCCAAAGTGGTTTTCAGAAGTTTACATGACCACCATCTGTGTACTGGAGTTCCATTCCTCCATACCCTCCCCAGTGTTTGGCATTGTCTGTTTTTTCCACTTTAGCCATTCTCATAGATCTGCCGTGGTCTTCCTTTGTGGTTTTATTTATGAAACCTGGGAGTTTTTAAATCCTAAAATCAGAAATCCTTTCCCATGGACAACCGCTCTGAATAGAGAGCTGGAAAATTTTGGAAAGCAAGAGATCTAATGTTTTTTTCTGCTACTCTATGGGGCTTTTTTTTTTTTTTTTAACTATGGTATTGCTGTAACACTCAGAATGTTGAAGCATCTCCCATCTTCACGCCTCTTCTGTTGTTCATTTCATTCTATCCAACTTTTACCTCTGTGGTGGCTTCCTCAAAGTCAGGGAATAAGAATGAAAGTGATAGAAATAGTGGATAATTATTGTGGGCTACTATGGGCTGGGCAATATTCCAAAGCGCTTTACAGGTAGATATTTTGTTAAACCTCACATTTCTGTGAGTTGGATGGTGTTATTCCCTCCATTTTTGCAGGTGGGAAGAATGAGACAAGAGAAGGTGAGCAACTCATCCAGGTCACACAAGAAGTCATGAAGCCTGGATTTGGACTGAGGTGTACAGATTCTGAACACAAACTTTTGATCCTTATATTATTCTATGCTGATAGAGTTTGAAGCCTGCCCCTTTTCTTTCTAGTGTGTATTTCTATTTTACAGTAGAAATAGATTAGCAAAACTATGATTTCTTTTTTTTTTAAAGATTTTATTTATTTATTTGACATACAGAGATCCCAAGTAGGCAGAGAGGCAGGCAGAGAGAGAGGGGAAACCGGCTCCCCGCTGAGCAGAGAGCCCAATGCGGGGCTCGATCCCAGGACCCTGAGATCATGACCTGAGCCGAAGGCAGAGGCTTTAACCCACTGAGCCACCCAGGCGCCCCAAAACTATGATTTCTTGATAGATATCCTTATCTAAAAATGTGCTCCATCATTTAGAAGCTATGTGTTGAATGTGTGTCCTGAGCTATTGTTAGACACTATGGTGCATGCAAGGTGAAGAGTTTAACAAGATTTTGTTTTTAACAGAACCTGTAAACTTACAAATTCTCTTCCAGCTATCATCTCGTTTGATCTTCATGAAAATTAACTGAGTAGAGAATTTAGGGCTGAGAAGTTAAGCGAGTTGCCAGAGTTCAAACAGGGCATTAGCTGCAGAAGCAGGATCCAAACCTAGACTCAGGCCCTGGGATTTCCTGACAAACTTTAGAATCTGATGCATAGAGAACTTGAATACAAGGTTAAAAAAGGGGGGAGGCAAAGGGTAAAATTCTGCATAATCCAAGTCAGAAGTTTTCCCAGGTTCTACACTGAATGAATCTATTAACTCTAAGAGTCAAAACCATCTATGTTGATTTTAATTTGCATTAAATCATTTAACTGATTGTCTCCCCAATTCTCTGATCTATTTGGGGGGGGGGTAGGAGTTGTGCTTTTAGTACTATAGAGATCTAACTGGCTTTATAAGGACCAAATTTGGTACTTGAATTACTAATGAACTCAAATATATATAAAAGTTTGACTTATTACTGGATGATAGCCAATAGCCAAAAACAAATAGTGTAGTCCTATTGTGCTTTTGAGTCATAAAAATATACACTTTTAAGATTAATTACCCCAGAAATCAAAAGAAAAATCTGCTATTAGTCACTTTTATGCCATCCAGTGGACAACACTGTAATTTTCCTAACACTTATTCACTAAAGAAAACCAACCTAATTTCCATGTGCCACCATGTTGATAAATG
This sequence comes from Enhydra lutris kenyoni, assembly GCF_002288905.1. Taxonomy (NCBI): domain Eukaryota; kingdom Metazoa; phylum Chordata; class Mammalia; order Carnivora; family Mustelidae; genus Enhydra; species Enhydra lutris. The sequence goes on from NW_019154087.1 coordinate 69,462,863, forward strand.
TTGACTCTAAAAAGGGCCTTAAGTATTCAGTGCCACCCACCATGTAAACACCTATGCCATATGTTACTTCCCAACTTACATCTGTAATGTTGATGGAGAAGGCAGGGTCAAAATTAAAATGTGAATCTTGCTGACTCTACCACAATAATATTCTCTGGGTTTTGCTTTTTGCTTTTTTGTTTTGTTTTTGCTTTTTTGCAAAGACTAGTCAGAAATCAGAAAAGTAAGTCTTCCTATGCTTTCCCTACATTTTCCAAATTGCTTATAAAATTTTGTTTGAATTTGATAGGATTCTTTGTTTCTCAACTACATATACTTTGCTCTTATGGAGTCCAAGGAGTTAACCACTCCTTTTTTAGATCTGAGACTCTTCTAAGATGTTAGTAGGTTATGAAACTATTTAGGGGGTGTAACTGGCATTAAAAAAATAGAAGAGAATAGAATATACTAGAAAAGAAAATATAGTAAGTCCCATTGGTGCATGAAACTTATTTCAGGTGGACCTGCATGTAAATATTGTGTACTGAGTTCTGATGTGAAATATATTTCTTACTGGGCTTGTGTTTGTGGCAGAATTCACCCTTTGTCTTTCAATTGCAAATCCACCCCTGTGTACACTGCTCTGTGATTGGCATTGGTATTCTTCTGTGCCAGCCGGTTCTGTATTAGGTTCTGCAGGTAGGGGGTGCTAGAGGGAGATATGAAGGTGGGCGGAGGGGCAAGGAGGCTTCCAGTCTGCTTTTCTGTTTCCCTCAGCTTGGCTCCAGCGACAGCATTGGCTCCAGCCTTCAAGTCTCGAGCAGCAGAGGTTCCAAGCCCAAGTGTCCTCTCTTCAAAGGTATGGATGTCAGCTCCTTGGAGCCCTTCCTCAAGCATCTGGTTCTAGCAGCCTCACTGTGTTTTCTTCTTCTCTGTTCTCTTCTCAGTCATGGTAGCGCATCCCTGCAGTTATTATCTCTAGATATTGGTTTTGCACTCCTTTGCTGCTCTCTCAGTCTTTCAACACTTAGGTAACCAATTTCATGTTTTGAATCCCTCTGTTTGAAATACCTAATGAAATTTTCATTTTCTTGACTAGACTCTGAATAATACCTGGTAAGAAAAAAAGAGCAAGAAAAAGTTGAAAAGCCATGGCTCCTGGGCATTGACTCTTCAGTCTTAACCTCATTCATGCAGTGTCCATCATGGCAGTTTGGGCACACTGGTATCTACCGAGCACCACCAATCATGGTTGATAGCACAATGCCTGGTTCATTTTGTTTTTTTCCCCAGAGGGGAAAAAAAGGCATAAAAGAAAATACATACAACTCATTTAATTTTAGAGTTTAAGGCATCTCAACATTTGTCTTGGTCTTATAGGTGTGAAACAAGATTTTAACAGACTAAAAAAAATTTTTTTAAGAAAGATTTTAACAAAAAAGGAGCTGGATAGGAACTAGCACCAACTTTCCTGACACAGGTTGCCCTAGCTGCAAAAGGCAATGCTGTATCAGAAAATTTGGGTGTCTATAATCCTATGCCTCCCGCCCCCCCCCCACACAAATTAAGTGATGAATCATTTACATTCACCATGCGCTGGCTAATGTTTGGTTACATAAATTGAGGACACCAAGAGAAGGCTAACTTGGTCCACTTAGGAAGAGGAAACAGAGATCTAAAGAAGTCACAAACTGGAATCCCATGGATTTCATCTAGCTGGCAAATATTACCTGTACAGTGTTTTTTAAAAATGTGAATTAGTTGCCATGATGTGAAAAATATCATATTTTGAGGATCTCTTGACAATTAGAGACTCAGGGAATACTGAGTTCTCATTCCCATCAAGTACCAAGTACTTTATGGGGCATATGCTGTCTAGTTTGTCATGGTCCACCAGTCCTTCATACTTGGACTTTCATTCTTTCCTTTTTGTTACCTATCTCTCCTGTGGGCATTTGCATTTTGAGTCTTGGCCTAAAGGAAGCAACTTAGGGTGTTAGAGGCTGGACACAATGTAGGAGGATGGAGAAGAAAAAAGATAGATACAGTAGACGCAGAGTGAGCTAGGAGGTATGAGACAGCTGCCAAGGGAAAGGGTGTTTTGGGAATGGAGAAACGTAAATGTGTTGTTTATAAAGTTGTGCTATATGACACACCCCATTTTTCATCTGTCCATAAGTGTGTCAATAAGACTACCTAACTGGGGTTTTTGTGTTTGCATGTGTGTATTACTTTGTGTGTGTGTGTGTGTGTGTGTGTGTGTGTGTGTGTGTGGTGAAATCATTGACAATGGGCTAAGACTGACATACAGACAAATGGGGCTAGAGAAATGGCTCAGGAAAGCCCAGGTAGAGGCCAGTTACATAACATTTTCTGAGTGATTTTTTTTCCTAAGAAATTAACTTTTTGAAGTTTATAATGATGGCTATCTAAATATTTGGTAATAGAAAAGTAAGTACAATTGATGAGACCCATTAACTTTAATCAGTCAAAAAATTATTGCAAAAATAACATTTCTCAACTATTGTTTGGTGAAGTCACCCTCTTTTTACTAACGTCCCATGGTTTGATTTGTTTGTGTTTTTCTTTTTTTAGATATATTTATTTATTTTAAAGAGAGAGAAAGCATGAGTGGGAGGGGCAAAGGTAGAGGGAGAGAGAATCTGCAGCAGACTCTGTGCTGAGTGTGGAGCCTGATGTGGGGTTTGATCCCACAACTGTGAGATCATGACCTGAGCTGAAATCAAGAGCTGAATACGCAACTGACTGTGCCACCCAGTTGCCCCAACTGTCCCAACTTTTTAGAACCATTTGTCCCTCAATCTCAGATTTTTAATATATGTATTTTTAAATATACATTAACTTTTAATTAAATAAACTATATACATATAGTTTAATTAAAAGTTTATATATATAACTTATATATATATATATATAACTTATCTATCTACACATAACTATAAAACTATAAAGTTATAAAGCTATATGCATAAAAATATATAACTACATAAAACTATCAAGCTATGAATAACCTGACTTTATTGATATATTGGCAATACACACTTTTGTCCTCATGAAGCTTTGTAATTTCTCAGATTATATACACTTATTGAAGTGTTATTTTAAAATATATAAAATAAATGTATATTTTAAAATAATTAATAATGTAAAGTCATTTAGAATAATCTATAATCCATATCCAGAGTTAGTAAGTCCTAGAATTTAGGTATCTTCAGCTAACATCATAATTAATGGGGGAAAACTGAAAGTTTTTTTTTTTTTAAGATCTTATTTATTTGTCAGAGAAAGAGGACAAGAAGGGGGATTGGAAGGCAAAGGGAGAAGCAGACTCCCTGCTGAGCAAAGATCTGATGTGGAGTTTGATCCCAGGGATCATGACCTGAGCCTAAGGCAGATGCTTAACTGACTGAGCCACCCAGGCATCCCTGAAAGCTTTCTTTCTAAGATCCAGTTCAAGGCAAGGTGGACCACTCTTGACACTTTTATTCAACATAGTACGGGAAGTCCTAGCCAAAACAAGTAGACAAGAAAATAAATAAAAGGCATCCAAGTTGGAAAAGAAGAGGTGAAAGTTATCCACAAATAACTATTAGAACTAATAAATGGATTCAAAAGTTGAAGGAAACAATATACAAAAACTGGCTGTGTTTCTGTATACTAACAATGAACTATTCAAAAAGACCCTGAGTAGCCAAAGCAGTCTTGAGAAAAAAGAAAAAGTTGACAACGTCTCACTTCCTGATTTCAAATTATATTATAAAGCTAGTAGTAAAAACAATATGGTACTGGCAAGAAACAGATCCATAAACCAATGAAACATAATGGAAAGCACAGAAATAAACTTACACATAATCAGTCAACTAATCTGCAGCAGGGCACCAAGAATGGGGGGAAGATGGTCTCTTCAATAAATACTATTGGAAACACTAGATATCCACATGTAAAAAATAAAATTGGAACCTTACCCTACACCATACACAAAAATTCACTCAAAATGGATCAAAAACTTACATGTAAGTCCTGAAACTGTAAAAGTCCTAGAAGAAGACATAGGGAGAAAGCTCACTGACCTTTATCTTCGTGATGATGTTTTGAATATGACACCAAAAGCATGAATGAATCAATGGAACTACATCAAGGTAAGAAGCTTCTACAAAGAAAAAAAAATTAACAAGATGAAAAGGAAACCTACAAAGGGGAGAAAATAATCACAAATCATATATCTGAAGAGCTAAAATCCAATATACAGAAGCACCTCATACAATTCAGTAGCAAAAACCCAAATACCTAATTAAAAATGAACAGAGGTCTTAAATAGACATTTTTTTTTCCAAAGAAGACATACAAATGGGCAATAGGTACCTGAAAAGATAATCAACATCGCTAATCATCCAGTAATGTGAATCAAAACTGCAATGAGATATCACCTCACACTGGTTAGAGTGGCAATTATCAAAAAGACAGAAATAACCAGCATTGGTGAGGATGTGGAGGAAAGGAAACCCTTGTGTACTATTGGTGGGAGTGTAAATTGGTACAGCCATTATGGAAAATATGTATGGAGTTTCCCCCAGAATTAAATTAGAACTACTATATGAGTATCCATCCTGTGCTATTGTGATTTAGAATAAGAAATATATATTTAGGGACGCCTGGGTGGCTCAGTTGGTTAAGCCGCTGCCTTCGGCTCAGGTTATGATCCCAGGGTCCTGGGATTGAGTCCCACATCAGGCTCCTTGCTCGGCAGGGAGCCTGCTTCTCTCGCTGCCTTTGCCTGCCTCTCTGCCTGCTTGTGTGTACTCTCTCTCTCTCTCTCTCTGGCAAATAAATAAAATCTTAAAAAAAAAAAAAAAGAAATATATATTTAATTCTGATTTCCCTTTCTGACATGGAGCTCCTAAAACCTTTGGAATTTCCTGTGATGACAGCTATGTGATGTCTTTTATTATGTTAATGAAGTGAGTTTTGGAGAGCATCTAAAGATGGGGTTGATTGCCAGTGGAACCAACCATGTAATTAAAAGATTGGAACTTTTAGTTCTACCCTCTGACCTCTGAAAGGGGATAAGGGTTGGAGGTTGAATCAGTCACTAATGGCTGACTTAATCAATCATGCCAAAGTAAAGAAACCTCCATAAAAACCCAAAAGGATAGGGTTCAGAGAGGAGAGTGTCTAGTTTGGTAAACCAGAAGATATCTGCATGTTGCTGTTTTAGGTTTCAAACTCCATGGGGACAGAAGCTACTTTGTTTGAGACCTCTACCTATGTATTTTTTCATCTTTTGTAATAAACCAGTAATTTAGTGAGCAACCTGGTCTCCTGAGTTTGATGAGCTGTTGCTAGCAAATTAACTGAACCCAAGAAAGAGGTTGTGAGCCAATTAGTCAGAAGCATAGATATCAACTAGACTTGTGACTGGCATCTGAAGTGGGGGGGATTCTTGTGGAATGTAGTCTTGTGGGACTGAGCCCTTAACCTGTGGAATCTGATGCTATTGCCAGGTAGATAGGGTCAGAATTGACTTGAATTGTGGGACACCAAGCTGGTGTTGGAGAATTGGTTGGTATGGAGAAAAAGCCCAAACATGGAAGCTGGTGTCAGAAACATATATCTAAAGGAAATGAAACCAGTATCTGAAAGAGATATCTGCACTTTCACGTTCATTGCAGCATTATTCACCATAACCAAGATGTGGAAACAGCTTAAGTGTTCATCCATAGATGAATGGATAAAGAAATCATGGTGTATCTATAAAACGGGATATTAGTTTTACAAAAGGAGAAAATCCTGCCATTTGTGACAACATGGATGGGATCTATTACCTCTAGCTGTGAGGGGGTTGAACAGGGATCAAAGATGTCACACCTCCTGGCTATAGGAAGAGCTGGGAAATAAGAAACAAGTCAAACAAAACCAGGACCCAGTTTCTGGCTGCCTGTCTTTGCTGCCATGTTCTTTTTTTTTACAAGTAGCCCCAGGAAGATCTCTAGGATAGGACATACCTGAGAAGGGGAACAATTCCACAGAGATAGAGTGCAGAAATCTTGTGTGACAAACTAGACTTGAACCTTGGGTGGAGCCTCCCCAAAGCCAATTCCATCTCTGAATTATTTGGTTAGTTTGTCAATCATCCCCTAGCCTGCTCAAGACAGATTGCTTTAATTTTTCATTTCTATATTTGTAACAGAGTGTGCACATGTGTGTACTGTGTTTGTGTGGATATGTATAACAAAGCTGGTGTTATGCTATATGTGAAGTTTATATCCCGCTTTCTCTTTCAAGTAATATTATATAATCAACAATTTCTGGTACCATTAAATAATCTTCAAAAGTGTGACTTTAAGAGTGTACAATATTGCGTGCAATGGATGTGCCATCTTTTACTGAAACAGTTCCTATTGTTGAATATTTAGATGGACTCATAAGCTTTCAAATATTTGTGTCAGTTTCTTTAATCTCTTGTCTATGATTTTATATAATTTGCTTGTTCAAAATGGTCTTCGTCTCATTTCTGTCTGCTTTAATGAGCCCTATGCTCTTTTTTAGGTGTAAGATAAATCTATCATGTCCTATATCCAAGAATCACCCCTTGTTTGCTTAAAATTGTTTTTAAGTGTCACTTTATTCAAGAAACCTAACCTTAAAAACAGAGCTCAAAACCACTCATTATAATATCACTGACAGATGATCCGTCTTTGCCAAGTTACCCAAAGGAAATGATTTCTTGTTTAGAAGGGAGAAAAGTATACATATCTAGCAAAAACATTCTTCTTGTGTTTCCTCACAGTGCTAGTGCATAGATGGTATTCCATCAATACAAGACAACAGCCAGTGTGTGATTACTTATTATAGCTTCCTGGTTGATGACTTCCTCCTAAACTCTCACCGTTAGTTCATTCTTTAAGATCCTTTATTAATTCCAGAGGCAATTTATTGAAAGTAACAAAGAACCATGGCATCAATTCATTTTCCTCACAGAGCAGATGTAGAAGACTCCAGAAACCAACTCAGAGCACTGGAATGTTGCAAATTGGTGCTGTTTCCTTTGCAACCAGAGGTTTGAACTGAAAGATTTGCAACATTGAAAGGGGTGGGTTTCTTTATTTTGGCAGGCAGCTCCACAGCATTTGGTAGAGATGGTGGTCATCTGTGCTGCATTTTCTTGCTTTTTACCTCAGAAGTTTAGCTCCAGAGGAAAGGAGCTGATGCCCTTGGTCTCTATGAAGCCCCTTTCCTTTCTTTATCAAGGTTTTAAGTGGAATGTAGATTGCTACATGACATCCTAATATTTGAATCATTCATTTCTTTCTAAGTGTGTCTAGTTTCTCATCTGTAAAATGAATATAAAATACTTCCTAGAAGGTGGGGGCACGTGGCTGGCTCAGTTGGAGGAACATGTGACTCTTAATTTTGGGGTTGTGAATTAAAGCCTCATGCTGGGTATAGAGATTACTTAAAATAAATACATAATTAAAAAAATAAAACAAAATACTTCAAAGAATGTGAAAAATCAAAGGACACAACATGTGTAAATTCTTAGAAATGATGAAACATTAAAATTGTGTCAGTTAACTTAGAGAATGGAAGTCTATAATGGTTCTGAAAGGTTTTTAAAATTTGCACTTTATTAAGATAAAATTAACCAAAATGCAAAAATTAGAAATTTACGCTTTATTAAATAATTAATTTAAGATTAGTTATATATGTAATAAACTACAAATATTCTTCTGTATAAATGTGGTCCCTCTTTACTATTACTCTTAATTCAGGTATAAACTAAATGAAATCTCTGTATGAACCACATCACATTCTTGATTTATCCAGTAAGTGAAATAATCCTCTCCCTGTAACTTATTTTTGTTGTTGTCATTATAACATTTTCTTACTCATATTAGTGCCTTAAAAAAATATAAAGACTTCTCAAAGTCTTCTTTGTCCACAATTTCTCAACATCCCTCACCTACATTTCTTTTTTTTTCTCCAGATTTTATGTATTTATTTATTTGAGAGGGAGAAATAGAGGGAGAAGGAGAAGCAGACTTCCCACTGATCAGGGAGCCTTACATGGGGATCAATCCCAGGACCCTGATATCATGACCTGAGCAGAAGGCAGATGCTTAACTGACTGAGCCACCCACGTACCCCTCTCACCTGTATTTCTAAAGAGGTTTATTTTCTTGGCTAAGACTCTCAGCAAACTGCCTATAGCTGGTTTCAGCACTTTCTTGCTCCTTGTTCTAGCTCTGTTTATGTTCTATTAAGAGGTAAGCTATATGAAGGCAGGGCCCTTACTAGTTTGTTTCTTGTGGGATCCTAATACTTAGAACAGTGTCTGGCACCTAGTAGGCCCTCAGTAATTATGTTTACTGTAAAAATTGGATGAATGATTGTAATTGTAATAGTTGAAATCACATCAATGGGTATATTAGTTTTAGTTTTCTATTGCTGTTATAATCAATTACCACAAAGTTGGTGGCTTAAAACAGTATAAATTTATTATCTCACAATTCTTTAGATCGGAAGTTCAAAAAGTGTCTTTCTCGTCTAACGCCGAGGTGCTGGAAGACTGCGTTTTTATCTGGAGGCTCTGGGAAAAGATCAGTTTCCTGGTTGGGTCAAGTTGTTGGCAGAATTCTGTTCCTTGCATATACAGGACTTAAGGCTCCCATTTCCCCACAGGCTTTCTCAGCTGAGGGAAGGTCTCCGCTTCTAGAATCAGTCAGCATTTTTTGGCTTCTGGCTCCTTCCTCCATCTTTAGCCATCAGTGGCAGTTTGAGTCTATCTCGTGTCGAGATCTCTCTCTCTTCTTGGTCATTATCTCTCTCTCTGACCTACACTTCTGCCTTCCTCTTCTGCTGTTAAGAGCCTGTGTAATTACTCTGGGCCCACTCAGATAATTCAGGGACAATATTCAGCGATTTGGTTACCTTGATTCCATTTACAACTTTAATTTCCTTTAGTCATACATCATATTCACAGGTTCTGGGAATTAAGATGTGGATATCTTTGGGGACCGATAGTCTTCCTACAACACTGGATTATAGTCTTGTTCCTATTATCCCTTTTAACATTCATAACTAGCTTAAATGGAAATGTTTATTGTTTTTATTAGATAAATGATAAAACAGAGGTCCCCAGAAGTTAAATAATTTGTCCAAGTTTATAAAGCTAGTAGAGAGTAGGTCAGGATTCCAAAATTGTTTGTTTGGGTCAGTAGTATAATATGAACTACTACCTAGCCATCAGGTATTCATATGAATATGATGGGAATGATTCTCTTTAGAGTTGTTCTGTGTACAGCGTGCATAATTATACATGGAAGTTCTGACTTCTAATATATATTGTCTCTGATTTTCCCAGTGTTGTGGTGATGGAAATGATGATATTCCTCTTATCTTCTGGAGGAAATGAGGATCTACAGGCTGAGACTCACCTGAAAAGCCCTTCCCATTTCCTAAAAACCATTTAGCTCTCCAACAAGCACTCCTTTTAGCCACACTAACTTTATATTTTACTGTTTTACCAAATCGTAGTAGCTGTTATTTAGGTTATACTTGCTGATAATTTAGCATAGTATTCCCAATCAATGGTTCAGCCATAACTTGGATACATTCTTTCTAACTGACGGGTAAAGCAGTTCAAACTCTAGTAGCGATCTCTAGCTTATTTTAAACATGGCTTTTTTTTTTTTTTTTTTTTTAACCCCCAAGGTAAAATAAGCAGTGATTAAGTGGGTAGATGTAAAATTCTAATGCCAGTGGTTTTAGAGTCCTGTAGCACACTTCCAAATGGTTGTTTCTTCTATAAAGTCTGCCAAATTAGGGTGATGGTAACTGAGCACTGTGGACAAATCCCATTCCCATTCACTGTCCCTATTACCCCCTCTTTTCTTCCTACTAGAATTAGTTTAGGAATTCCTCCCCAAGTTCCCTGTTGCCAGAATTGGGCATTGAGGAGGAACTAAATAAAATTTCAGACTAGCACCAATCAGCCAGAGAACAGAACATTCCAGGGCACAATATAAAAGCATGCCTCAAAGAAGTTAGTCAGTTCTATACTCCAACATTGGGAGAATCAGGGCCACTTTTCTTTACTTGTACATAGACCCCATTGGACTCGACCAGCTCTTCTGATTTTACTGTGCTGTAGGGGAGAGGAATCAGTGGGCCCAGCAATGCAAGAGTGAGAAAAAGAGGGGTGGAGATAGAGAATGTCACTTCCTCCCGTTGTGGATGGTGAACCGCAACCATTTGCTGAGACAGTGATCTGCAAGTTGTGGGTGCTTGTCCTTCAGCAAATATGGCAGGTGGTCCAATGGGATGTGGGAAGAAAGTATAAGAAGGTCTAATTGTATATATTTTAAAAAAGTCACATCTTAAAAATATTTCTGGGCATTCCTCGGTGGCCTAGTCAGTTAAAGGTCTGCCTTCGGCTCAGGTCATGATCTTGGGGTCCTGGGATCAAGCTCCAGGTTGGGCTCCTTGTTAAGCAAGGAGTCTGCTTCTCCCGCTCCTCCTGCTTCTCCTCCCCGATCATTCTCTCTCTCTGTCTCTCAGATAAATAAATAAAATCTTTTTAAAAATTCTGATTTTTTTTGTGGATATACATATATTAGGAGTACATTATTATGTGAAGAATCAAGAAAAATTTGGAAATTAGGGGTACATTATTATGTGAAGAATCAAGAAAAATTTGGAAATTATTATGCTCATGCTTTCTTCTCAATTCCTCTTAACCAGTTCCTAATACATATTTTAATGAAACAATATTTCAAACTATGTTTTTTTGAGTCCTTGGAGCACTGACATCACCACAAGAGCAGAGCAGGTGGGTCTGATTTATCCTTGTTTAATTAGACAACTTCTCTTTCATTTCTTTTTCTATGTGTATGTGAAAGACTTGTTTATTAAAATTTTTTTATTTGAGTATATTAACCTCTTTTATTTCTTTTGTATTTCGTGGTTCTACATAAGGTTTACTTTAATAGATGAGTGGCATTGCTTAGAAAAATAAGTTTATTTAGAACATCGGACAGGATAGTGGGCTAAACTATCTGCAAGTATAGCCTAAATATAAATATAATGTCTTCTTACCTGTGAGACAATGACAGAATTCATCCATTAAAAAGAATGAAGTAGAGGTTTGCTTCTGCCTAGCATGTAGATAGCTGGAAAGAATACTACCTCCACCTTCACAGGGAGAAAAAAGCCAGATAAACTACAAAATCACTTTTCCTGAAGCCACCAGAAAACTGAGGTTGTAGACCAATCAGGCAATCTGAAATCTAAAAATGGAGACACCTCAATCACCACAGGAAAGGCAGGATGTCAGGACTGGCTTACCTGTGGTGTCAAAGCATGGGAAAAAGATGAAAGTGGGTAAGAAGAAATCAGCTAATACTTGGATGAATTTCTAAGGGTTCAGTGTGGGCTAGCCCCAGACATATGGGAAGTTCATATTCATTGGCAGACTCTTTCCCTTGAACTTTTTCTGGATGCTCATGAGAAGGACTGGGGGAAGGATGCAGTACCAGAGAAAGCCTCTCTTGGTACTGTAGGTTTGGTGGAGGGCATCAGTCTTCATGTAAGAAAATACATGAAGCCTTTCATCTCTTCTATGTCAAAGGGAGCAAAAGGTTTAAGCATGGGGGGAGGGCAGCAAACATTTATATCTGACCTACTTTAGTCTAGTTGGCTGGATCACCATCATAGAATTTTAGTGTAATATTATGCCTTTTCTTAAAAAATACCCATAAAATATATAGGAAAAAAAAATAAAAAATAAACTCTATACTTGTAACAAAAATCGTCTTGAAGGACATCACCAGGGTTTTATAATTTACTTTTAAAAACTTAATGGCAATTTCAATAAGAAAGAAGCATAACAGAATAATAAATACATGAGATTTTCAAGGAGCTTTAGAAAAGAAGATTAATAAGGATGAATTTATCCTAAGAGGTTTAAAATTATACAGTTATAGGAATTGATGCAATTTAGTGTTGACACAATAGTAGGCATCAAAGTTAGGGATTCCAAGAATAAACCTAAGTATATGTAGGAATTTACTATTTGATGAAGTTGATATTCAAATCAGTCAGAAAGGCTGGAATGGCAAGTTAGAGGAGGGACATGACAGTTGAAATAAACCTATATGTTTTATATATATACAAAATGTAAGTTTATTATGTATATTTTATGTATAATAATGGAAATATATATAGGTTTATGCTATATTTATTATATATAATATATAGGCTTTTATTTTACATGGTGTTTAAGCCTATGGCCCAACCAATGTAATCATTTTGGTTTTGTTACTGGCTTAGTTCTTCTGAAAGTGCCTGAATGGCCAAAGGAAGCCAAATAGCAAAAGTCCTATTCTGATAGTTTACTTAATTTCCAGTAGACTATTAATTCTATAGACTGTGAACTGTAAAACATAAGCTGCCTAAAGGCAGGGAAAAAGGTCAGTCTTGGAAATCATTGTTATCTCTTACCTCTAGTAGGAACTCAATACTGTTGAATACTGAATAAATGCATAGAAATATTGGTCTTTTCTCCACTAAATAGTAGGCCTTACCTTACCCTGTTTCTTTGTACTTCAAAATTGTCTTATGTTATTTGTTTCATTATCATTAGCAGAGGTCTCATTTAAGTGATTTGTATTTCACTCTATTGGTCCATTTTGTCAGTTCCCCAAAGCCAGACAATGGATCAGTGCTGATTTATGATAAACTTTTCATTGCTCTGTGACAAAAAGAGGTGAGAATTTATTCTTTGTTTATTTATTCATGTTGGTAAACTGTTGCCAGATGTCCCTTTGGGGGAGAGGTTATTGTTGTTTTGCTTGAAATTATGTCCTTTATATTTTTTGGTATCAGAATCATGGTAACAATAAATAGTAGTTATTTTTTAATGCCCCTACTTAAATATTTGGTTAAATGTTGAGTGTTGTATGTAAATCCAAACTGAAAAGAGAATTGTCCTTGAAATGTACTTCTCAACATAGTGGTTAGAAGCTTGGAGTCCTGAGTCAGAAAGATTTTGTTTCTTTTCCTGACTGCCATTTACTAGTTAAGTGACATTCTGTCTCAAACTCCTCAACTTTTATTTTAAAATGAGTATGATAATAATATTTATAATAGTACTTTAGTTCAAAAGCAGGAAGTAGGGGTGCCTGGGTGGCTCAGTTGTTAAGCGTCTGACTTCGGCTCAGGTCATGATCCTAGTGTCCTGGGATGGAGCCCGTCATCGGGCTCCCTGCTCTGCAGGAAGCCTGCTTCTCCCTCTCCCACTCCCCCTGCTTGTGTTCCCTCTCTCACTAGGCCTTCCTCTGTCAAATAAATAAATAAAACCTTTAAAAAAAAAGGAACCAATGTTGTTTACTTCTTGAAACTTTCTTGTTTACGTAATAAGCAACCCTTAAAGGCACAGGCCATATCTCTCTGTTCAGAATCAGCACTTCCGAAGTTACTAAACATATATGTGTTTGTTACCTCTTTTAATCCTGTCAATTTTTGCTTTATATATCTTGAAGGTATGTTATTAGATATACAAAAATTTAAGGTTGTTATAATTTCATATTCAGCTGACCTCTTAATCATTATGAAATATCCCCCTTTTTCTTTAGTAATACATCTTGCCTTAAAGTCAACTGTGTCATATAACAAACGGCACAGCTATACCAGCTTTCTTTGTGATGGATTTCACATGGCAAGTCTTTTTCCATCCTTTTACCTATAAACTTTCTGTATCCTTAGAACCCTCAAAACAAAAGTGTTCCTTCTGTTAATAGCATATGGTTGGGCCTTATGCTTTTTATACAGTCTGTCTAGATTGTTTAGTTCATTATCTACTTCATGTAATTATTAAGAGTGGAGTATAAATTTCTACTTTGCTATTTGTTTTGTTTGTCCCATCTCTTCTTCATTCCTTCATTCCTCCTTTTTCCCCTACTTTTGCATTAATAAATTTTTATATTATTCCATTTTTATTTCTTTATTGGTTGTTTAGTTATAGATTTTCAAAATTTTCTCAGTGGTTATCCTAAATATTAAAATATACATTCTTGGCTTACTACAATCTATATTAAATGAGTAACTTTATCACTTCTTGAAAAAAGTAACATTTCCATACTCTGACTATACTTACTCCCTTCTTGCCCATTGTGTTTTCACATATTTTACTTCTGTCACATGTTAGGCCCTGAATACAACACTATTACTACTTTTATTTTAAATGGCTATTTTACACACACACACACACACACACACACACACACACAGTTTTTTGAAAATACTCACATACTCTTGCCAGTGTTCTGCATTCCTGCTTGCAGTTTCTTGCTTCCAACTGGAATCATTTTCCTCCAGCCTGAAAAACTTTCTTTAGTATTTCATTTAATGAAGGTTTGCTAGTTGCTAGCAATACATTATCTTAGCTTTTGTTTGCTTGAAAACATCTCTATTTCACCTACATTTTTTGGAGGATACTTCCACTGGGTATAAAATTCTAAGTTGGTAGCCCCCTCCCCCAGCAGATTTAGGATGTCATTTTCCGTTCTTTGAATTCCCTGGTTTCTACTGAAAAGTTATTTGTCAGTCTAATGGTTTTTCCTATGAGGGTTGTGTGTGTTTTTTCCTCTGGCTCTTTAAAAAATTTTCTCTTTGCTGTTGGTTTTCAGCAGTTTGACCATGATATAGCTAGGTCTGTTTTTTGTTTTGTTTTGTTTTTTTGCTTGTTTGCTTTCTTTTGTTCTTTGTATTTATCCTGCTTAAGATTTAATAAAACTCTTGAATTTGTGTTGTTGTTTTTCACCGACTTTGAAAAATGCTTAGATATTATCTTTTCAAATATTGCTTCTGCCCTATTTTTTTCTTCTCCATCTTTGTGTCCTTCTGGGATTCCAGTTATAGTAAATTTGACATTTTTACTAGATACCACATTTCTTTTATACTCACCTCTATGTTTTCCTAATCTTTTCTCTTTTTGTATTTCAGTTTGGATATTTTCTGTTGATCTTTTAATGCAGTTATGCTATCTTCTGCAGGTCAGTCTGCTGTTATTCAAGGACTTCTTATTTCCAGATGTTATATTTTGTAGTTCTAGGGTTTCAACTTGATTCAGTGTAATAAGTCCAATTTTCTGATGAAATTCTTCATTTTTTCATCTATTTTGCCCTTTTCCCTTTAATTTCTTTGATATATTAGAACAGATTATTTCAAAGCCTTTGTCTGCTGACCCCAATATCTGCCTCATTTAAAGATCTCCTACCATTATGTTTTATTCCCTTGATTGTCAGCCACATTTACCAAGCTCTCCATAACCTAGTAATTTTTAATTATATGACAAACATTTTGTGTATGGATCTTTAGAAGGGCAGGAGAGATATTCTAACAGTGAACTTTCTACATTAGGAAAATAATGTTAGGCATTGATTGTCTCATTCCAACCTGCATTATGCTGAGTTAGGACTGGGTTGCAGGTATATATGATGCAGTTTAAACCAGTTCACCTCTGTTTCTCAAGCATGTTCTTCCACGAGTTTTTACTAAAAGTTAATAGGTCTCTATCACCTTAGTCTTGAAAGGCTATAGGAAATTCAGTCTTCTCTTTAGAGGTTTGGGACTTTTCTTTTGACCTCCTGTTTCTCACTGCTTCCAGCTTGGGCAAACATACTGAGGAGGACTCCAGCCATGTGTTTTGAGGCAGGTCCCATCCTCAAGTGGGACTTTGTCTCTTAAATACCATGGTAGTACAGGAGACTTTAGTTTGTTTTATAAAAGCTTCCCAGACTTAGAATTCAGCAAATGTACTATTGGAAAAACTAACCATGTGCTAGGATGTCTGAAGTTTCCAATTGTCCCGCCAACCCCACCTGACCACTACAAGCTTTAATAATTTCATATTCTCCTAGTGAAGTCCCTCTGTGCAGACCAAGCCCAGTCATTAGCCCATGTCTATGTAGGCAAATCCTCCATAGAAAATACACAGTGACAGGCTGCTCAACTTAGTAGGACTTTCCTTTCTATGGATTGTTTAATTCTCCTTGATTCCTCAGCCTTCCAAAGTCTTAAAAAAATTTTTTTTCAATGTAAGTCGTTTTTAAAAGTTATTGTAGTAGAAATAGTGGTCCTTGTCACCTACTATTTTCCTACTTGGAATTAGAAGACTAAATAAATATATTTTAATGAATGAGTGGATTTCTCAAAAGGTTGTTATAAGAATCCAATGTTATAACACATGCAAAATAATGTAGCATACTAAACTTTATTGATAAATTTATGTTAGTTATTGTTATAATTGTTTCATGGTCTTCAGCTTTCCAGCCTATTATTCTAATTTTCATATTCAGGACATTTTTCTCCTTAGGCCTATAAGAAGATCCAACTCTGCTTATATCTCATGTTTTTATGGGTGAGAGTAAGTTTGTCTCCTTGTTTAGCCTTTGCATAATTTGCAAATGTTTTCTTTCTTTAACTGTTCTTTTTTCTTTTTTCTTTGCATCTTGCCATAGATTTAAGATCATATCTGCCATGATGTTGTCTCCACATGAGATGGTGGGTCATATGTCTCAGTGATAATGGCAATGTTTTCTACCTGGAAATCTTCAGCAAAGTTGTAAATGAAAGGATCTGGTGTGCATCTCTATTCATTGTTTAAGAATAAACATATTTTAGAAATATTGGAGTTATAGTAGTACTGGATACAGTTTGAGAGAACAGAATTGGGGTTAAGTTCTTGAGTTATGAGACATGGTAGAACTTGGAATTCAAGGATAATAGAATCTAGTGTCAGTCTTAACACAGGATTAAAACATTCTTGGTGTATTACATATGCTAATTATCTTTAATTACCTTTTGCTTCAATGACTAATTTGCCGTAGTTATAGAAAGTTTTTGATTGGCCCAATATCTTTAATGAGTCTGTCCCCCTCAACATTGAAAACAAAGAAAGGAATAAATAAAGCCAGGAGAGGGATGACTATATCACTCCTGCTCTCATGTGGCCTTGTGGCTACTTTTTCAAGCAGGTTTCAGTAGCATATAGAAGTTGCAGGCAGCTGTACACAAGAATTAACAATCTAAGATAACCTTTCAAATTGTTTAGTGTTATGTTGGGCTTCTTACCCCTTTCTTTGTCAGCAAGGTCAAACAACAACATGAAGGAAATGAGCTAAGGTTTGCTTTCTATCATCTTTAACATGAAATATGGTATGAAAATTTCAGTGCACTTTAATTTTTTTCTACATAAAAGTGGCTTAATATGGCCTTCCTACTCTGTAACATGTCATTATCATTTATGAGCATTTCTCTGGTACACTGTACTTTCAATGCACTTTATAATCACTAATTAGCTCTTCAACACAACACCCCCATGAAATAGGTCAGTGGAATTAGATCCACTCTATAGACATGCAAACTGAGATACTGAGAGATTCAGAGACATGCCTGAAGGTATACAGCAAGCCAGGAAAGAGAAGCAAGTCAGAACTCATGGGTTCTTGATGCTCACACCCTGCATGACACTGAATATTTTCCATACATTTCAAGATCCTGAAACAAAAGGAATTTCTTACTAATGCAATGCTAGAGCAATGCCAGAAAGTTGAGAGGTGGTGGTAT
The DNA here is from genome assembly GCF_002288905.1 of Enhydra lutris kenyoni. Taxonomy (NCBI): domain Eukaryota; kingdom Metazoa; phylum Chordata; class Mammalia; order Carnivora; family Mustelidae; genus Enhydra; species Enhydra lutris. Next base: position 69,480,488 of record NW_019154087.1, read on the forward strand.
CATATTTGGACTTAGATCTTAAATCTGACTGTAACTTCAGGGAAATGCAATCTGGAGTCTTTCTTTTTCTTTCTTTCTTTCTTTCTTTCTTTCTTTCTTTCTTTCTTTCTTTCTTTTAATGGAAAGCACAGAAATAAACTTACACATAATCAGTCAACTAATCTGCAGCAGGGCACCAAGAATGGGGGGAAGATGGTCTCTTCAATAAATACTATTGGAAACACTAGATATCCACATGTAAAAAATAAAATTGGAACCTTACCCTACACCATACACAAAAATTCACTCAAAATGGATCAAAAACTTACATGTAAGTCCTGAAACTGTAAAAGTCCTAGAAGAAGACATAGGGAGAAAGCTCACTGACCTTTATCTTCGTGATGATGTTTTGAATATGACACCAAAAGCATGAATGAATCAATGGAACTACATCAAGGTAAGAAGCTTCTACAAAGAAAAAAAAATTAACAAGATGAAAAGGAAACCTACAAAGGGGAGAAAATAATCACAAATCATATATCTGAAGAGCTAAAATCCAATATACAGAAGCACCTCATACAATTCAGTAGCAAAAACCCAAATACCTAATTAAAAATGAACAGAGGTCTTAAATAGACATTTTTTTTTCCAAAGAAGACATACAAATGGGCAATAGGTACCTGAAAAGATAATCAACATCGCTAATCATCCAGTAATGTGAATCAAAACTGCAATGAGATATCACCTCACACTGGTTAGAGTGGCAATTATCAAAAAGACAGAAATAACCAGCATTGGTGAGGATGTGGAGGAAAGGAAACCCTTGTGTACTATTGGTGGGAGTGTAAATTGGTACAGCCATTATGGAAAATATGTATGGAGTTTCCCCCAGAATTAAATTAGAACTACTATATGAGTATCCATCCTGTGCTATTGTGATTTAGAATAAGAAATATATATTTAGGGACGCCTGGGTGGCTCAGTTGGTTAAGCCGCTGCCTTCGGCTCAGGTTATGATCCCAGGGTCCTGGGATTGAGTCCCACATCAGGCTCCTTGCTCGGCAGGGAGCCTGCTTCTCTCGCTGCCTTTGCCTGCCTCTCTGCCTGCTTGTGTGTACTCTCTCTCTCTCTCTCTCTGGCAAATAAATAAAATCTTAAAAAAAAAAAAAAAGAAATATATATTTAATTCTGATTTCCCTTTCTGACATGGAGCTCCTAAAACCTTTGGAATTTCCTGTGATGACAGCTATGTGATGTCTTTTATTATGTTAATGAAGTGAGTTTTGGAGAGCATCTAAAGATGGGGTTGATTGCCAGTGGAACCAACCATGTAATTAAAAGATTGGAACTTTTAGTTCTACCCTCTGACCTCTGAAAGGGGATAAGGGTTGGAGGTTGAATCAGTCACTAATGGCTGACTTAATCAATCATGCCAAAGTAAAGAAACCTCCATAAAAACCCAAAAGGATAGGGTTCAGAGAGGAGAGTGTCTAGTTTGGTAAACCAGAAGATATCTGCATGTTGCTGTTTTAGGTTTCAAACTCCATGGGGACAGAAGCTACTTTGTTTGAGACCTCTACCTATGTATTTTTTCATCTTTTGTAATAAACCAGTAATTTAGTGAGCAACCTGGTCTCCTGAGTTTGATGAGCTGTTGCTAGCAAATTAACTGAACCCAAGAAAGAGGTTGTGAGCCAATTAGTCAGAAGCATAGATATCAACTAGACTTGTGACTGGCATCTGAAGTGGGGGGGATTCTTGTGGAATGTAGTCTTGTGGGACTGAGCCCTTAACCTGTGGAATCTGATGCTATTGCCAGGTAGATAGGGTCAGAATTGACTTGAATTGTGGGACACCAAGCTGGTGTTGGAGAATTGGTTGGTATGGAGAAAAAGCCCAAACATGGAAGCTGGTGTCAGAAACATATATCTAAAGGAAATGAAACCAGTATCTGAAAGAGATATCTGCACTTTCACGTTCATTGCAGCATTATTCACCATAACCAAGATGTGGAAACAGCTTAAGTGTTCATCCATAGATGAATGGATAAAGAAATCATGGTGTATCTATAAAACGGGATATTAGTTTTACAAAAGGAGAAAATCCTGCCATTTGTGACAACATGGATGGGATCTATTACCTCTAGCTGTGAGGGGGTTGAACAGGGATCAAAGATGTCACACCTCCTGGCTATAGGAAGAGCTGGGAAATAAGAAACAAGTCAAACAAAACCAGGACCCAGTTTCTGGCTGCCTGTCTTTGCTGCCATGTTCTTTTTTTTTACAAGTAGCCCCAGGAAGATCTCTAGGATAGGACATACCTGAGAAGGGGAACAATTCCACAGAGATAGAGTGCAGAAATCTTGTGTGACAAACTAGACTTGAACCTTGGGTGGAGCCTCCCCAAAGCCAATTCCATCTCTGAATTATTTGGTTAGTTTGTCAATCATCCCCTAGCCTGCTCAAGACAGATTGCTTTAATTTTTCATTTCTATATTTGTAACAGAGTGTGCACATGTGTGTACTGTGTTTGTGTGGATATGTATAACAAAGCTGGTGTTATGCTATATGTGAAGTTTATATCCCGCTTTCTCTTTCAAGTAATATTATATAATCAACAATTTCTGGTACCATTAAATAATCTTCAAAAGTGTGACTTTAAGAGTGTACAATATTGCGTGCAATGGATGTGCCATCTTTTACTGAAACAGTTCCTATTGTTGAATATTTAGATGGACTCATAAGCTTTCAAATATTTGTGTCAGTTTCTTTAATCTCTTGTCTATGATTTTATATAATTTGCTTGTTCAAAATGGTCTTCGTCTCATTTCTGTCTGCTTTAATGAGCCCTATGCTCTTTTTTAGGTGTAAGATAAATCTATCATGTCCTATATCCAAGAATCACCCCTTGTTTGCTTAAAATTGTTTTTAAGTGTCACTTTATTCAAGAAACCTAACCTTAAAAACAGAGCTCAAAACCACTCATTATAATATCACTGACAGATGATCCGTCTTTGCCAAGTTACCCAAAGGAAATGATTTCTTGTTTAGAAGGGAGAAAAGTATACATATCTAGCAAAAACATTCTTCTTGTGTTTCCTCACAGTGCTAGTGCATAGATGGTATTCCATCAATACAAGACAACAGCCAGTGTGTGATTACTTATTATAGCTTCCTGGTTGATGACTTCCTCCTAAACTCTCACCGTTAGTTCATTCTTCAAGATCCTTTATTAATTCCAGAGGCAATTTATTGAAAGTAACAAAGAACCATGGCATCAATTCATTTTCCTCACAGAGCAGATGTAGAAGACTCCAGAAACCAACTCAGAGCACTGGAATGTTGCAAATTGGTGCTGTTTCCTTTGCAACCAGAGGTTTGAACTGAAAGATTTGCAACATTGAAAGGGGTGGGTTTCTTTATTTTGGCAGGCAGCTCCACAGCATTTGGTAGAGATGGTGGTCATCTGTGCTGCATTTTCTTGCTTTTTACCTCAGAAGTTTAGCTCCAGAGGAAAGGAGCTGATGCCCTTGGTCTCTATGAAGCCCCTTTCCTTTCTTTATCAAGGTTTTAAGTGGAATGTAGATTGCTACATGACATCCTAATATTTGAATCATTCATTTCTTTCTAAGTGTGTCTAGTTTCTCATCTGTAAAATGAATATAAAATACTTCCTAGAAGGTGGGGGCACGTGGCTGGCTCAGTTGGAGGAACATGTGACTCTTAATTTTGGGGTTGTGAATTAAAGCCTCATGCTGGGTATAGAGATTACTTAAAATAAATACATAATTAAAAAAATAAAACAAAATACTTCAAAGAATGTGAAAAATCAAAGGACACAACATGTGTAAATTCTTAGAAATGATGAAACATTAAAATTGTGTCAGTTAACTTAGAGAATGGAAGTCTATAATGGTTCTGAAAGGTTTTTAAAATTTGCACTTTATTAAGATAAAATTAACCAAAATGCAAAAATTAGAAATTTACGCTTTATTAAATAATTAATTTAAGATTAGTTATATATGTAATAAACTACAAATATTCTTCTGTATAAATGTGGTCCCTCTTTACTATTACTCTTAATTCAGGTATAAACTAAATGAAATCTCTGTATGAACCACATCACATTCTTGATTTATCCAGTAAGTGAAATAATCCTCTCCCTGTAACTTATTTTTGTTGTTGTCATTATAACATTTTCTTACTCATATTAGTGCCTTAAAAAAATATAAAGACTTCTCAAAGTCTTCTTTGTCCACAATTTCTCAACATCCCTCACCTACATTTCTTTTTTTTTCTCCAGATTTTATGTATTTATTTATTTGAGAGGGAGAAATAGAGGGAGAAGGAGAAGCAGACTTCCCACTGATCAGGGAGCCTTACATGGGGATCAATCCCAGGACCCTGATATCATGACCTGAGCAGAAGGCAGATGCTTAACTGACTGAGCCACCCACGTACCCCTCTCACCTGTATTTCTAAAGAGGTTTATTTTCTTGGCTAAGACTCTCAGCAAACTGCCTATAGCTGGTTTCAGCACTTTCTTGCTCCTTGTTCTAGCTCTGTTTATGTTCTATTAAGAGGTAAGCTATATGAAGGCAGGGCCCTTACTAGTTTGTTTCTTGTGGGATCCTAATACTTAGAACAGTGTCTGGCACCTAGTAGGCCCTCAGTAATTATGTTTACTGTAAAAATTGGATGAATGATTGTAATTGTAATAGTTGAAATCACATCAATGGGTATATTAGTTTTAGTTTTCTATTGCTGTTATAATCAATTACCACAAAGTTGGTGGCTTAAAACAGTATAAATTTATTATCTCACAATTCTTTAGATCGGAAGTTCAAAAAGTGTCTTTCTCGTCTAACGCCGAGGTGCTGGAAGACTGCGTTTTTATCTGGAGGCTCTGGGAAAAGATCAGTTTCCTGGTTGGGTCAAGTTGTTGGCAGAATTCTGTTCCTTGCATATACAGGACTTAAGGCTCCCATTTCCCCACAGGCTTTCTCAGCTGAGGGAAGGTCTCCGCTTCTAGAATCAGTCAGCATTTTTTGGCTTCTGGCTCCTTCCTCCATCTTTAGCCATCAGTGGCAGTTTGAGTCTATCTCGTGTCGAGATCTCTCTCTCTTCTTGGTCATTATCTCTCTCTCTGACCTACACTTCTGCCTTCCTCTTCTGCTGTTAAGAGCCTGTGTAATTACTCTGGGCCCACTCAGATAATTCAGGGACAATATTCAGCGATTTGGTTACCTTGATTCCATTTACAACTTTAATTTCCTTTAGTCATACATCATATTCACAGGTTCTGGGAATTAAGATGTGGATATCTTTGGGGACCGATAGTCTTCCTACAACACTGGATTATAGTCTTGTTCCTATTATCCCTTTTAACATTCATAACTAGCTTAAATGGAAATGTTTATTGTTTTTATTAGATAAATGATAAAACAGAGGTCCCCAGAAGTTAAATAATTTGTCCAAGTTTATAAAGCTAGTAGAGAGTAGGTCAGGATTCCAAAATTGTTTGTTTGGGTCAGTAGTATAATATGAACTACTACCTAGCCATCAGGTATTCATATGAATATGATGGGAATGATTCTCTTTAGAGTTGTTCTGTGTACAGCGTGCATAATTATACATGGAAGTTCTGACTTCTAATATATATTGTCTCTGATTTTCCCAGTGTTGTGGTGATGGAAATGATGATATTCCTCTTATCTTCTGGAGGAAATGAGGATCTACAGGCTGAGACTCACCTGAAAAGCCCTTCCCATTTCCTAAAAACCATTTAGCTCTCCAACAAGCACTCCTTTTAGCCACACTAACTTTATATTTTACTGTTTTACCAAATCGTAGTAGCTGTTATTTAGGTTATACTTGCTGATAATTTAGCATAGTATTCCCAATCAATGGTTCAGCCATAACTTGGATACATTCTTTCTAACTGACGGGTAAAGCAGTTCAAACTCTAGTAGCGATCTCTAGCTTATTTTAAACATGGCTTTTTTTTTTTTTTTTTTTTAACCCCCAAGGTAAAATAAGCAGTGATTAAGTGGGTAGATGTAAAATTCTAATGCCAGTGGTTTTAGAGTCCTGTAGCACACTTCCAAATGGTTGTTTCTTCTATAAAGTCTGCCAAATTAGGGTGATGGTAACTGAGCACTGTGGACAAATCCCATTCCCATTCACTGTCCCTATTACCCCCTCTTTTCTTCCTACTAGAATTAGTTTAGGAATTCCTCCCCAAGTTCCCTGTTGCCAGAATTGGGCATTGAGGAGGAACTAAATAAAATTTCAGACTAGCACCAATCAGCCAGAGAACAGAACATTCCAGGGCACAATATAAAAGCATGCCTCAAAGAAGTTAGTCAGTTCTATACTCCAACATTGGGAGAATCAGGGCCACTTTTCTTTACTTGTACATAGACCCCATTGGACTCGACCAGCTCTTCTGATTTTACTGTGCTGTAGGGGAGAGGAATCAGTGGGCCCAGCAATGCAAGAGTGAGAAAAAGAGGGGTGGAGATAGAGAATGTCACTTCCTCCCGTTGTGGATGGTGAACCGCAACCATTTGCTGAGACAGTGATCTGCAAGTTGTGGGTGCTTGTCCTTCAGCAAATATGGCAGGTGGTCCAATGGGATGTGGGAAGAAAGTATAAGAAGGTCTAATTGTATATATTTTAAAAAAGTCACATCTTAAAAATATTTCTGGGCATTCCTCGGTGGCCTAGTCAGTTAAAGGTCTGCCTTCGGCTCAGGTCATGATCTTGGGGTCCTGGGATCAAGCTCCAGGTTGGGCTCCTTGTTAAGCAAGGAGTCTGCTTCTCCCGCTCCTCCTGCTTCTCCTCCCCGATCATTCTCTCTCTCTGTCTCTCAGATAAATAAATAAAATCTTTTTAAAAATTCTGATTTTTTTTGTGGATATACATATATTAGGAGTACATTATTATGTGAAGAATCAAGAAAAATTTGGAAATTAGGGGTACATTATTATGTGAAGAATCAAGAAAAATTTGGAAATTATTATGCTCATGCTTTCTTCTCAATTCCTCTTAACCAGTTCCTAATACATATTTTAATGAAACAATATTTCAAACTATGTTTTTTTGAGTCCTTGGAGCACTGACATCACCACAAGAGCAGAGCAGGTGGGTCTGATTTATCCTTGTTTAATTAGACAACTTCTCTTTCATTTCTTTTTCTATGTGTATGTGAAAGACTTGTTTATTAAAATTTTTTTATTTGAGTATATTAACCTCTTTTATTTCTTTTGTATTTCGTGGTTCTACATAAGGTTTACTTTAATAGATGAGTGGCATTGCTTAGAAAAATAAGTTTATTTAGAACATCGGACAGGATAGTGGGCTAAACTATCTGCAAGTATAGCCTAAATATAAATATAATGTCTTCTTACCTGTGAGACAATGACAGAATTCATCCATTAAAAAGAATGAAGTAGAGGTTTGCTTCTGCCTAGCATGTAGATAGCTGGAAAGAATACTACCTCCACCTTCACAGGGAGAAAAAAGCCAGATAAACTACAAAATCACTTTTCCTGAAGCCACCAGAAAACTGAGGTTGTAGACCAATCAGGCAATCTGAAATCTAAAAATGGAGACACCTCAATCACCACAGGAAAGGCAGGATGTCAGGACTGGCTTACCTGTGGTGTCAAAGCATGGGAAAAAGATGAAAGTGGGTAAGAAGAAATCAGCTAATACTTGGATGAATTTCTAAGGGTTCAGTGTGGGCTAGCCCCAGACATATGGGAAGTTCATATTCATTGGCAGACTCTTTCCCTTGAACTTTTTCTGGATGCTCATGAGAAGGACTGGGGGAAGGATGCAGTACCAGAGAAAGCCTCTCTTGGTACTGTAGGTTTGGTGGAGGGCATCAGTCTTCATGTAAGAAAATACATGAAGCCTTTCATCTCTTCTATGTCAAAGGGAGCAAAAGGTTTAAGCATGGGGGGAGGGCAGCAAACATTTATATCTGACCTACTTTAGTCTAGTTGGCTGGATCACCATCATAGAATTTTAGTGTAATATTATGCCTTTTCTTAAAAAATACCCATAAAATATATAGGAAAAAAAAATAAAAAATAAACTCTATACTTGTAACAAAAATCGTCTTGAAGGACATCACCAGGGTTTTATAATTTACTTTTAAAAACTTAATGGCAATTTCAATAAGAAAGAAGCATAACAGAATAATAAATACATGAGATTTTCAAGGAGCTTTAGAAAAGAAGATTAATAAGGATGAATTTATCCTAAGAGGTTTAAAATTATACAGTTATAGGAATTGATGCAATTTAGTGTTGACACAATAGTAGGCATCAAAGTTAGGGATTCCAAGAATAAACCTAAGTATATGTAGGAATTTACTATTTGATGAAGTTGATATTCAAATCAGTCAGAAAGGCTGGAATGGCAAGTTAGAGGAGGGACATGACAGTTGAAATAAACCTATATGTTTTATATATATACAAAATGTAAGTTTATTATGTATATTTTATGTATAATAATGGAAATATATATAGGTTTATGCTATATTTATTATATATAATATATAGGCTTTTATTTTACATGGTGTTTAAGCCTATGGCCCAACCAATGTAATCATTTTGGTTTTGTTACTGGCTTAGTTCTTCTGAAAGTGCCTGAATGGCCAAAGGAAGCCAAATAGCAAAAGTCCTATTCTGATAGTTTACTTAATTTCCAGTAGACTATTAATTCTATAGACTGTGAACTGTAAAACATAAGCTGCCTAAAGGCAGGGAAAAAGGTCAGTCTTGGAAATCATTGTTATCTCTTACCTCTAGTAGGAACTCAATACTGTTGAATACTGAATAAATGCATAGAAATATTGGTCTTTTCTCCACTAAATAGTAGGCCTTACCTTACCCTGTTTCTTTGTACTTCAAAATTGTCTTATGTTATTTGTTTCATTATCATTAGCAGAGGTCTCATTTAAGTGATTTGTATTTCACTCTATTGGTCCATTTTGTCAGTTCCCCAAAGCCAGACAATGGATCAGTGCTGATTTATGATAAACTTTTCATTGCTCTGTGACAAAAAGAGGTGAGAATTTATTCTTTGTTTATTTATTCATGTTGGTAAACTGTTGCCAGATGTCCCTTTGGGGGAGAGGTTATTGTTGTTTTGCTTGAAATTATGTCCTTTATATTTTTTGGTATCAGAATCATGGTAACAATAAATAGTAGTTATTTTTTAATGCCCCTACTTAAATATTTGGTTAAATGTTGAGTGTTGTATGTAAATCCAAACTGAAAAGAGAATTGTCCTTGAAATGTACTTCTCAACATAGTGGTTAGAAGCTTGGAGTCCTGAGTCAGAAAGATTTTGTTTCTTTTCCTGACTGCCATTTACTAGTTAAGTGACATTCTGTCTCAAACTCCTCAACTTTTATTTTAAAATGAGTATGATAATAATATTTATAATAGTACTTTAGTTCAAAAGCAGGAAGTAGGGGTGCCTGGGTGGCTCAGTTGTTAAGCGTCTGACTTCGGCTCAGGTCATGATCCTAGTGTCCTGGGATGGAGCCCGTCATCGGGCTCCCTGCTCTGCAGGAAGCCTGCTTCTCCCTCTCCCACTCCCCCTGCTTGTGTTCCCTCTCTCACTAGGCCTTCCTCTGTCAAATAAATAAATAAAACCTTTAAAAAAAAAGGAACCAATGTTGTTTACTTCTTGAAACTTTCTTGTTTACGTAATAAGCAACCCTTAAAGGCACAGGCCATATCTCTCTGTTCAGAATCAGCACTTCCGAAGTTACTAAACATATATGTGTTTGTTACCTCTTTTAATCCTGTCAATTTTTGCTTTATATATCTTGAAGGTATGTTATTAGATATACAAAAATTTAAGGTTGTTATAATTTCATATTCAGCTGACCTCTTAATCATTATGAAATATCCCCCTTTTTCTTTAGTAATACATCTTGCCTTAAAGTCAACTGTGTCATATAACAAACGGCACAGCTATACCAGCTTTCTTTGTGATGGATTTCACATGGCAAGTCTTTTTCCATCCTTTTACCTATAAACTTTCTGTATCCTTAGAACCCTCAAAACAAAAGTGTTCCTTCTGTTAATAGCATATGGTTGGGCCTTATGCTTTTTATACAGTCTGTCTAGATTGTTTAGTTCATTATCTACTTCATGTAATTATTAAGAGTGGAGTATAAATTTCTACTTTGCTATTTGTTTTGTTTGTCCCATCTCTTCTTCATTCCTTCATTCCTCCTTTTTCCCCTACTTTTGCATTAATAAATTTTTATATTATTCCATTTTTATTTCTTTATTGGTTGTTTAGTTATAGATTTTCAAAATTTTCTCAGTGGTTATCCTAAATATTAAAATATACATTCTTGGCTTACTACAATCTATATTAAATGAGTAACTTTATCACTTCTTGAAAAAAGTAACATCATTTCCATACTCTGACTATACTTACTCCCTTCTTGCCCATTGTGTTTTCACATATTTTACTTCTGTCACATGTTAGGCCCTGAATACAACACTATTACTACTTTTATTTTAAATGGCTATTTTACACACACACACACACACACACACACACACACAGTTTTTTGAAAATACTCACATACTCTTGCCAGTGTTCTGCATTCCTGCTTGCAGTTTCTTGCTTCCAACTGGAATCATTTTCCTCCAGCCTGAAAAACTTTCTTTAGTATTTCATTTAATGAAGGTTTGCTAGTTGCTAGCAATACATTATCTTAGCTTTTGTTTGCTTGAAAACATCTCTATTTCACCTACATTTTTTGGAGGATACTTCCACTGGGTATAAAATTCTAAGTTGGTAGCCCCCTCCCCCAGCAGATTTAGGATGTCATTTTCCGTTCTTTGAATTCCCTGGTTTCTACTGAAAAGTTATTTGTCAGTCTAATGGTTTTTCCTATGAGGGTTGTGTGTGTTTTTTCCTCTGGCTCTTTAAAAAATTTTCTCTTTGCTGTTGGTTTTCAGCAGTTTGACCATGATATAGCTAGGTCTGTTTTTTGTTTTGTTTTGTTTTTTTGCTTGTTTGCTTTCTTTTGTTCTTTGTATTTATCCTGCTTAAGATTTAATAAAACTCTTGAATTTGTGTTGTTGTTTTTCACCGACTTTGAAAAATGCTTAGATATTATCTTTTCAAATATTGCTTCTGCCCTATTTTTTTCTTCTCCATCTTTGTGTCCTTCTGGGATTCCAGTTATAGTAAATTTGACATTTTTACTAGATACCACATTTCTTTTATACTCACCTCTATGTTTTCCTAATCTTTTCTCTTTTTGTATTTCAGTTTGGATATTTTCTGTTGATCTTTTAATGCAGTTATGCTATCTTCTGCAGGTCAGTCTGCTGTTATTCAAGGACTTCTTATTTCCAGATGTTATATTTTGTAGTTCTAGGGTTTCAACTTGATTCAGTGTAATAAGTCCAATTTTCTGATGAAATTCTTCATTTTTTCATCTATTTTGCCCTTTTCCCTTTAATTTCTTTGATATATTAGAACAGATTATTTCAAAGCCTTTGTCTGCTGACCCCAATATCTGCCTCATTTAAAGATCTCCTACCATTATGTTTTATTCCCTTGATTGTCAGCCACATTTACCAAGCTCTCCATAACCTAGTAATTTTTAATTATATGACAAACATTTTGTGTATGGATCTTTAGAAGGGCAGGAGAGATATTCTAACAGTGAACTTTCTACATTAGGAAAATAATGTTAGGCATTGATTGTCTCATTCCAACCTGCATTATGCTGAGTTAGGACTGGGTTGCAGGTATATATGATGCAGTTTAAACCAGTTCACCTCTGTTTCTCAAGCATGTTCTTCCACGAGTTTTTACTAAAAGTTAATAGGTCTCTATCACCTTAGTCTTGAAAGGCTATAGGAAATTCAGTCTTCTCTTTAGAGGTTTGGGACTTTTCTTTTGACCTCCTGTTTCTCACTGCTTCCAGCTTGGGCAAACATACTGAGGAGGACTCCAGCCATGTGTTTTGAGGCAGGTCCCATCCTCAAGTGGGACTTTGTCTCTTAAATACCATGGTAGTACAGGAGACTTTAGTTTGTTTTATAAAAGCTTCCCAGACTTAGAATTCAGCAAATGTACTATTGGAAAAACTAACCATGTGCTAGGATGTCTGAAGTTTCCAATTGTCCCGCCAACCCCACCTGACCACTACAAGCTTTAATAATTTCATATTCTCCTAGTGAAGTCCCTCTGTGCAGACCAAGCCCAGTCATTAGCCCATGTCTATGTAGGCAAATCCTCCATAGAAAATACACAGTGACAGGCTGCTCAACTTAGTAGGACTTTCCTTTCTATGGATTGTTTAATTCTCCTTGATTCCTCAGCCTTCCAAAGTCTTAAAAAAATTTTTTTTCAATGTAAGTCGTTTTTAAAAGTTATTGTAGTAGAAATAGTGGTCCTTGTCACCTACTATTTTCCTACTTGGAATTAGAAGACTAAATAAATATATTTTAATGAATGAGTGGATTTCTCAAAAGGTTGTTATAAGAATCCAATGTTATAACACATGCAAAATAATGTAGCATACTAAACTTTATTGATAAATTTATGTTAGTTATTGTTATAATTGTTTCATGGTCTTCAGCTTTCCAGCCTATTATTCTAATTTTCATATTCAGGACATTTTTCTCCTTAGGCCTATAAGAAGATCCAACTCTGCTTATATCTCATGTTTTTATGGGTGAGAGTAAGTTTGTCTCCTTGTTTAGCCTTTGCATAATTTGCAAATGTTTTCTTTCTTTAACTGTTCTTTTTTCTTTTTTCTTTGCATCTTGCCATAGATTTAAGATCATATCTGCCATGATGTTGTCTCCACATGAGATGGTGGGTCATATGTCTCAGTGATAATGGCAATGTTTTCTACCTGGAAATCTTCAGCAAAGTTGTAAATGAAAGGATCTGGTGTGCATCTCTATTCATTGTTTAAGAATAAACATATTTTAGAAATATTGGAGTTATAGTAGTACTGGATACAGTTTGAGAGAACAGAATTGGGGTTAAGTTCTTGAGTTATGAGACATGGTAGAACTTGGAATTCAAGGATAATAGAATCTAGTGTCAGTCTTAACACAGGATTAAAACATTCTTGGTGTATTACATATGCTAATTATCTTTAATTACCTTTTGCTTCAATGACTAATTTGCCGTAGTTATAGAAAGTTTTTGATTGGCCCAATATCTTTAATGAGTCTGTCCCCCTCAACATTGAAAACAAAGAAAGGAATAAATAAAGCCAGGAGAGGGATGACTATATCACTCCTGCTCTCATGTGGCCTTGTGGCTACTTTTTCAAGCAGGTTTCAGTAGCATATAGAAGTTGCAGGCAGCTGTACACAAGAATTAACAATCTAAGATAACCTTTCAAATTGTTTAGTGTTATGTTGGGCTTCTTACCCCTTTCTTTGTCAGCAAGGTCAAACAACAACATGAAGGAAATGAGCTAAGGTTTGCTTTCTATCATCTTTAACATGAAATATGGTATGAAAATTTCAGTGCACTTTAATTTTTTTCTACATAAAAGTGGCTTAATATGGCCTTCCTACTCTGTAACATGTCATTATCATTTATGAGCATTTCTCTGGTACACTGTACTTTCAATGCACTTTATAATCACTAATTAGCTCTTCAACACAACACCCCCATGAAATAGGTCAGTGGAATTAGATCCACTCTATAGACATGCAAACTGAGATACTGAGAGATTCAGAGACATGCCTGAAGGTATACAGCAAGCCAGGAAAGAGAAGCAAGTCAGAACTCATGGGTTCTTGATGCTCACACCCTGCATGACACTGAATATTTTCCATACATTTCAAGATCCTGAAACAAAAGGAATTTCTTACTAATGCAATGCTAGAGCAATGCCAGAAAGTTGAGAGGTGGTGGTATCATATTTGGACTTAGATCTTAAATCTGACTGTAACTTCAGGGAAATGCAATCTGGAGTCTTTCTTTTTCTTTCTTTCTTTCTTTCTTTCTTTCTTTCTTTCTTTCTTTCTTTCTTTTTCTTTCTTTGACAGACAGAGATCACAAGTAGGCAGAGAGGCAGGCAGAGAGAGAGAGGAAGGGAAGCAGGCTCCCTGCTGAGCAGAGAGCCTGATGCGGGGTTCGATCCCAGGACCCTGAGATCATGACCTGAGCCGAAGGTCATGATCTCAAACCCCCAATCTGGAGTTTTTCATTAAAATATGATTCTGAGGGACACCTAGGTGGCTCAGTTGGTTAATCATCTGCCTTTGGCTCAGATCATGATCTGAGAGTCCTGGGATTGAGTTCTTCATCGGGCCGTCCACTCAGCAGGGAGCCTGCTTCTCCTTCTCCCTCTGCCTGCCGCTCCACCTGCTTGTGCTCTGTCTCTCGCTGACAAAAATAAATAAATAAAATCTTTAAAAAAATATATGATTTTGAGAGAGTTCATTGATATTTTTAAATGTGCATTGAGCTTCTTCTAGATTTTAACATTATCATCAGTAGGTTGCAGTTGCCCAACCAGGAAGGAGAACAGGGTCCCTCCCAGTTTCAAGTCCAGTGATGAGTGTAGAACCTCTCCAGCTCAAATGCCAGTTTTGATTTGCCCAACCAAGCAAAAGCCTGTTATTATTTTGGCCAGCCTTTCAAGCAAAAGCCAAAAATCCATTTGCTCGTTAGCAAATGTGCCAAGCCCAGTGCTGGGTCCTAGAGAAACAATTCTTAAGTAAAGGATGGTTAAAAACAAATAAAATAATGTTCAAAGTGTTTTAAACAATTCATGTTGTGTAAGCACATAAGCTACTTGGCCTGTAATCAGTGGTTTCCTTGCTTGTTGTGTGTGCCATGCCCATTCTGGCCTGAATGTGGCAAAGAATCCTGTGATTAACGGGCTGCAGGAAAGGCAGCAACAGCGACCAACCTAATTTTAAACCCTTTAAATGGCAGCTTGACATTGAAGCACAGCAAATACAACTGATCAGAGGGTTTTTTATTAACCACTCTTGATGGGAGGAAATGGTAACTCTTAAGAAAGAATAGAAACCCGTTTGGCCTAAAGCAGTTATTCTGCTGTAGATCCCAAGGCCGGGAGGGGTGACCACACAGGAGGAGGACAAGCAATTCAAAATGGGACTCTCTGTGGAAATGAATCATGCTCAGAGTAACAAGTATTTTTTCTGCTTTATTGTGTGGGTGCTCTTGAGCCAAAAAGCAGAGGGGAATGAGTGAGCAGAGACGCGGGTAGGAGTCAAGGCAGTTTTCCAAAATGGTGCCAATGAGCGATTTGGGGGAATTTTAGAAAGGTAATATTATGGCTGGTTTTTCTGACTAACTGCCTCAACTCAATTTTGCTTAAAGACATCACTGGCAATTCTGTGTCTGCATCCAAAAGAATGTGAAAAGCAACTACAAAATAAGCCAGTTGCCCCATTTCCTTTCCTTTTCTGAGTAATAATAGCTTTCTATCTTTTGATGTGCTGATTAAAAAAAAAAAAAACTTTTTTATAACTCATGTTTTGCTGCTAGCAGCAATTGATTGCATGAAAGACCAGAGCCATTCGAATATACACACACAGGCTCAAACACAGCAGTTTTGATATATGTGTTCATTTTCATGTTAATTTTCAAATTATGAAGACTTTTACCTATGTCTTCTCAACCCTACTGGACTGGTTTCTCAGCTGTTTCTTTTCTATTTCGAAATAATCTGTAGGAAAATATGGCTTAGGGAATTGGTTGGGTAGGGACAATCTATATTTCTTGCTATCTTATGCTATTTAGTCCCTGCCCTGAAACAATTCCAGCCCAGAATTCTACACTGAACATCTGATTGCCTGCAGGTTTCCTCATTCCTTTCAGAAACCTAGAAAAAAAAGAAGGCAAATTGGACAAATAGCAACGGCCTTTATGTTGTTAATCTGCTACAGTTGCCCAATGCTCTTAGTCTTAAGAAGAGCTATTAGAACCTGTCTTCCTCATTATGGGAGTAAAGCGGGGGTGGGCAGGTGGGGGTATGGGGGTGGAACTAAGCCTCCTGTTTGGTCCTCTTCTCCAGGAGTCTCATAGGAAATTTCTATCCTATGGAGCCAACTAGCTACAATACTTTGGTTCATCTCACTCCCTTCATCTTTGCTTTATTAAGAGCTAGGAAGGATCCAGCTCTCATCACTTTGCATTTGACTTTTCTGAAGTGGTAACTCTATCTAGCCAACCCCTTTCTCGGGCCATTAGGCACCTGGGAAAGGGATCCCTGACTTTTGCCTAAAACCTACAGTAGGTTATCAGAGCCATGTGTGGACTTTCTTTCTGATGGACGGTGTGACATCCCTAAATATAGCCTCACCCAGGCTACAGAAGCTGAATTTAATATGCAAGTTCATGGAAATGCCTGATTGCACTTAAGATGAGAAGACAGTAATGGGCACCCATGTCACAATAGATTTATTATCATTGCTGAGGAGGCTTGCTTGTGAATGGCCATTAAAGGTTACTGCTATTTTATAGCCAATCCTTCATATTATAACCTTGTCCCTGCAAAAATTTTCTAGATGAGATATGGATACATGGAAATATGGGTGCATATAAAATATAAAGTGGACAGAACTACATCCTTTCATTTACTTGTAATTCTCCCACATATTTTATAGGCACTGAAAATGAAAAGGACTTGACATATGTTTCTACTTGGGTATCTGATTTCGCTGTGCTGGTTTTAGAGGAAAGGCACAGAGAGTTGTAGAGCCTGGATGGTGAATAATTGATAGAATGGGGACAGGTAGGTATCATGACAGTTGAGAAAAAAAGGAAAATAGAAGGGAAGTAAGAAGAAAGACGATTCATGGAAAGCAAAAATGAGTCACTTGTTTCTAGATCAATCTTTGAACTCAATTAATTTATGAAACAGAACTCTTCAGTTATTGTAGTGAGGAAAAGAAGACTCAGAAGTGTTTGTGAAAGATGGGATTGCAGACATACAGGAATTAAACAGTTCGACATGAGGAAAATCATAAAACAGTGGTACACTGGTAAATGTTTAACAACTGGCTCTCTGGGGGAAAACAAACCCTGAATCATTCATTCCCTTACCCATTTCTGCAGTGTAAATACTCCCACCAAGGCTGATTTCAAATGACCAATATTGGTGAAAAGGAACTGAGAAGATAGTGCACGACATTGGTTCTTTTTTTTTTTTTTTTTTTTAAAGATTTTATTTATTTATTTGAGAGACAGAGATCACAAGTAGACAGAGAGACAAGCAGAGAGAGAGAGGAGAAAGCAGGCTCCCCGCGGAGCGGAGAGCCTGATGTGGGCCTCGATCCCAGGACCCTGGGATCATGACCTGAGCTGAAGGCAGAGGCTTTAACCCACTGAGCCACCCAGGCACCCACGACATTGGTTCTTGAGAGTCAGAGTCAGCTGGCTCAAGCACACCACTGAATTATGCTGTTGAAGAATGAAGTCGATAGAATAAGATTGCTCATGTCATATTGCAGGTTTAGTAATTATTAACTCTAGAGACAGGCGTTAGGCTTAACTGTCCATAGCACACGCTTTCTTCATGGGAAGTATATGATAATATTTTAAACAAGATTGTTGGGGGCAAATATATTGAGACTCGGCAAGGGACTTGGATCAGTTGTTGGCAAGTATGTTCATGCTGACTGATTGTGGCATATAATAAGTGCTCAGTAAATGATGGCACCTCTCCATTCCATTCCTTAAACACACACACACACACACATGCATGCTGCTTCTCCCCATTTGACTCTTATCTTCTTCACACAGCTCTGTTGGGATTGTGACCCAGATTAGGCATACTTATGCCGGCTCGGACAGCAGCGGCTCTTGCCCTACTTCTTCTTCTTTTTTTTTTTTTTTTAAAGATTTTATTTATTTATTTTACAGATAGAGATCACAAGTAGGCAGAGAGGCAGGCAGAGAGAGAGAGAGGAGGAAGCAGGCTCTCTGCTGAGCAGAGAGCCCGATGTGGGGCTCGATCCCAGGGACCCTGGGACCATGACCCGAGCCAAAGGCAGAGGCTTTAACCTACCGAGCCACTCAGGCGCCCCTCTTGCTCTACTTCTAAGAACATATTCATACTAACATTTGAATTCATATAAATTATATAAATAAAATAAAATCACAGTTTATTACTTTTGTATAGAGGTTTATGTATTCCAGCTCTTTTGTATATCTTATCTCAACCTCTCTCACAGTGAACTGGTGAGGAAGGTATTTATTTAGTTTTTAAAGATTTTATTTATTTCTTTGAGGGAGAGAGAGGGAAAGACAGAGAGAGAAAGCATGGACAGGGGCAGAGGGAGAAGCAGACTCCCTGACAGGCAGTGAGCCTGACGTGGGGCTCGATCCCAGGACCCTGGGGTCATGACCTGAGTGGAAGGCAGATGCTTAACTGACTGAGCCACCCAGGCGCCCCCATACTTTTAAAACAGGTGCCCCGAGGCATGTGTTTAATACAGGAATGATTTAATCTCCATTTCACAAATGAGAGAAAAATGAGACTGACAAAGATCATGTGGTTTACCCAAGTGTTCACGTGTGGATATAACTGAAATCTGGGTCTTCAAATTCCTGACTCTAATGCTTTTTGTACCATAACTTTACTTTTATGATAAAGTTGAAAAGCAGAACATTTGTAGCTGCATAGGTAACTAACTGCCTATAAAAGAGTAGCTGGGAATGGTGTTTTCCAGAAATGTGGCAGAGATGGGTTTTCTTTCTTTCTTTTTTTTTTTTAATGGTGGCTTAAGTTTGCTTCAGTCTTTTATTTGTGAAATAAGGAAGGAATAAGAATGAATAGAATTTTTGAAGGTCTTTCACCATGTTGGGGGGGCATGTGGGTTATGCATTCATTTCATTTATTTTGTTCATTCTAATATTTCTTAAGATTCCATTATGTGCCGTGTGCTGAGCTGGGAGCTGGGATGCACGTTTATACAGGAGGATTGTAGTTCCTGCCTTTATGGCGCAGACTTGGGGATGACCAAACATGCCCATGTGCAGCTAGCAAACTTCGTTCAGTTAGAATAAACCAAACTTTTATGGAGTTAGAACATTAGTTCATGGAAGTGATAAATTCTCAGGTACAGGGAGGTACCTGAGAAGATTCTTGGACAAAGTGGTCACAGGTGAGGAAGTGATCGTTTTTAGATTTCTTAATAAGTTTTCTTTAGTAAGTGAAGGGTGAGACAAGCATTAACTGAGTGCCTACTTAAAGTGCCACTGCCCCACTCACTTCCTACAAATATCCCATCAAGTCTATGTTAAAGAAGAGGAAATTTGTTGCTAAGTGCAATAAGTTGACTTGCTCAAGTGTGCACATCGATTAAGTGGTAGAAGTCAGACCTGAGGGTGTTTTTCCATCACACTGTGCTTCCTCCCTTGGCCAAATCTTGGTCTGTAGGAGTCTAATCCTCTGTTATTTCATTAACATAGGTATTTAGAATTCTCTAGCCAGACAGATTTCAGGGTGGGCATTACTTGCCCTTTCCACCCCCACTGCACACACACATAATGTGTTAATGTGTGGGATACACAAAAGTAAAATAATCCTCCCTCTAGGAGTTTCCACTAGAAACTTGCCCATTCTTTTTATTTTAATCATCAAGACAGGTGGCCAACCCCTTACACTGTTAAGAACACCAACTTCTCCTTTATATATACTGCATTACTTAAGTGCTTCTGGCTTGAGTTGGGGTCAATGGCAAGATACACTTTATCAGAAACAAGACAGAAGGACTGATTTCAGAATAAAGTAAACATTTACAAGAAATAAAACCTCATTATCCATGTGCTAGTTTGTTGAATTAAAGCTATCTTTCTCTTCCCTACCTCCCATGGGTTGGAGACTTTAGGAAATTATAGTTCTGACCTCTCTAGGATGCTGTTGCACATATAGTCCCTATCATATTTCTCTTGGATATGGTCCACCCATAGCACTACCACCCTGTCGCAGAGGGAAGTGGTTCTCAGCAGAACTGCCCTGTATTCCATAAATACTCTGCTGACCCCACCTGAATATGTACACAAAGGTTATACATGAATGTTAAGTGTAGGGAATGCCTCTGTAATTGGTGATATTTAAATATATGTTTTGGACACTTATGGGTTTTCTCTCTCCCTCTCTCTCAAGTATAGACACACACACACACACACACACACATCCTTCTTAAATTCACAGGACTTCTTTCAAAACAGAAACAGAAAAGACAGTCTGTTTTCTGGGTGAAACCTTACATATTTCGCAAATTGTTGATAAGGTTTTCATCAGCATATTTGAATTTCTAAGGCAACTCTAAAATAAAAATTGCAATCCAGTTGTAAGCTAAGACTAGAATAATTTCTTATAATTTACAGGTGTAATTAAAATATAACTTCATTTGAAAAATATTCCTGACCCAACTTTGAATGTGCTGTTTGTCTGAAGAATTGAATTTTGGGTTGTTTTGAAAAGGCTTTTTTTTTTTTTTTTTACAGTTTTGTTTGTTTCTCTTTCACTTAGAAAAGAACTGTTGAAAAAGTGATTTGACTTATTATTATTATTAAGACTTTTTCAAGAGAAATATATGAAACCTATTAAACCGATTAGATAAAAAGTTTAAGTGGTTGTTTCTAGCTAACTAGATTTAATGGCCCAATGGTTGATTTTATTTTATTTCTTCCTCTTCTCCTCCTCCCTCCTCCTCCTCCCCCTCCTTCTTTTTCTCCTTCTTTCCCTTCCCCTTCTCCTCTTCCAGCTCCTCCTCCTCCTCCTTCTTCTTCTCCTTCTCTTTCTTTCCCTTCCCCTTCTCCTCCTCTTCCAGTTCCTCCTTCTTCTTCATCTTCCTCTTTTTCTTCTCCTTTTTCTCCTCTTCCTCCTCCTCCTCCTCCTTTTCCTTCCTCTTCTTATTTAAATTCAATTAGCCAACATAAAGTAGAAGGTTGACTTTAAATGAAAAGTTATCCCCAAAACAGAGTACAGCCACATTGGCGAGATACGTGACCCAAAAGTGTGTCTGAAAGCAGACATTTCACTATATAATGGAACATGTCATCATCCAGACTGAATTAAGGTGTGCCAGGTCCAGATCATCTCAAATTCAAAACTGCCAGCACAGCAATTGGTAAGTCCCATGGGGAAAAAGTATGTGTGGGTTCAAACTTTGGACTTAAAAACAAAATTGTCTGATAAAAATGGTTCACTAGAATAATGTGTTAATTAAAATGATTTTATTATTTATCTAAAATAGCTTTGGGCAATTGCATACAGCAGAGTTTATGTTCATTCCTCTCTTTTCAAAATAAGAGAATGTTTTGCTTTGTGTACTTTGTGTTTCAGCGTCAGGATATTGGGGTTATATAAATTAATTGTATCTCTGCAGCACTGACATGAATAGACTCTTTAGGAATAACATGTTGAAGTAGGGATGGCTTTTTTTTCTTTTACCACCCACATTATGTTATGAGTAGCACAGGGTATTTAAATGCTTTGGCACAGAACATGAATAAAGAGCTGATCTTGAAAATACCATTATCATTATTTATTTTGAAATTGACACTTTGCTCTATTTTAAGGCTTACACCCAGTTTTATCTGTGTATGTCAGATAATCCAACACATACATAAGAATCAGCCCCAAATGTCTTTCTTTCTTCACCCCTCTTCATGGGCCTTTCCATTTAATTTTTTGAGGAAAAAATAAAAGGTGAAGAAAACATGGGTCCAGAAAAAGACATCAAGTGAGGAATTTTGTTTGTTATAATTGGACAGCTGCTGTTGGCCTAGTAAGGATCATTTTATGTTTTATTTTGATTGAAGAGATATCACTTTGCCAACCATAATTTTTACAATTCAGCCTTTCAGTTGAAATAAGATGACCTTTAGATTTTCTTTTTCTTTATTTTTTTTCCCCAGCAGATGGCTGTTCCCTAAAAGTGTCATTGTCTGGCAGATGATTATGCTAGCACCTTAAAAGTGACTGATTTGATGTTACATTTAAGAGATTCTTGTTTTTATCCTACCTTGGCTGAGATCCATGTATTGGCTACATATGTTTACTCTAGTAGTATGAAAAAGTCCTGTGAGGATTCTAGGGGAAAATTTTGGCTCTCTGTCTCGGAGAGGATGCTACTGATGTCTTTATTTGACAGAGATTTTACTCTCGAATTAAGGAGGTACTTCAAAAATACACTTTACAAAGCTATGAACATGAAGCAGGGCTATTGACCTGCTTCCCAGCGTTGGTTTGGGGATAATGTGGGCAGAGCCTGTGTCAGTTACTTCTGTGTTCCCATTGTCTGGCCCACAATATGAACTTAAATGTAATGCTTGTACCTTTCACCTGCATCTGTGACTGTTGACTTTTTGGAGGGTCCCATTATTTAGATAGTGTGAAATGGGTTTGCTCTGGACTGAATATTTGTGTTGACCAACTGACATGCTGAAATCATAACTCCTAAGTGTGTGGTGTTAGGAGGTGAAGTTTTTAAGGGGTGATTAAGTCATGAGGGTGGTGCCCTCATGAACGGGATCAGTGGCTTCATAAAAGAGATTCCTTGCCCCTTCCTTCATGTAAGGACACTGGGAGAAGATGGCCATCTATGAATCCAGAAGCAGGAACTCAGCAGACCCTGAATCTGTGGTGTTTTAGACTTCCAGACAAAAGAACTTTGAGAAATAAATTTCTGTTACTTGTAAACCACCGAATCTATGTATTTTGTTATAGCAGGCCAAACAGACCTAGACCATGTTAACATACTGAACTTTTCAAAGTACTGGATTGTACAGCTGGGTTTTATCTTGATATACCTAACAGAGCTTAGAACAAGGGCTGACACTCAGAAAGAATTAAGTGCATTAGGTGGATGTCTTTTCTGGGTAACTTAGTCTGGAGTCATGGGGATTCCATTTTTATTGACCATATGCTCTTAATTCCTGAAGTGCTAGAGGACACATGTGGCATCTTATGCAGGACTATTTTGGGATGAGGTCTGGTATAAGGATAATAAATAGAAATAGCACAAGTGAATTTTGCCAATGACATGCCAACATCTTTGCAAAATGAGTATTTGTGTCTAGAGGAATTAGAAGAAAATGAAAATGGACATTCCATTTATTGGCAGGATTTCTAAGAAGGGCAGGGCAGAGTTTTAAAGGTCAGTTGGTCAAACTTCCAGGACCACATATGTTAGGGGTTAAAGGTAAAGATCTTGCTCAGCATAGAGCTCCATCCCATCAAATTAAATGCTGCAAAAATTTCTCTCAGCATCACAAAGTATTTCTTATAGAAGTAGTCTGTAGTCTCCCAAAATTAGGTAAGTTCCAGAACACCCAGTTTAGTACACTTGGGAGATTAATTTATACACTTCTAATTTGGGTGGATTAAGGAAGTATTTCATTTAGTCATGTATATGCTAATATGGAGTTCCAAAAGGTGGAATAACTTCTACCTAGCTCCCACTACTCCTGTGCACATTTCCATAATATTTATTAACTCAACCCTGATATTTGTGGTTTTTCTTTATTCTCCCTACATTTATGTTCCCAAAGCATTACACTGCATTTTAATTATTTTAAAAATGTTTTAAAGACTTATTTATTTATTTGTTAGAGAGAGAGAGAGAAAGCATGCATGAGTGGTGAGGTAAGAGCAGAGAGAGAGGGTAAGACAGAATCCCAAGCAAACTCCACATTGAGTACAGAGCCTGATATGGACTCAATCTCACAACCTGGATCATGATCTGAGCTGAAGTCAAAAGTCCAACGCTCAACTGACTGAGCCACCCAGGTGTCCTGCATTTTAACTATTTTTTACACTTCTGTTTCCCCTACTAGAATGTTCTTTCTTTCTTTTTTTTCTGGGCAAAAAAATTTTTTTCCAGTTTTATTGAGAAGTAACTGACATATATTACTGTATAAGTTTAAGGTACCCAGCATGATAGTTTGGTCTACATATACTTTGAAATGAGTGCCACAATATCTTTAACTGACATCCATCATCTCATATAGATATGATAAAAAAAAAATCTTTTATTTTTTTTAACCTAGTTTATGGACTGAAGAACAGGGGTCTATGGCCAGACCAACAGACCACCGGTGTTCAAATCTCAGCTTCTTTGGTGACAATAGTCTGTGTGAGCTTGGTTAAGCTACCTTATTTCTGTGTCTCAATGCTTAATTCTGTAGAATTTAAAAGACAATATACCCTATTCATAGGACTGTTATAAAAATTAAATGAGTTAAAAAATAAAATTAGAACATTGTTCAGAACATAATGAGGCTAAATAAATATTAAATGCTCTAATACATAACACTAATTCAACAAATATTGATTGAATTAATGAAAAATTATTAGAAATATTTGAAAGATCACCTCTTATTGTTGAGGTAACCCAATCTTTTTCTTAAATAAAGGATTTATTTATTTATTTATTAGAAAGAGAGAGTGCAAATGGGGGGAGGAACAAAAGGAGAGCGATAAGCAGACTCTGTATGAACACAGGGACTGACATGGGGCTCAATCCCATGACTCTGAGATCATGACCTGAGCTGAAATAAAGAGTCAGATGCTTAACCAATTGAGCCACACATTCCCCTGTGATCTAACCTTTTTTACACTGATCAGCCTTAAGAGGCTGAAAAGGTTCACTTGAAGATGTTTTGAAACTGCGGCTCTTTTCTTTTTAAAGATTTATTTAATTATTTATTTATTTATTTATTTATTTATTTATTTATTTATTTGAGAGAGAGCTTAAAAGGGGGAAAGGGCAGAAGGAGAAGGAGCAGGAAAGAATCTCAAGCAGACTACTTACCTAAGCTCAGAGCCTGCTGCAGGCTTGATCCCAAGACCCCGAGATAATTACCTAAGCCCAAATCAAGATTTGAATGCTTAATGGACTGAGCCACCCAGGTGCCCCAACTATGGTTATTTTCTTATTTGCTAGTGTGAATCATTGTCTTTATATACCAAGCAAAAATACTCTCATTTGGTCAGCTTGGTTCTTCTTGTTCAGGATCTATGGTATCATTGTAGCATCGTAAGCAAGCAACCACACTGTAATGCTGTGGCAAAAATACCCATTGAGTTTATAACTTTATCCTCTGCTACACCATTGTCAACTCCTCTAGTCAGGCCATGTATTCATTTTGGGCCTGGCTTCCAGACTATTCAGATTCCGTTTATATTGTAGCAGTATCCGTAGCTGAGAAAACTATTCCTAGTTTTGACTCAAGACAAAGCGGTTGACCCCACAGATAATGGAGTATTAAAACAAAGAACAATTAGCACATATATTAACTTGGATCATGCTTATACTTTGTTGCCAACTGTCCTCATTTGTTTGAAACAAGATCTCCTGCCTTTATTTGACTAATAGGGCCTGGCAGAGAGTGATAATGTGTTTAAATTTCTTCAATTATGTTTAAATTTTGGTTTCCTTATATTTCACAGCAGGACTCTACTTTCCCGTCAAGGTTTTACAAAATGAATCACATAATGATCATTGGGTCTTAAATGATTAATCTCTACAACTGAACCATAAACCTCAATGAATTCAAGGTCTTCATTTTTTTGTCTTAGCTTCTGATACTCCAAGAAATTCTATATGCTCTGAGAGTGAGGGAGTTCTCATCTAGAGCTAAATTAATATGTGCTACAATGTATTTTTAAATTTTTATTATTTTTATTTTTTAAAAAGATTTTATTTATTTATTTGACAGAAAGAGAGATCACAAGCAGGCAGAGAGGCAAGAAGAGAGAGAGAGAGAAGCAGGCTCCCTGCTGAGCAGAGAGCCTGATGCAGGGCTCCATCCCAGGACCCGGAGATTATGACCCGGGCCAAACCCACTGAGCCACCCAGGAGCCCCTACAATGTATTTTTTAACCTTTATAAAGAGTCTTTAAAGGAAGTAGGTGCTTGCTAACTTGAACTAAATATTTAAAAGGGTTGTGGAGCAAAAAAAAAAAAAAAGAAGAGCCCTTTCTCATTCTAATTTCACTTCTCAGAAATTATTACTATTAGCATTTGCCATCCTTTTCTGTGCTCATAATGATGCACACACACAGACACAGAAACATGGTATTGTTTTTTTTCCCCTTAAACAAATGAGATCAGATCTTGCATTTCATCCTTCAGTTTGCCTTTTCACTTCATAATGTTCATGGGATTTTTCTAAATCAGCACATGAAGAGGTATACATGCTTTTTAATGTTTACATAGAATTCCATTGTATCAGTTTACTCTGATTTATTTAACCACCTCTCCTCTTGGTGGACATTTAAATTATCTCTAATATTTCACTATTACATATGGTGCTAAAATAATCATGTCTGTCTCTACCTCTTTACACATATCCATGATTATATTTCTGTAGGATAGCAGTGGATTGCTGTAGTTTGGTAGGATAGTAGTAGATTGCTGGGTTGTAAGTTGGATATTTTGGAAATATTACCAGTGTTTTTTCTCTCTCCCTCTTGCCCTGGCCATATTCAAGCCCCTAGGGTCTTCTATGCCCATTGTCACTAAAGAAAGATGTCCCAATTCTGAAATCAGAGGTGGGAAAATGTCTTTAGGACTTTGGTTTCCAAAAGCCCAAATGCTTAGGGGAATGAAGAAAACTGGCAAAGATGAAATGTGTGGGAGACACATCATAAAAGACCGCAGAACTTCTGTTTTAGGTTAGAGAAAGTTTTTCTGGCATGGTGGAGGGCTGGGGGGAGGCGGGGGTTGGAGGGGAAGTGAGGACAGCAGAGGCATTTGCAGGTCCTAGAGGCAGGCCAGGATCTATGTTTTCCAGGTTATAATCTCAGTGCAGAAGCTGGCCCCAGGAAATAAAGGAAGTGGGACCCCAGAGAAGAAATGCTGTGTGTTGCATAGAGCAAATCTGCCCACAAACAACCTTGCCAAGATTCCAAGTCTCCAGTTAGCAGGGGAGCTGCAGAATTATTCCCAGGCCCTCAAGCATGGCATGAAAGGAGCAGAGAAAGTTGCTGGGCATAAAAGGATCATGCCACCGGGAGCAAGGGACATCTCATCAGTGACCTGTCTGGGACAACAGCTGAAGGCTGGGTGAGCCAATGACTTCCTGGAGGATTTCATGTGGACTAATGACTTGGAAGATCATGTATCTCTCTCCCTCCTACTGAATATCTTGACATGGCATCCGAACCTACAGCTATTCATAGGGAAAGAGGGGAATCTTTCATTGGTTGCCAGTGAGTTTCTGTGATTCTGTGATTGGTTACTGAGATTCTTAACTATTCTGGAGGATTTGTGCATTTAAAAGGCAGGGGTGCCCAGGTGGCTTAGCCAGTTAGTGTCCAACTCTTGATTTCAGCTCAGGTTGTGATCTCAGGGTCGTGAGATTGAGATCTGTGTGGGGCTCCCTGCTGGGTGTGGAGCCTGCTTAAGATTCTCTCTCTCCCTCTCCTCTGCCCTTCCACCTCCCTCTCTCTTTCCCTTAAAAATATATATATATTTAAAATGTTTTAAGCTGTTGCATTTTCCCCTGCTCCTCAGAAATGGTTATTCCACGTTAATGTCCCACCAATAATATAAAAGAGGACCCATTTATTCTTATATCCTTGCCAACACTAGATGTTATCACTCTTTTGATTTTTGTTTTTTGTTAATTTAATAGGAGAAAAAAATGTTATCTTATTGTTGTTTTAATTGGTGTCTCTCTGGCCGTTGGTGAGCATCTTTTCATGTTAATTGATTATTTATATTTGTTTTCATGTGAAGTGCTAACATAATTCATTTTATTCTTCTGTATTGTTTTTTTTTTAAGATTATTTATTTATTTATTTGACAGACAGAGATCACAAATAGGCAGAGAGGCAGACAGAGAGAGAGGGGAAACAGGCTCCCTGCTGAGCAGAGAGCCCAATGCGGGGCTCGATCTCAGGACTCTGGGATCATGACCTGAGCCGAAGGCAGAGGCTTTAACCCACTGAGCCACCCAGGCGCCCCTCTTCTGTATTGTTTGATGATCCATTTTTATCTTCTATTTAAAGACTAAAGACTAACTACTGACACTTAAGAGGAGCTAATGATGCTTAAGTGATATTTAGTCTTTCAACATTACCTCTCAACCCAAAGGAGAATATATCATGCTCCCAAAGATAGCTATTGCTCTGTTATAAGATTAGTCTTTTTTTATTTTTTTTAGTACTTCCTATCTAATTAGTCTGGTTTTAATGTCTTAATAAAAGACATTATGATTCTCATATAGAAAGAAATTTAAGTGGGGAGTTGGTGGAAGGGACATTGAAAAATATTTTCAGTTATCTTCCCATGTTTTTTCATATTGCTAATGAAAACTAATATTTAGAAAATACATCATTGGTTTCTTAAGTCAGAAGAGCAAGATTATAAGGATTATTACTGGCTATTTGCTAAATTATCTTTCTTTAAGCTCCTTTCCAGTGGATTTAAATTTGATTTGAAAACCCATTTGCTTGTTTTATTTTCTTTAATTTCCTCTCCAGCAGGTGGGGGTGGGGCATGTTCTTTCTCCCTGCCTTCTGACAAATCTCTACATGACATTTTGAAGATCTTTTTCATGTCTTCATATGCATCACTGGCCAAATCATGATTCCCTCCCACTGGGTACTCCAGTGGTGTAATCCTGAGAAATAGTTTATTTCAAAGGTAGGAAAACTGACATTCGGGTGATGCCGGCCAGGGCAGAAGCACCCCCAGGCTGGCTCGCTTCTTCTCCCTTTACTTCTGTCTAGGACTCAACATCCTCTATTTCTTAGCTGTCTTTCTGTTTAATAGGCTCTGGGAATTAGACAGTTTGAAGAGCTGCTAGCTTTTCAAATAGAGGCCAGGTTGTTAGTCCTTACCATGTGAAAGCGGCTTTGATGGTCTCTGTGAAATGACCTCTCGGACACCCACCGCACTGTTGGCACCCCCGTAGCTGGCTCAGCAGAGATCAAAGCTGCCTGATTGCGTGGAGGCAGTTCCCTGAGGACAGTGTGGACGCTTCCTGGCAGGCTGTCTTTGCTGGCTTCACAGTGCCACTACCTGTGCCCTGCTTGCTGGAGAGCCCCACTACCTGTCCGGGGTCCATGGATTAAAGAGGGCTTTCAGTCTTCAAGCCCATTCTCTGGCAGTTGGAATTCCAAGTGTACTTAGAAACTATAACCAACTCTATTAATTTTAAAATGAAGCAAAAATACCACTGCTTTTCTTTCTGCAACACTGTCCCTTTGTCCCTTCTGGGCTGAGCTGTTCTTTCGGCTGTCATGGACCACGGCTGAAGTGATTTAAAATGTTATGCAGTGGGGCACTGGGATAGGCAGCCAGGAACAAGGAGCTCCCTGGTGATCCGTATCGATGACAGCCAAACTCGCTCTCTAGTGCTCAGCAGAAGGGTTGAGGACATACATTTATTGTCTGAAAACCACCTTTATTCCTCTGGCCAGCAGGATCCCATATTCTTACCTAATCTGGTAAATACCTGGCATTTGGGGGGGAAAAAAAAAGCCTGTTTTATTGAAGTGATTGTTCCACGTGTGGGTGAAGACTGGATCTCAAGCACGTTATAAAAGTGCTTTTAGTATTTTTGACAGTATCCTAAATAAAGTAAGACTTTTTAGAATGTCCTCATCGTTCTTAACTCAGAGGTCAGGGAACCTGAAAGGTACCAACAAGGTCGATGCTCCACTTGGTAACTTGGTTTGTCATTTTCCAACGGGAAGAAAGATTCTTTTTCAGCAATCAGACAATGGTAGCCTCCTTTCCAGCTACCCGAGAAAACTCATGTCTCTCACGTAAGTCCAAGTTGTTTTCTGTAGGCTTGAGAGGCAAGAGATGTGACTCGAAAATGAATAGTCTGGGTCCCGCAGCTTGGGCAACGGAGTCTTTAGACATAACTAGCTCTGTACTAGACTTTCATTTTTTATCACTGCAGGGTTAGGAGCTAGATAAGTGGCAGGAAATTTAAAAGATGAAGACGGTCTCCCAAGTAGAGGGATTTTTCTAGAGTGACTACTCAGAGTATATTGAGGATTTGGGAAGTAAGACCTCTCCTTCATGTGGCCATCGGGACATTCTTGTGGAAAACTGAAAACAGAGCACACTGTGTCTACCACGGCAAATTTAACATCGACAAGGAAGGGCTTCCAAGTGCAGGGGAATTGTCTGAGGCACTA
This sequence comes from Enhydra lutris kenyoni, assembly GCF_002288905.1. Taxonomy (NCBI): domain Eukaryota; kingdom Metazoa; phylum Chordata; class Mammalia; order Carnivora; family Mustelidae; genus Enhydra; species Enhydra lutris. Next base: position 69,510,647 of record NW_019154087.1, read on the forward strand.
CACTATGCAGGTGTGTCGTTAGCCCCAGGCTCACTGGGTTCCTGGAAATGACTGGAGGAAAACACAGGGCTGGCTTTTTGACTCTTTGCACATCTGCTCATGCTGAATTCACGGATGGAAACAGAGAAACAAGCCGCATTGTGAAATTGGGGAGCTGAATTCTTTGTTAGTGCAGAAGAGAGGCAGAAGCAGGTAAAGGGTGGATAGATGAGGGTAGTGCCTTGGCAAGTGGTATTAACCTGTGATTTGCTGGTAGCATTGTCTGCTGATTCCTATTTACTCCTTTCACCTAACACATGCAACATGTCGAAGCCTTTCTGCTTTTGTCCTCTCACCTGATGCCTGTAACAAGAGTGTGAAACATATAGGGTAGCCGCAGTGTCCTTATTTAGAGGTGGGGAAACTGAGACCCAGGGAAGTAAAAGGCTTCGCTGATTGGCCCTGAGCAAAGCTGTGCAGGCAGAGCCAAGCTGGGATTTTAGGCCTAAAGCCAAGTCCAAAATTCCTTCCGTGACCTACCTCCCCTCTGCCTACAGACTAGCTCTACCAGGCCTGAAATTTCAGCTTCAATTAACTTTAGTTACTTGAGAAACATATCCCCCCACCCAAGAAAACCCCCACAAACTGTAAATATTTTTTTTTATCACTAGGCGAGTAATGTGTAATTAAAGTTTTAAAAAAAAAAGGTTGAAAAATACAAATAAGGAAAAAAGGGAGAAAGTAAATATCACCCATAATCCCACCACATAATAACTGTGTATATTTTAGGGACTACCCTGCTATCTTGATTGTATAAATACATACATTTAGACAGGTTTATAGCTCTTTATTTTTCCCCAACAAAAATGAAATCTTAAAAAAAAATGAAATCATTTGGTATAGAATGGGACTATTTTTTATTTGCCCATATTTTGAGAAAAATTGGTCAAAGTTAATACTACACTTTTGCAATATGCAGTTTCATGGCTGCCTACTTTTGCTTTCTGTAGGCATATTTCATTTTACCCTTATGTGTTTTCCAATTTGCTATACCATAAGCAATGCTACAGTGACTCTGCTAGTGATTAAATTTTTTGCACACATCCTAATTATGTCCTTAGGATTAATTTCTAGAACTGGAATTGCCAAGTCAATGAATACATGTATTTTTACAGTTTCCTCCAGGAAGCAATGTAGGAGAGGGCCTATTTCTCTTCTCTTTGGCAGCACTGCGTTTAAAAATAGGACTCCAGATACTTTATATAGTTTCAGAGGAGCAGGTCCCAGAATGCTATGAAGGAAACTCTTTTTGTCCTTGCAAAGGTAGACCATTTATAAGCATAATAAGCATAACACATTCTTTTGCCACTTTCCTAACCCCAGAAGATCAGCTACTGTATCAAAACAAGATCCATAAGAGGGAACATTAAGGAAGATTGTACTCAATCCACACTTCAAAGGCTCTAAGAAAACACAACCAAGGGAAAGTCTAATCCATCAGTGGCCCATGGCCATCTACCTTCTTCTATAATCCCTTCATTTTTTACAAGTTAAGCAGGGTTAAGCCAGGTCAGCACTTGGATAAAGGTCCTCTAAAGAAATCCTAAGTACCACATAAAGTGTTGTTCATGATTGTGTAAATGTCAATCCTGTGCAAACAAGCATGTGTAGAACTTTCCAAAATACCTACTTCATAGTGGAACATATTCCATCTCCCAAAATAATGCTGATGAAAAGAAAGCAGGAACCAATTGGGAATGAGTTCTGTTTGATTTGCGAGATTTCTTGGAAAGCTTGTGAAGCAACTCATATGGCTGTACCTCATGGCTGGGGGCAGGGGGTTTGATTACCCACCAGAGTGTTTGGTCCAGAAGGAAGACCACCCACTTTTACTGTCACAAGATGGTTCTAGAAAGTACCAGAAACTTCCAGCTGGGATGATCACATTGCACTTCCAGACTGTCAACAGAAGCAAAATGAAGGTCTGATGCAATAATCTAAGTACTTCAAGGAAAAAGAAGAAGGAGGAGGAGGAGGAGAATGAGGAGGAGGAGGGGGAGGTGGGGGAGGGGGAGGAGGAGGAAGAAGAAGAAAAAACTGGAAAAAAAGGCAGCTTTAAGGGCGCCTGGGTGGCTCAATGGGTTAAGCCTCTGCATTCGGCTCAGGTCATGATCTCAGGGTCCTGGGATCAAGCCCTACATCGGGCTTCTGCTCAGCAGGGAGCCTGCCCCCCCCCCCCCCCCCCCTCTCTGCCTCCTTGTGATCTCTCCCCCTGTTTAAAAAAAAAAATAAAAAATTAAAAAAAAAAAAAAAAAAAAAAAAAAAGACAGCTTTAGCAGGGAATTGAAGCCCTCAGTGGGCTCTCTCCCTAGTCATAAACTCCACCAATTAATACCCAGACTTTTTCCAGCACCCCTCATACTTCTAAGGAAAAGTGCAGTGAAAGTGTCACAAAATAGAAGTGGGATGGGAAAAGACGGCAAGGAAACCAACTTTGAAAGTCTAAATGTCAATGGATGGGATAACATGAGAGGGCTGTTTAGAGATCTGAAGTGCTCTTGTAGCTTCTTTGTGTTTTAAATGTGCTGGTGGGTTTTATAGCTCTATTATAGTATGTAAATTTAATTTGCAATCACAGAGTTGTCAATATGAACTGTGATCCTCAAAGCCTAAAGTACATTTTTAAAAAATCCGCTTCAAGGGTTGTGTTATACCATAAGTTAAGAAGATAATTTTCTATTCATTTTCCTCTCTCCATAGAAAACTTTCAGGCGATCTTAACAAGAGTAGATGAAGCATAGAAGTTTGTTGATAACCGATGGGGTCAAAAAACAGAGAGAAAGGCTTTATATAGAAAGATTTTTTTAGTTTTAAAGGCCAATATTATTCATTTAATGATTCCATTGATTTTTATACCCACTAAAACTTCTAGGATAAGTAGTAAAGTAAGTAAAGTTGACTACATAATTTTCCAAACATTTTTTAAAAATTCATATGTCATATTTTTTAATATAGGCAAGAATTTTATAGCACTTAATCTAGATGATGGTGCAAAATATTGTTCAATAAGTTTCTATTGAATCAATTAAGAAATAAATGAAAGGTAGGTACAAAAGAAACTCCTAACTGTAGCAACATATAGGTTAACAATGAGAAACTCACAATGCATACTTAGTTTCCAATCATCAAAAGAAATATTTTAAAGAATGGAGGCTTGTGAAAAACGGCGACTAAATGCATTCATTTGTTTAGTCAACATTTCTTGAACATCTACTGTGTGTTCCATACTATGCTTGATGCAGGAAACACAGAGCTGACAAGATAGTTGTCCCTGTCCTCAAGGAATTTGTTCACTGTCCTCAAGAAACTGTAAACTTGACTGGTATATTCCCCATACAGAATTTCCTTGGTGTCTGAGGGATTTTGCATTTTTCTAGTTTAATCTTGCTGTTAGATTTAATGAGTCCCAGAAAATTAAAGAGTCTTCTTTTAAAGCTTGAAAGACTGAGACTGAATACCTTCAGTGGGTTAATGGCCAGTCTTCCAATGCCTCTCCAGTGGCTTTAGAAATAGAAGAGAAACGGATGGTCACCAGTGTGCAATAGCTTCTTGGAGACAAGTTTTGAAGAACATAGGGTAATCTCAAGCTAGGGTTATTTGGATCCTATCTAAAATAACTTGGCAACACTATTCTAATCAAACAATCTGGTAGTGTGTCCCTTAGATGCTAATCCTTGTTTCCTAGCAAAATTCCAAAATGGCTCTGTTGGCCCTCTTAGGAGGATTAGCAGGAAAAAGACTCATTTTCTTTACTTCCTGTCCTCAAGAGCTGAGGGAGTTGAGTGGGCTTTTAAGGTGTATTAGAAATACTAAGTATATGACTTACACAGAATTTCAAAGTCTGCAACATTTTCTGGGGTAGAAAGCTGTTAAAGAAATGGGATATATTTTACGACACCATGATTTATCTTGCTTAACGTCACCATTTCTATTCCCTAGAAGTAAAGGAGTGTTGTGGCGAAAGAAAGTCCTAACAATGAGGGAAAGACTCCCAGCCCGACATAAATGGCTGTTTCTCAATTTCTCAACGGATAAGGTGTCCCGAAATGAGAAATTGGATACTTGTGAGTGGGCCTGGCATGTCCAAGGGCAGGCACAGTATATTCAGGTGTGGGTGGTGCTGCAGACCTGTGACTTCAGAGCCCGTGTCCCTATGGAGGGTCCCACTGATGCTATTACACTTGTGGTGTCTTGCTGGAATGGTGGGTTAGACATGTGAAACTTTGGCCTGTTTTCTTTTTGAAAAATATATTTTCTTAAATGCTGAAAATATCAAATTTATTTTCACAAGCAAATTCCTAGGGGAAATGAGGAAATGGGCCATAAATTCCTTTTTAAAGTATCCACTCGTGCCTCTGTTCTGTTTATTTGAGGTTTTAGTTTGCAGCAGGTTCTCCAGCCTCTAGCTGTCCCCCAGTGAGGTTGTCACTGTGCACTTTAGCAAGCACACATGCCAGTCCTTTGGGGAGGAGGTTGAACATTCAGCCATCAGGGGCCTGAAAGACAATAAACAGAAGATAACAGGAAGAAGCCAGTCAGATGGTGAAACAAATCAGGTTCATTTCAGTTGAGAGAAAAAAAATCTGATGTATCATTGAGTACTTAAATGGCTTCATTAGACCACTGAGTTTTTAAAAAATTCTTTTTACTTCTGTAATGCCTTCCTCTCCTTGTGCTCTCTGATGGTTTACAATTTGATTTACTTATCTGCAAGATGCAATTAACTTATGATTGTAAATTTTTATTTTCCAAGACATGTAGATTCATGTTATTTTCATTTTTACTCTTTTGTTTTTTTACCCTTAAAAGAACTATAATTTTATTTTTAGGTTAATTCTCTTTTTTGAAAAATGTAATCAGTGCTTGTCTTCTGTTTTTCTCTTCCCCCATTCTCTCTACTCAAACAGATTATCAACTTCCTTTAAAAGAGCACTTTAAGGTTTGATCGTAGAAACTCCATGGAAGACATTAATTCTTATAATGACAGCACAATTGTCATGTAAGTCACTCTGGAACAAGCAGAACCCATTTTATATAGAATTCTCATTCTATTGACATTGAGTAACACTTCCGTAAAAAGAAGTATCTTAGAATACTTTTTTCTGTTTTGTGGTTTTTGGTTTTTTTTTCCCCAGAGCTGCTGGGACATTTGATATCAACCCCCTCCAAACATTTCCAATGTTCCCAAATGTTTTTTTCTCCACTGGTCCACCTGCTTCCCTCACTCTACTCATTATGAGAAAGAAAGGACCTTCTGCCTCCTTTGAACCGAGTCCTGTACTTTTCATGTCCCATGTGTGTTCAAACTCGATTTTCCTTCTCAGTGTACCATACCTTTTAAACCAAATGAGCAATATTCAGTATATGCTTTCATTCCACCATTACCTTGAACTTCTCCAGGGTCCACTTTGTATTTCAATTACTTATGCACTCTCTTCCATGGCATGAGAACATCTGAGGTCTTCTCTCTCCAAGAAGGGAAACGTCAATGACCTTGAGTACTTTGCTTTCATTACTTATAAATAGATATCTTTTAAATTTAAACCAAATATTTGTTTGAAGAAAAACTCATAACTGGTTTTACTCAATTTTTGCAATGTTCCTCAGTGCCACATGAAATAAAACTGAAGCTCAATCAGACAATCTGGTTAAACTCAGTTTTGAGATGTCAGCTAGGAGTGGAATGATGCTGCCCCTGGGGTGAGATATTTGTTATGCCGTTTGGAGTTAACAGTGATACCCTCATCCCAGTAAAGAAAGGGCAGAAGCCATCTCCAAGAGTGAGGGGTCCGTCATTTCGCAGTGGCAATTGACCTCATTGAAAAATTCTCCTTAGTATAGGTATACGACCTCTTTTTGGTCAGGGAAGAGTTGTTCATTTCTCCAGAACTTTCTGATGCAGTTATGAAGAAGGAAATAGAGTGTGGTTCAGGGCTGGTAGGGAGAAGGCTGAGCTTACCCACCCTATTGGCAAAAGGTTTCACTGATTGTGACTGCCATATATATCTACAGCCATAGGCATGGGAGGAGCTCACAAACAGGGTGTAAGTTGTAGGAAAGGTACCACAAGGGAGGAATGGGTGGGCTCCAGTAACAGAGTAAAAAAAAAAAAAATCATGAGGAAAATGGAAATGAGAATCATTGGATAAGGAGGGAAGGAAGCAAGGATAGACAGAACGCACACTTGGAAATAAAGCTTAAAACGCACATACAGATTCTTAAGGCAAGGTACGATACATTTAATTCTAACCTTTTTAGAATCGATGTAAAAAGGAACTTTGCCAATTATCCAGATGTCTCAAATGAATTAAAAGTGAGATATGCACCCTTATTTTTCTCTCAGGAGTCCAACATGAGTTGATTACACACACACACACACACACACACACACACACACACACACACACACAGGTGGGCAGAGGGAAGAGGGGTTTGATGAGCACCTGGGTAAGAAGAGGGTGCTACAGAGATAGCAACTAGGACATGACCACATCCATCCTAACTGGCCCTTGTTTTGGTGACTGGGAATCAGAACAATTAAATGCAGGAGTGGCTTTACCTGAGGGACTTTATGAGGATTCAAAAGAAAACGGTGTTATTTTATAGTTGGATACATGATATGATGTCATAGCCAGGATAGAAGTCTCCATCAGGCGTGGTAGACTGGTGAAGGGCATGTGAGATCCTGGCAAAGATGGCAGATATTCTGTGCCTATGGTTACTGCCCTACGGACAAGTGGATTGCTTATAGACTCTGGCTGGAGGCAAAACATCCAGAGACTATGTCCTCCTTTTTCAATATACCCAAGACATCTGTGGACCCTCTTGAAAATATTTGAGAGTTGGAGAATATTATGGGAGAATGATCCTTAAATATATACATGTAGAGGCTCTAGTGACAGTAAGAATTATGCATTCCTTTCAGACTCTGTTAGTACTTACAGGATGTTAGATTAGAAGCTATTTGAGTTACATACTGTTTACAGTGTTTGTGAGGGAAAACATAACAGATGCTCAGAAGATTGACAGGAACTCTTGGCTTACAGACTATACAGGAGTTTCTGCCTCAGGTCATTTGAAAACGATACTCTTATGGTAGATATTTGTTGCCTGACTTTTTTTTGCATCATTTATTAAAATCATTTTCTAATAGTACTGATTTCTGTTTGAGGGTCTGTGTGATTTTCTGCTTTCGGCTCAAGTCATGATCTCAGGGTCCTGGGATGGAGCCCCACATTGGGTTCCCGGCTCAGTGGGAAGCCAGCTTCTCCCTCTCCCAGTCCTCCTGCTTGTGTTCCCTCTCTCGTTGTCTCTGTCAAATAAATGAATAAAATCTTAAAAAAAAAAAAAAAGAAAAGATAAATGATTTTGCCCCTGTGTCTAAGGTGGAACACATGACCTAGGCTAATCTAAACAGTGTGTTCTATTATAAATATAATGTGTTTTTATAAAATATATGTTATTTTATATATATATATATAATTTATATATAATATAAATTATATATATAATATAATTTTTATATATTATATATATTTTATAAATATATTATAAATATAATGCGTTCTATTATAAATTATAATAATTAGTTAAGGTTGGGGCATACAGGGGACACCTGGGTGGCTTAGTGGGTTAAGCTTCTGCCTTTGGCTCAGGTCATGATTCCAGGTCCCTGGGATCAAGCTCCACATCGGGGTCTCTGCTTAGCAGAATCTGCTTTTCCCTCTGCCCCTCCCCCCCACTCCTGCTGATACTCTCTATGTGTCTCTCTTTCTGAAATAAATAAATAAATACAATATTTTAAAAAGAAAAGATGGAGGCATACATTTTAAGCCACCTGTATAGATTAAATCTCACTTCTTTTCCTGGAAATATTGGAACATTGGTGCTATTGTTGAGGAGATGCATGAGAAAGTGTGTTACTTTCCGCAGTTGCAGCCATCTGGGGACCATGAAGTAAGTCAGTCTTGGGATGAATCCTACTTAGAAAGAAATGAAAAAGAAAAAAAAAAAAGGATGTTGGATTCCTGAGTGGCTTGATCAAGGTTTATCTATCTATAGCCTACTCTCCCTCTGGTATTTTTAATTACATAAGTCAGTGGGCTTTCCCTTATGGTTTAAACACATTGAACAAAGTTTTCTGCTAGTTATTACTCTAAGTGTTCTTACTTGTAAAAGTGGAAAGTATGTTTACCCAAATATAACATCGTGTAAAACTGTCTCACTTCCTTAAACAGACAAAGGAAATTCCCATGATCTTATGACATTAGGCAAAATTGATAAAGGTGACTGGGTTTTTCCCCCAGAGGACACCAAAGTGGAGGGAAATTCCATAAACCCACAAGCCATGTTCATTTGTATTTCTCCACTGACTACTCCATTCTAGATACTAAGCATCTAAAAAGCATCTTAAAAAAAAAAAAAAAGGAAGTTAATGGTATTGGTAACATTTAATTAACACTTTAATTTTTTTGATAACAAGAATAAGGTAAACACTAATTCACATACTACCAATTCTCTAGGAAAACAAAATAAGAAAAAGAAGTTATTTAGTGAAGGAAGCTCTTGGAATTAATAAAACAGTTCAGTAGCATTCACTAAATGTTTTCTGAGGCCAGCTATGTGCTGGGTACTGTGACCCTGTGTCACAGCCACACATTGAGTAACTGGGGTCCCTGTGTTTAAAGTTCATTCCTGAGAAGGCAAATGGGTTTTGTTGTTTCATGGGATAACTTTGATACATTGGTCATGGTTACCTGCAGATGTGTGTTGAGAAGAAGACTCAGCTTGTGTTTTGATTCAATCAGAAAGAGCTATGGGATCAAGGTTCACCTGAGCCCCTGTGACTTCTGGAACCCTACTCTTGTAGCTGCTATCAGCATAAGAACGTCAGGCTGCTGGAACAAGCTCTTCCATTTGCTCTCCCTGGCCACGGATAAAAGTTAGGTGTCAATTCCAAATCCCATATGCCTTCTACTAAGTCACTCCAGTGGTCAAGGTTCAGAGCTCAGGTGCTAATGGTACTGTGCTCAAAAACATAATACTTTGGCAATGAAAATACATCTGCCTCTAAGACCTAAAGATTCCAGGAAGGCTTTTGAACAAAATCTTGAAATAAACTGCAAGAATATAAGAAAAATTTCCTGAAACAAAAAAAAACTAAACAAAACAACAACATACGTGGTCTGTCTTTCTGCTTAATTTGATAGAGAAACTTAGAATTTATGAGTAAGATACTTGTGTTCTCCAACAACCTCTGAAAATGATGGGCCTGGGCAGACACAATAAATTCGGGCAAAGCAAACACAGATTTTGTTGGCCCTGATGATTTTGTACACTATGTTTTTTGTAAGGCAGCTTGCTGAATCCAACTTTCTTGATGAAGATCACATTTTCTCTAGTGGGACATGGCCCAAGAAAGCAGTTCAAAATGGTTGGTGTGGATCAAGAAAAGAAAGCGTATTTTAGTATTCTCATGTCTCTAATTTAATTCCAAAATGTGAGTCCTGTACCCCCAGCACAGTTGAATGCTTTTTGTAGCATGATGAAGGGGAGTAGGAGGGAATTCAACCTGCCAGAGCCGCACAGATTTATACCTTATAATAGCTACCAATGCGATGCAGTAAAATTTTACGTTTCAGCTAAATTACTAATGACTTTCAGGCCCGTGCCAGAAATTTGAGAGTAGGCTTATAAAGGGAGATGAGAGAATGTACAGTCAAGCATTCTTAAGAGTGGGGGGTGTGTGTGTGTCCGCGTGTATGCATATGCGTGTGTTTTTCATTTGGGATTATGGGACACGTGCTCATCATTTTTCGCCATCTTGATTAAATATAATTAGGTTCTGGCAAGCTACCCTTCCCCTCTCTTGGACGCTGGCGCTTTTTTGTATTTTCACATGGGTTATCCGCAGGAGGTTAGAGCAGGAGGTTATTTTGTTGCCTTATGCCTTTACGCCAGGGGTGGCCACATTTTTTTGACGTCTTGGGCTTCACAGTGATTTACAGATTAAGGCTCTGGCCTGTACCGAGGCCAGCAGGGCTGCTGTTCTCTCTCGCTGACACATCTTGCTGCTTGGAACCAGTGGCTCCTTGCTTACCCTCTCATTATAGTTCTTAGCCCACATTTCCTTTTGGCACGGAACACTTGGTTATTTTGACGATGTGCTGGATTTGCCTCCTGCCTCTACCCCCTGCTGACTTGTGAAAATGACCACAGACAGGGAAGCAGGTGATGGGAGGGAGCCGCTCCAGCGAGCGGCCGCCCCTACCCCTACTGGGGGCCCAGGAAAATTTCCCCTTAAGCGAGAGAGTTGCTTTGCAAGAAGGCTCCAAGTGTCAGGTTTGCTTTGCTAACATTGATCTGGTCCCCCCTGGGCCCCTGATTCTCTCTCTCTCTCTTTTTTTTTTTTTTTTTAAACCACAGGGTCTTTAGAGAACACAAATAGCTCACACACCAGTAAGTAGCTCACAGCTCTCTGGATGGGGAAGGGGCCCTCCCTGGAGTGCTCTGCTGCTAAAGACATTGACCAAATCCTTCATAATCTCAGGACCCTTTGAAAGTGCAGGTCTCTTTACTTTGACAATGCCTCTGTATGGGTGATATTTACATATATGCAAAAAATGAATATTAAAATACAGCTAAAATGATCTGTCCTAAGATTAAGAGCAAAGTCCATTAAGACTTCTGTTTAATAATGAAAAGTCACAAAGCCCAGTGTTGTCTTATATGAATTCATTTCTTGATGTTTATACCTTAGTTTTCACTCACAATTACCCACATACAATGAGATTTTGATGTTAGTCTTTCCTATATATTTTACAACCAAAATTTTCATATTGGCCTAATAAAAATGATTTTTTTCCTTTCTTTCTTTCTTTCCTTTTTTTTTTTTGTCTTTCAGACTCCCGTCCTTTGTGCTGTTATTTGTTTGTTTTGTTGTGTCATTTTCACTTATTTCCATGGTGTCTTTATATTTAAAAAATAAGGAAGTCCCACCTTAAGTTGCTGCCATGCAAAAGTTTGCCACAGGAATGGACACATTTCTAGTGTATATGAGAGACCCAGTGATATATGTAAGCTTCTGTAGGATTGATTTCTATGGCAGTTTGTGTTATTGGCTTGCGACAGATTTGAAAGTTGTTAAAACCTGGTAACTTATTAGTGTATTTAAATAATCATTATTCTTTTGGTATTTTGGGTTTTCTACAAATCCACTTTTAAGAAGGGCCCCATGTTCTCTTTAGCTCTGTTCCTTAACAAAAAAGGAAACTAAGCCTTAAGTCGATGGATGTGACTCTCGACAAGCTCATTCAGATGATTAGGTCTAGGGTTAGAAACCAGCCCTGGGTAAATTTGGTATTCTTTCTGTTTCAGGTGAGGGAGAGTCTGCACTGTGTGAACGGAGGTCTCTGTCCTTGCGTTTCCCCATGAGATTTATGTGAGGATCCTGGGAATAAATACAGCCAGAAGGAAAGTAGCAAGGACAAAGCAGTTTATTAAGGTGAAAGTACACTCTCAAGGTGAGAGAGCCAGCAGGTTCTGGGATGTGGCACGGGCCTCTAGGTCGTTTTGGGACTGGATATTACTGGGTCTTTCTGGGCTCAGAGGAGCTGGGAAGTGCAGGGGGCTGGGTGGTCTCTAACCGGAGGCTGTTTCCATTCCTTTGGGAAACTCCTCCCACAGGCAGGGAGGGGGAGTTTTTGACCCTAAGAGGTTTGTACCTATGCTGTCTCGGTAGCTTTCCTCCATTGGGCAGGGTGTTAACTGCAAAGCATCCGAATTATAGTGAGTCTACAGGTTATCCAGGGGCAGAAGTAGAAGAGGGGACTAGTGTGCTCTGCACTGATGGCTCCTGATCTGTTAGCCCCAAGGTCTTAGAAGCCATAAAAGCTCAGGATGTTGTGCACCTCCCTCCTACCCTCCCCTTCAGGGGGAGAGGGGACTTAACGTGTAGCTAATTTATTACCAGCCTTACCCCCAGCTCCTGTCTCTATTCATTCCCCTTCAGAGACTTGGGACTTGGGACTCTGCCGTGTAGGGTTCCTTCCACTGCTCTTGTCTATCTTCCACCTCACATTTCCATTTGACTGTTGGCCATAATGAAATCATGCAGCCAACCTGACAGGTCAGTAAGTTATGAAGGCAGAGAAGATATTTTCATTTTAAAATCATTTAATTTTAAGAGGTAGGAGGAAGGAAAAGGAGGAGAAGGAAAAGAAGCAGGAAGAGAAGAAGAAGAATCAATTCCTTCCTAACTTTCAAGTTAATGTTATAACACTTTGCAAATCTGGGCCCATCCAGCCTATGTTCTCCTTTCCTAACTCCTTGGAGGCAGCCTGAGAATTGTAGCATTTCCCAGCAAAGTGTTAGACGAGGTCTTTGTTGGACCCATTTCGATGGGCCTGGGACCTTCTCCGTCAAGGCTGACTTCCCGGTGGGGCTAACTTACTGAGCTGCGGGTCTGGCCACCAAGTTTACTCAGCTGCTTTCGCTTTGGCAGACAGCCTCCAAGACCTTCATGAAAACCACGGCTTCAGCTGCTCTGGCTTTCTTTTGAAACATCCACAGGCTTGGCCCAGAAGATAGGACCGAGTAGTACCAGAGTGTTCAGATGTCTCCAAAAGACTCCCAGAAAAGACCAGCTTATGGAGCTGATAGCCAGGAATGAGGTTTAATTCTGAGTTTTGGCACTTATGATGAAGCTATCACCTCTCTGAATATAAATCCCTGAAAAGGTAGCCAAGCATGATTTGTACTTTTCACATCAGTTTTCTGCGAGGAAGAAGAAATGGTTGACTTGTAACTCTTGGAAACTCATCAGAGTGACTTGGTAGCGTTGGAGATAATGAGCTATGCACAGGTCACCCGGTCCCATGGGGAGTGAGGGTTCCTGTTCAGGAATCGTGTTCAGTAATGTCTATGGGACGAGAATTAAATGAATCTTCTCTCTCTCTATTTCTCTCTCTTTTTTGTCTCTAATAATGTGAGCTTCTTTTTGTGGAACACTATTTTCCCAGCTATTTTTCTGTTTTATTATTCCATTTTTACTGTTTCCATTACTCTACCCTGAAGTAAGGCAAAGGCAAAAAAATCCAGAGTCTATAATTGGGGACAAAAATCACCTGAGCTGATTTCCAGTCTAGCTCACCTTCCATCATCTTGTGCTGCCATCTCTGGGATGGAGCATGGGAAATGGCCAGGTCTGAGATCTGAGAACGTGATCTTTGATAGAGTCTTGGTGGAGCTTCCTAGGGATACGTTTGTGTAGTGGACAACATGTTCATATTAGGCTCTTTCAGCTCTTGTGAATTGCTCTTTTCCCCCCATTCAGATTAGGCCAAACTTTTTTTTTTTTTAAATCAGAGGCACTTTTGTGGTGCAGTCGGTTAAGCGTCCAACCCTTGGTTTCAGCTCAGGTCATGATCTGAGGGTCATTCCATCCAGCCCTGCTTTGGGCTCTGCACCCAGCTCAGAGTCTGCTAAAGACTGCCTGTCCTCCCTCTCTTGCTTGTCCTCTCTCTCAAATAAATAAATACTAAAAAATAAATAAAATAAAAATTAAAAATTAAAAAGTCAGAGTCTTCAGATGATGTGTTTGTTTCCTATGGCTACCATAACTAATTATCACAAACTTGGCGGCTTAAAACAAGAGAAATTTATTTTCTTACAGTTCTACAGATCGGACATCCACAATCAAGGTGTTTCAGCAGGACTGTGCTTCCTCTGATGTCTCTAGGGGAGAATCCTTCCTGCCTCTTCAAGCTTCTAGAAACTCCTGGCATCCCTTAAGTCATGGCAGCATAACTCCCATCTCTGCCTCTGTCATCTTATCGCCTTCTTCCTTGTGTGTCTGTGTCTATGTCCTCCTCTCTCTTCCTGTAAGGGATTGTCATTGAATTTAGAGCCCACCTTAATTCAGAATGATCTCATCTCAAGATCTTTAATTTAATTATATTTGCAAAGGCCCCTTTTCCAAATAATGCCACATTTATAGACTTTGTGGGCCAGGATGTGGACATATTATTTTGTAGTGTATGACTCAAATTACTATGGATAATTCAGAAAAAAATGCTATGTATTTATACGGTGTGGGAATGAAAAGTTTTGAGCCAATATAATTAGATGTAGGTAACTGAATATGATGTGAGGATGTAATTCAGATTGCACTGATGTTTTAAGTGAAAAAAATTCCTCTTAAGGAAATAATCTTACCTCAATAGTATGAGTAGGTAAGGGGGAGGATGTGAAGGAAACAGGGAAAGAGGGAGGCAAGGACAGACCACCAAACTCCAAGTGTGTATGGCCCTAGAAGATTTCTGCTCTCCACTCCACACTGACAAGAGGGACCCTTCACTTTTGACATTTCATTGCATATTCTGCTCCAATACAGAAGTCTAGGTCAGAAGCCAATTGTACTTGTTCTGGTGTTTCAAAAGAGCCTTCTTCCCTATGGTTCTGGTCAACTGACATGAGGGAACCATAAAGATAATAAAGACTCTTCCAGCTGAAAACTGCTAGGAAGTAAGACAGAGTCTGTTCTTATAGATAATGCACAATGATATGAACTTCAGTAAAACCAGAGAATAGAGTCAGCATTTTAGAGACAATCTCAACACCAGTGTTTGGATGGCTGTCTTCTTCTTACGCCTTCACTACTTATCTCCTCAAAGATGCCTTCTGCAAACAACTTTCCCAGAGGAAAATATAGCTATTTTCTCTCTTAGCTCCTCATTTGTTTCTTTTATGACACTTACCACAACTTGTAATAGCTTTTTTTCTTATTTTGGGTCTGTGTTTCTATGAGACTATGAACTCCATGATGACAGGGACTGGGTATTTTTGCGTTCATCACTGGATCCCCTAGGGTCTTTGTAAATATCTGGTTCATAGCACCTTATGAATAATATTTGTGGATTCATGAATGAGTGAGTGAGTGAATAAGTAGCCAGACTATTGGTGTGCTGAGACAGAGACAAGAAAATATCTTGGGCTGAAATTGAGACAACAGCAAAATAAATTGGTGAATTCTGTCATCTGAGAAGAGCACAGTGACAAGAATTTTTCATCAATTTCTTCCTTCTTAGTACTACCAGTATCCATCCTATAATTTCCCATAAATAATAGTATAATATTAAAATTAAAAGACTCTTGGAGAGTTTTAAATTTAAGAGAAATACCAGAAGCACAATAAATAAAACCAAAAGTAATTAATGGGTTATGAGTTAAAGCTACTGAAAATATTATATATATTCACTGGAGTCAAATTTCCTGTTAGGAATGATAATAGGAGAAAGAACTGACTTTGATGTCTTGCCAAAAGCCACCAGTATGGTGATCCTAGTTACTGTGATGTGGGCACCTGGCCTACAGATTTCAGAATTCTGTGTGGTTTCCCTCAACCAAGTTTCTGAAGGAGCCAGTAGAAAGGGGTAGGGGTGGGAAATGTGTTATCTATAAAAGTAAGCCACAAAAATAATTTCCAAGTGCCACTAAAGGCCTCAATGTAGGCTGTAAAAGCCAAGACATTTAGAATAAACTATTGTAACTCTCGCAAGTGTGGTAACACACATGGCCAACAGCATGCTCGATGCAGGGGGAGTGCAGAATATGTCAACATGGGTGGGGAAGAGGGAGAGGCCATGAGGGGTGGAGAAGTGAGCTCCATGGGTTTGAAGATTTGCTCTGCCTTTTTGGGAATTTTGCTTCTGACTCTTAATATTAATCTCACTCAATAATTTGACATTTATTATGATCTGCCCATGGTATTATTAAAAGATATCTGTGAGTGAAAGGGTGCCTATATCACTGAGTAGAATGCTTAGAAACTTTGAGAAACTATGCCAGAATCTAATCTCTCTTCTGAACGCAGGTGCAACCACTTACTTACCAATGGTTAGGAAGATTCAGTTTATTTTTTTATGATAGCTCTTCCAAATTAAGAATTGGAAGAATTAAGAATTAGAAACTGTATCCAGAGATGTGTTTACCCTAGATTCAAAAGTTATGTATCAGAAGGGATAGATTAATACATACATTGTTTATCCATTAGGACAAGATCAGCCTCTCATATTTTTTTTGATAGAGGGACCCAGGAAATATTTCCTAGACGCTGTTATAGGGTATATCAGGGTGCTTCTGGTTTGAAGGGGTTGGGACAGGGAAAGAAAAAACTGGAAGTGGGTTTGACAACAGAGGAATGTCATTACCTTATATACCAAATTCCCAGGTGGGTGGCTTGAGAGTTGACTTTTTATTTTTTTTCCCCTGGTCAACTTTCCTCTCTACCTATCCCCTCAGTCTGAGGGTTACAGGATGGCTACAGTGATTCTGGGCATTGTGTCTTTACCCAGCGATGTCTGAAGGTGCCAGGGGAAGAAGACATATTTTTTTCCCTTGGATTCCCTTTTAAGAATAAATAAACTGATTTCATGCATCCCACAGCTGACTTACCCTTATGTTTTATTGGCCAGATTTACAACTGTTGCCAAACCCCAAACCAATCACTGGCAGGGGGGATGGAATTACCTTGACTGGATTCATGGAAACTTACCTCCCTGAGGATGAGGAGGGCCCCAGGCGCCCCTGAAACACATGGCTGCCTGATATGCAATCAAGATTGAGAGAGAATGTCTGCTGGGGAGGCAACCAAGAGTGTTTGCTACCCAAGGGAAACTATTTAGAAAAGGTTTTAATCAAAATTTCCTTTGTGTTAGGGTCAGATTTGGCTACAGTTTCCATCTTGCACTTTTTTATGTCCTCATCCTAAGTAATCTAAAATGAAATCACATTCTACAAGTAAGGCCAGCCATTCCTCTGGACCAGGGGTCTCTAGACCAGAAGTCTCTAGACCAGAATTTTCCCCTCTGTATTTTAAGCTTTGCGAACCATATCCAGTCTCTATCGTACAGGGCTATTGTTGCCTCCCCCCCTTCCTCTTCTTCTCCTCTTTTTTGTCCTTCCTCCTCTCTCTTCCCTTCTTCCTTCTTCTTCCTACAACCTTTAAAAACTATATAAAAAAATGCTGAGATTTTGGCCTGTACAAAAAAAGGCTGGGACCATATGGCCCGAGTGCTTTAGTTGGCTGACCTCTGCTCCAGACAGAAGATGCAGAACAAGGGAAAATTCATCCAATGTGCTAACTAAAAGCCAACATTTTGACATATTTGAATGAAATCTGTGAGCTCTCCTAGACCCAGTTATATGAACTTGGAAAGAGGGAAGAGTGGATGTTGGTATCACACATAGGTAGTTTGGTTTGCTTCAGCCTGAGCAGAGAATCTTGGCAGCTGGTGGAAGAAAAAAGTAGAGGCCATGTTGAGGCCAAGGGATGTTAGGCTGTGATGACTGTGTAATCCACTGGTTTTCCTAGATTGGGGAAGCTGGAAAGTCTGGGGAATACATTAACTTTAGAAATCTGAGATTTCCCCTGAAGTTCCACTTTACCGCCAGGAGTAAGTGTAACAGAGAAGAACTCAAGTTCTCCATTATTAATGGAAGCATGTCGCCTTCATGCCCTTACTTCCAATTTTACATTAAGCTTTTGGCTACTTCTTAATGAGTTAATCACTTAGCTAATGTTTTTTTCGATTTTGTTTTGATGTTTTTATTGGAAAGGAAACAAATGCAAAAAGCTGTCTTACTCATGCACAAGAGACTACAAAAATATAATGATCTAAAACTAGCAGTTAAAAGTAAGTAATTAACATTTCAATAAAACACTTAATAATGTAAGAAAAATTAATGAATACATCTTGTGTAAATGGGAAATATCTTTAAAACTTGAATGCTATTTCTTCATTTAAGTGTAGCCTTGCTGTTATAATTAAGATGAACACTAGAAGTTTGGGACATTAAATCTATTAGCACTGGCAATCCATTGTCTAATGGATTTCCTCTCTTATTTGATATTGTGCTAGTTAAGTCGGGGACAAAATCAGTTGCAAAAAGGAGTTGGGTCTGTTTACTAAATTGTGGCTAAAGATCTGAATAGATCATGCAATGTTGCTTCAGGGAAGGACATGGCAACTGGAACCAGAAAGAGGTGGCTCATCATTTGGCAGATGAGAGAACAGGATGGAGAGGACCAGAGGGAGTTCTTACAGGTGTCCCCAGGTCAGTGGGAAAACTGCCCAGAGAACTTGGAGCCCTTTAAGCACGGTACTTCCTCAGTGGTGATATGGGAGGAAATACGAAAAATTCCCTCAAGCCATCCATATCTGGATGGGAAAAATTATATCTAATGAGTTGTAATAAATTTCAGATATTGAGAAATGAAATTGAAAATTATAGCCTCTTAAATAAGAAAACTCGTTTCAGGTCTTCTACTAAAAGCTGAAATTTTTATAGGGAGCTTGATTGCAATTATTATTTTTATTTTATTTTTGTATACAGCCCTGATTGCCATTGCTTGTAACTCAGTGTCAACCTAGAGGTGGGAGTGTGGGGGCCGAAGAGTTTTCTTACTTATTTGTTTGAAGTTTAGGCAGAATTTAGTTTTAGGAAAAGAATCCTTATAGTTTTCTAGTATTTACAAATTTCACATTATTTTTTATTTTTGGAGTCATTATGTTTGCAAATCAAATTGTGTTTGGAAAATTACTGAGCTTCAAAATGTTGGTAATGAGTTGATTGCATTGAAGAATAAGAGCAACATCCTTCCGGAAAAGACAAAAAAAAAAAAAAAAAGAAGAAGAAAAAGAAAGAAAGAAAGAAATGAAATTGGGAGATCAAAGGTAAATCCATGTGATATGCTAAAGTCTGCATTAAACAGACCACACAGTGACAGATCCCCAGTGTTGCATGTTACCCCTTCTGTCCCTCCTCCATAAGTACTGACTGGATTTAAATGATCAATGGATAATGAATGGGACTTAGGTACTGTTTACAGATGAAGACTGTTGTGGTTTCAGGCTGTCGACTGTATTTGTGTCACTGTTTGTGGTGTTAGGGCTTTGCTTTTTTGTAGGCTCTGTGCTCCTCCCCTCCCCCACACCATCTGACTGATGGGACCTTTGCTGTATTTCTTTGGCCCACATTACCTAACATGCAGGACCAATGAGCAGGGTTGCTCTTAGTATTTCTCTAGCTTGTCCACTTTAGAATGTTCCCCTAGTTCCTGGGGTTTCTCCTCAACCCTTCCTGGCTAAGAGAGATCCTAGGTCTTATTGGAACTTTATGTTATTATGCACTCAGCAGACTGAGGGCCTCAATTTGCTGGTGCCCAGAAAGAGTGGGAAGGAACCAACCCCCCTGCTCTTCTGACTGTACAATCTCCCAGAGACTAGCCTAGTACACTATTTAGTTATAGACAGACACATTTTATCCTAAATGGTCAGGGCAATTTCCTAGAAGAGTTACAGTAAAGGAAGAAAGAGATTAAAGTTGTAATTCCCTTGGAATTTCTCTTTAATTTCAAAAAGGACAAGTTCCTAAAGATGGACAGCCTCCAAGGAGGGGAGTTCTGTGGTTAATAGTCCTATCCATGTCTGACTTGGCCTTGGAGTCTGACACCTTCTCCACACCTCTCTTACGTTCTTTGTTTTCTCCATTCCAAAATCCCTAGTCTCTTCTGTGTAAAACACCACCCCTTCCATGGACAAATTTCCTGGGTTGTAGACAGGAGGTCTCAAGTTGCATCCTAGACTTCAGTGGTGGTAAGTGGGGGACAGGGTTGCTTACTGTCACTCAATCTTGCTGGCTACAGTGGTGACAATCAGTTTCTGTATCGGGGGTACAATGGGCCAGTGTCCCACAATTTCTTTCCTCTTTTATGGTTCTATCAGAGTGAGCTGTGGGCCTGTGGTTCTTTGTCTAAGGGATGTTTGCATTGGCAGGTGCAGAAATGAAGCCCAGAGAGGTTTAGTGACTCTACTAATGCCACATTAGTTATGTGGTTAATAAAAAGTCTCTGGAGCCCACAGCCTGCCCCTCCTCTTCGTAATGACTGCTTTCCACTGTACCATAGTGACACCGATTCATGCTAATTTACCTTAGGAATAATAGATGTAGGATAGCATTTTCTTCCTTGTTTTCATAAAAGGAAAGAATTGCAGGCAAAATACTAGTAACAAATTAGTGTCATCTTGCATTATCATAGGAGACTGCAACAAAAGATACACTAAAATTGTCAATACTATTAATCAAAAAAAGGAAGCAGCATACCTCTTGTGTTTATTTCTTAATTTTTTTCACTGTGTTTGGATTTTTTTTCCCCAGGAAGGGTAAATTTGTTGCATTATCTTGGACTTAGATAAATATTTATAATAAACAATTGTGAATGAATGCTGGCCTTCTTCAGGGTCCCTAGGTTACCTATACCCTAACCTAAATTTCTTTGGCAAGAAGTTCCAGCACACTAGAAGAAAATGCATGGGAAAATGACATTTTTCCAAGATGGAATGCGGGCCTTTTGGCTTTGTCACTATCTACAGTATAGATTCTTCCAGCAGTCAGGATTTACCGAATGCCAGCATACCTCTGTATAGCAATATATTGACTTGTCACTCACTGTTTTCTCAAAAAGTATGTTCTAAAGTCTATAGTTCTTACTGAGGAGGGCAAATTATTGGCCTTCCCACGATTACTCCATACCTTTAACCCTACACGAATTCTCAATGTTTTATTCCTTTTGCATGTCTTCTGGCTTGAACAGGTGTGTGTGTATGTGTGTGAGAGAGAGAGGATATATGTGAGTATGTGTGAACATGTGATGAACATGTAGGTGTGTATATAAATGTGTATGTATGTGAGTGTGTGTATTTATGTGTATATGTGTGTGTGTGTGTTTCAGCCAGAATCAACAGAATATAGTCATACTTAGACCACTGTCTCAAGGCCCAAAGTAAAGACAGGTGAGAGAGACTAAGATATTGTTCATAAAAGTTCAAGTCTTTATCAGTATCTTTTTATAAGTTGAGGAAATAAAACTCTACCAGAAAAACATCCTTTCATTTCTCCACTGGCTGTGAGAGCACAATTGGGCAGCTTCTCCCCTATGCAACCAAGTGTCCCACTGTGGTAGAGCTCGAGAAGTTGGGTATTCAATACCTGTTGTGTACCAGGCAGTGAGTGTAAAACGAGGAATAAGACATGGTTTCTGCCCGCGAGAGCCAAAGTCTACTGGGGCCACAGATACATGAAAAAATAACTATAATACAACATGATAAGTGAAATGATGTCAGCGTCATCAAGGGGTATAAGAGCATAGAGAAACCATTCCTGACCCAGGCTAAGAGTAAAGGTTATGTCTCTGGAACTTTCTAAGGAAACTTTATGCAAGACCTCTGTTTTAATGGATAAGTGGTAAGTTTCTATGGACATTTAGTCCTCATTAGAGCCTTGCTTTTAATAACATAATTTGTAAGAATGCTCATCACTAAGGTTCTTTTTCAGCGGCAGTGGGCTGACGAGTTTGTCCCACGTTTTCCCCCATGTTTCTGTCTTGCTGTGTTTGGATGATTCAACCCCATAGCTAAGCTTTCTATACATGTGATAGCATAATGCTACCTTTTTCTTTTAATCAGCTTTGAAAATGCGAATCTGTAATAAATGCAAATAAGGTCATTGTCATAAGGCAAGTCGAGATTCTTCCTCTATGATTAAGATTGAGAACTTCGCTAAATGACTTGTCCAAGGCCACACAGTAAGTGGGTGGTCAAACCAGCTTTGGAAATGAGAAATGCCTAATTCCTGGTGGGGTATATTACCAGGCCACAAATGAATGGAAGAGCTAAGTGATATTTATGGCTGGTGAGGATGAAAACCTCAAGAAGGCTGCATGATCATTCAAAAGAGTGGATATTTCTCTGTAATTATTTATACCTCGTGGGATTGAAAGCCAGGATGGCCATTCCACAATAACCATCTGCTGGCTTCAGTTTTTGCAAAAAGCATTTTTTCCAGTGTCACTGAACATGTCTGGGAAAGCCATGTCAGAAAGCTCTGTACTCTGGGAGATGTTTAGGTTATTTCCAGCTTGTTAATTACAGCAGCAGAGCCTGTTTGGGGAAATCTGGGACAGCAAGGCAGAAAGAGCTCGGTGCTCCGAGAAGAGACCCGGGTTTGTGTTCGGGCTCAGATACTAAGAACTGTGCCTTCCAGGGAGCTTCAGTTTCCTCCTTTGTTATGTCAGGATTAGGCTATGAAGTGCCTGATTTCACTGTTATAAATTCTTTGCTTTCTTTTCTTGGATTTCTACTGATCAATTCTGGACAAGCTGAAGCTCCTCTGGGCCTGGATATAAGCAATAAAACTTGCTTGTGTCAATATTATATTGTTAATTTAGAGAGACATTCACTGCTCCTTCCTGATGAGAGGAACTTAGGGTCTGCATGACTAATCTTCCTATTAGGAAATGGTTCCTTAAACTGTAGACATGCACCATAGCTGTCAACTAGTATGCTTTGAGTTCGTTCTCTTTTAGATTTCTTTTATGTCATGCCTCGACCAGTGTGCCCTGATTTGGGGTGTACAAGAGAAGCAGAAATTAAGATAGAGTCATTGTGACTTTCCCATAGAAGTATTTGTCAACTAGAGTTTAAAAAAAGAACTACAAGACCCAGGCCCATATCATACAGTGATGTTGAAGCCATTGGGCGACTTTTAAATGCACTGTCCACTTGTCGAAACTAAACTAAACTAAACTAAAGCCAGAAATTGTCGAAGAGTGGTGCCCAGTGAGATAAAAGTGCTCTTTGTCACAGGTACAGCACAAAGTGGTAGAGCCCACTGATTTGGCAATGTTCTTTCCTTTTTAGGGGAATGCGTGAAGAAGGAACTAGGATGAGCCAGACACTGTGCTGAACTGCCTCCTTTTTAATCCCATTTAATCCTTACAACAACGATGAGAAGGATGTATTATTATATCTGTTCAACATAGAAGAAGAGGCTGAGACGCAGGGAGGCTAAGAGATTTACCCAGAACCACGCAGTTAGTAGGGAATGGAGAAAGTAGTCAACTTTTGTTCTGTCTGCCTTTAAGCTCTAGCTCTTTCTGTGAACTTCCTTGCCTCCCTCCATCTCCGCTGCTTATCAGCTTCAGAAGTCTGTGCTAAATTCAAGTTAAAGTCCAGATTAGATTATTTAAGTGCATTTTCTCCTCTTATTTAGAAGCCAGCCTTTTCTGTTTCTTCTTCTGTCAAGGCTCAGTGTCCCTCACATTGTGAAGCTGTGAAAGGACCACCCCTGATATGTTGACAAGAAATCAGCTTCTAATCTGCAACACTTCTTTATATGGCTTGTCAGCTCAGAGCTCCTACCAAAGAAGTATTTCACAACTGGCCTGGCCACCTTATCACATTCCAGGCAGAGTGCAGGCTTTCGTGGGCTGCAACACTTGGAACTCTTATGGTGGTAAGTTATTTGCTTTTTATTTTAATGCCACCAGTACTTATTCTGTTCCTTTATTTTTTTTTTCCCCTCTCTGTTCCAAAGAAGCCATATTATCTTCTACCATATACCAGAGGTCATTTTGCGTTGGGTTACAATATAAAAGGAATCACGACATCCAGCACTTTGTCGTCCCATCTCACTCCTTTGCACACACAGAAAATGTGAAGGGCACACTTGGTCATTTTAGGTGGCCCACCATTGGGCCAACTATGAAAAGAATTTTTCATTTGGTTTACGTCCAAAGACTGTTTTGTGAAACTTGGATGAATGTGATCTCTCAGCTTCAGTGAAAGGCCTCTGGTTTTGTTCTTTCCTTCTGTCCTGCAGAAGACTCTGCTTCTCCTGTAAGCTATCCAGTGTGTGCCTGAAAAAGATTAAGATGGTCTGCAGGGCGGGAGACTTTTAATCAGAATTTATTACTGTTCAAAGCCGCTATAAAGGCTTTCATTTAACCCTGGCCTTTGTATTTCCATCCATGAAAATTGTTCATACCATGACCAATCTGACGCATTGTCAGTGTTCTTCATGGAATATTCCAAACAAGACCACAGTGAACCAGCTCCTCGGTAGGAGGAAAAGGGGAAGATGTTGGGGCAGTCCAAAAATTAAAGTTTGCTTTAATACTTTGTGGCATTTTCTATCCAGGTCACAGCTCCCTTAGGCTAGGACTGATGGAAACTCTGTTTTGACAGTTAAAAGAATACCTTGGATAGATGCTCCCCCACCATGTGGATTCTTACAATGAAACAAATTTTCAATTAGACCCAAGGAAAAGAGTGGCTCTAAAATGTAGTCTTTTGTCTCCATTGAAAACCCAACACCTGCCAATTACAAGAGCCAATCTAATTTGTTGTATTTGTGTTTTTCTTTCATTAAGTAAAAATCTTTCTTAGCATCCATCAGAGCTGTGTTCTAAGAAAAAAGAATTATATGCACTCATACCCTTTTTTATAATTCTTTGATTTAAAATATTTCTATATGCGTTAAACACACACACCTCACAATTACAGTCAATAGTTTTCAAATAATCTCCAAATATGGAAAGAAAGAAGGCAGGAGGGAAAAAAAAGTTCTTAAAAACGGATACCAAATCTAAAGAGGAACTGCTTGTGCGTTAGCCTTAAAACATAATTTCTTTGAACTAATGTTACATGAATGAAAGATCAAAGATTAGAGTCTATAACTGAGTACTATGTATGGACCCTTGGAATATACAGTCAGTTTCTCTAAATAGACCGAGGCCACAATTCTAATGCCTTAAATGCTAACAATAAAACCTTGAAAAAAATCTGCATTTTAAAAGCATGCACTGTAAATCACACAGGAAAGGGAATAATGCGAACAGGAACTGGAATGTGGGCCCAGGGAGGGCAGAGGCCTTACTTGCTTCAGGTGGTGCAAATGTCAGCCTTCACGGGAGGGTCTGGAGAACGTGCCCTTCTAGTTTGCTTGGGCCCTGACCCCATGTTTATAAGGTTCTTTGGGGATCACTTTTGATGGCGCTCCCAGCACCCTAAATGAAATTTGTTGCCCTTAGCACAGTTGCCCTGGGAGGCGGTTGGTGATTTAAGTTATGTTCCTTCTGATAAAGGGCTTTGGCAGCTTTCAGCAATTAGCTTCGTCAACATTCTTCGTTGGCCCTCACCACCTCCTATCAACTTGCTAACTCTCCCCGTTAAGAAAAAAATCAGTCCGAGATACCACGGTAGTCCCCCTCTCTTCATAACCGCGTGTGGGCTCCTGCATCCGTCCGTCTATGGGATCCACGGGGTCTGGGCTGAGTCTTTTTTAAAAAATATTTTTAAATTCAGTGCCTAGCAGAGTGTCTGGCACCAAACAGCTTGAAAGGAATGCAAACATTTTCAGTTTTTGCTATGAATTGCCAAACCGCTTTCTGGCAAGATAATCAAGAGTGGCAACAAGACTTAGTATTACTTAAAATAAAAACAAAAACAAAACCCAACCAACCAACCAAACAAGCAAAACACACTGAAAACTTGCTCATATAGTGAAGGTAGAAGAAAAATGATATTATTTAAAAAAAATCATTATTAAATAATGATATGATATTATCATTATTTCCACATACTAGGGTTGCATTTTTTAAAACATCCTTATTGCCAATTCACACTTATATTTTGTGTGAATTTCATGTCCTTATCCTTGGTCCCTTTTCTTTTGGGTTGTCTATCTTCCTTTTTGATTCATAAGAGGACTTCTACATTAAGAGTTTTAAAACTGCTTATAGCACAAAATATTGTAAATGTATTTTTCCACTTTGTCTATAGGTTTTTGGGTTTTTTTTTCCTTCTGCTGCACGTCTCTCAGACACTTGTTTGCTCAAGACGGATTGAATGATGAGTTGTACCATGCCTCTTGCTTCACAGAAAACAGTCATTGTGGCTGCCGCTCTGCCTCCGTGAGTTGGGTGAATCTAATCCTACTGGTGCCTGTAAGTCAGAAATTATAGGACACTATAACTCAAAATCTCAAAGCGAACATTTGTATTATTTTTCTATTCTTTGTGTTTTGCAATATACTTTCCATTTACAAAAATACTTCTGTTAAGTGAAACTCATTGGTGGAAATACGAAAAAAAATTTTAACTTGTTGTCTTTCTTTTCCCTGGCATTATTATCACTAGTTTACAAAAACAAACATACCTTGGTTTTAGGAAGCAAATTTCTCCATATTCAACCACTTAGGTCCTTTCTTATTTAGTTAATATCAAAAATTATGTAACAGCTCTAATGGAAATGTGTTTTTCCTGATCTGGCATCCTGACTCAGCTGCCATGTCAAATATCTTAGGTGTCTAGAACAATCTGACAACCTTCTGAATGTTATTTACTTTGACCGATTTACGTTAGTAGTCTTGAAAATCAAACATTATTAATGGTTCTGCCGAAGTCTCCTTCACAGAATTCTAGGTAGAGAATGATGCTTTCCTCTGGGTTATTTCTTAAACAGAAAGGAAAATGTCTATACCTATTACTTATTACTATGTAACTTTTAGTATCTTTGTATAGGTAAACTCTGTGGGTCATTTCACTGTTGATACTGATCATGAATTCAGCATTATTCCTGAGACTTTTTTCTTTTTCAAGATTTATTTATTAGAGAGAGAGAGAGAGAGAGTATGAGTAGGAGGGAGGGGCAGAGAGAGAAGCAGACTCCTGGTTGAGCAGGGGGTCCTGCCCTGGAGCTCTATACCAGGACCCTGGGATATTGACCTAAGCCAAAGGCAGCCCCTTAACTGACTGAGTCACCCAGGCACCCCTTTAATGTAATAATTCCTGACAAATTTTAGACCTTCAATATTGTTGTCCATGAATCTTAACATATACACAGCTCATACATTAAAATTAGAGGGATAAAAAGGTGTGGTACTAATACTTTATGAGATTTAAAATATTTCTTTCTAGTGTTCTTAAGTTCTATTTAGGTTCTCTTAGCTCTATTATATTTGTAGAAGAAAGAACACATTTCTTTATTTTTCTAAGATTGAATCTGGAATGGTATCCTTTCAAGGATCAGAAGAAAATCCACTCGCAGACGTTTGAGTACATCTCTCTAAAGTATCTTGGCCAGAAAACTAAAACATCACATTATCTAGAGAAACGGGAAAGGCTCTTGTCGAGACACTGGAACTGACTGTATGTTCCTTGCATTCATGGGCTGGCATTGCCCAGGAAACTCACCTGGCCTCTTGCCTCAAAGTCAAGCTCAAGCCCTACGATTCATAAGCTGAACTTTGAGGGATGAGTTTTGCTCATCACAGCAAAGCCTAGGGATGTGATATCCCTTCATGAAAGGCAGCACAACATGGAAGTGGTGGGTTGAGGGGACAAGGGAAATAGTATATGGGATAAAGAAGTGAAAGTAAAAATGCCACTATTCCTCTTGTGACGCCCAGGGTGGGTTAAATGGTTGACAAGGCCATGGAAAACAGTTTGGATTTCATTCTAAGTGATTGGGAAGACATTAGAAGATTTGAAGCAAAGAAATATGATCTAATTTGTGTTTTAAAACCTTGTAGATCATATCTGATAGAATTAAAAATATGAATCTATAAATATATTTGCACAAGGATGATCACTGTGACATAGTTAGCAATAGCAAAAACAAACAAAAAACAAACAAAAAATACCCCCAAAAATCAAACAGAAAAAGAAAAAAGAAAACAATCTAATTGTTTATCAATAATGGTTAATGAATTATAACCTATTCATATCACGGAATACTATGTAATTATTAAAAATAACAAAGTAAGACTCTCCACCCAATCTGGAAAGGGTTTAATTATCTATTACAGAAGAAAGAAAAGAAAGTTGCAGCCCAATGTGTATAACGTCATTTTATTTTGTTACAGAAATGTATATTTGGATCATTGAATAAATTTAGAAAAATGGGGGAAAATGCACACTGAATTATCATGGTTACCTCTGGCTAGTGCATACTTATTAGTATGCATTCTCTTTCAGCATACTGAGAAATTTCACTCAAATTTAAAGATACTTTATGAGCTTTCCAAATATTTCAATTCCTGAATTCTTATTTTTAATCACCTAAAGTGTAAAAAAGAAAAAGAAATTTTAAAAAAATCTCTTGCCATTACACGTATTTAGTATTTATCCTGAGATATTGGTCCTACGTCTTGTCCAAGTACCTAATTATGCAGGTAATTCCTTAGAGTAGATTCAAGGTATATTAGAACATGACTTTCTGAAGCATTAGTTAAGCAGCTACATTTTGCAAGTCAGTGACATCCAAATGGCCAACAGACACATGAAAAAGTGCTCCACATCCCTCGGTATCAAGGAAATACAAATCAAAACCGCAATGAGATACCGCCTCACACCAGTCAGAATGGTTAAAATTAACAAGTCAGGAAATGACAGGTGCTGGCGAGGATGCAGAGAAAGGGGAACCCTCCTACACTGTTGTTGGGAATGCAAGCTGGTGCAGTCACTCTGGAAAACAGCGTGGAGGTTCCTCAAAAAGTTGAAAATAGAGGTAACCTATCACCCCGCAATTGCACTACTGGGTATTTACCCCAAAGATAGAAATGTAGTGATCCAAAGGGACACGTGCACCCTGATGTTTATAGCCCCGATGTCCACAATAGCCAAACTGTGGAAAAGGCCTAGAGGTTCATCAACAGATGAGGATAAAGAAGATGTGGTATAAACACACACACACACACACACACACACACACACACACACACACAGAGGAATATTATGCAGCCATCAAAAACAAAATCTTGCCATTTGCAATGACGTGGATGGAACTAGTGGGTATTATGCTAAGTGACATAAGTCAATCAGAGAAAGATAATTATATGATCTCTCTGATATGAGGACTTTGAGAGATAAGACAGAGGTTCATAGGGGAAGGGAGAGAAAAATGAAATAAGATGAAACCAGAGAGGGAGACAAACCATAAGAGACTCTTAATCATAGGAAACAAACTGGGATGACTGGGGGATGGACATTGGGGAGGATACTGCTATGGTGAGTGCTGGGTGTTGTGTAAGACTGACGAATCATAGACCCATACCCTTGAAACAAATAATACGTTGTATGTTAAAAAAATAAATAATGAAAATAAATAAAACTAGTATCTTACTTGAGGAGGGAAGGGGTTTCTGGTGTGATAAATGTTTTTTTGTTTTATTTCACTTGCAAAATAATTGAGAAAGATAAGATTTTCTCCAATGTTCATTGATATATTATCAACTTGTGACAGGGATTTACTGAAGACCGAATGCAGCAATTTCCATATACCTTCTAACTTATGGATTGTGTTGGGCATGTGGGTTTTGGCTGCTCAGAATCTAATTCTTCCTGGTTAGGTGTCACCTTTGTGAGATGGGGATCCTGATGATCAGAGCCGAAATGACGGGGAGACTACCGACTGATGATCAGCAGACAACTTTATTTTTTACAATCACTTCTTTTATACTTACACAAGATCTGGTTACAGACAGGATATAGATTTATGCACAGGATGTGTACTGCATGTGAGATGTGAGCTACATGCAGGATATGGGCTACGTGCAGGCAATCAGGTGAGACACGTGGACAACAGCAATTATCTCTTAGCTTTAAATGACAAGAGCAAGTTAAGGATTCTCCACACCTATCAGATCTATCTAAAGGAGGCCATGAAAGCGCTCTGGGGATCCTCTCATGTTTACTCCTGGCCTTGGCCCGGAAAGACTCTTGCCCTCCATCTCCCAGAGTTTTCTCACAGGATCTGACAGGACCCCAGTCATATTGGTGAGGATCTGGGTTGTGTTCCAACAATTAGGAGGATCCTTCATTTTGAGAATCTTGGTGGGAGGTAAAGTCCTTAACCCTCTCTGCTGAGAAGGAGACTCAAGCTGTCCTGCGAGAAGGAGTGTCAGCAGCTGTGCATTAAGACCACAGATTATGAAGTTCTCTTTCTCCGCTTCCTCCTCCCTAACCTGGAGATAATGCCAGCTCCTTCTGTATAGAGTCGGTGTGAGGCTAAACCTGTAAGTAATGAACTGTGTGACCCAGAGCAAGTGCTACACTACAAAATCAATGTGGCACAATGAGATGCAGAGTCTATATGGTGCCCGAGAGTCCAGGTGAGCAGAGATGCGGTTAAGTGTCTCCACTGCATTCTCACAGAAGCCCCAGGCAGTGCACCTGGTTGGGGTGATGGTTTTATTAGTCGGCTTTCAGACTTTAAAATCGATTTTAATTTTTATTAAATCTATACATGCACATGGTTTAAATAATCCCGTTGTTCTACATGTTCTACATTTCATAATAATAAAAAAAACCCACAGTATTCTGCCCACATTGGCTCCTCATTTTCCACTCCCCCATGGCAACCCCTTTCAAGTCTTTTGCTAAATAACGCGCTTAGATTGCTAGTTCTTGAAGTTTCAATTAGCAGTGTTGCCACGATGGAAAATGAGGATTTAGTGCTTTTTTTTTTTTTTTTTTTTAAAGCCAGTTCTTCTCACCACCACAACTCCCACATCTTCCTGTCTTTCAAATATATTCATGCTTTGGTTTAGATCAATGTTACGTGTTTGCATTATTATGACCACGTAAATATTTCCAGAGCTGAGCAAGGGTATGTTCTGTGACTACTTCCTTTTCTTTTCCTCCTCCTCCTTTTCCTTGAAAATCTTTTTATCCTGGAGTTGATGGTTTTTTATTTGCTTAGTTTTCTGTATTCTTAATTGGTAATTCATCCTCAAATTCTTCCCAGTTTTATTCTAAACCTTGTCTAAATATGTTAAAATTACAATTCTATCAAATTCTTTTTTTTACAATTTTATTCACATTTGAGAGAGAAAGAATGAGCATTTGTTGGGGGGGCCGGTGGAGAAAGAGAGACAGGCAGACTCCCCGCTGAGCAGGAAGCCCCACCTGGGGCTGGATCCCAGGACACAGAAAGACAATGACCTGAGCCCAAGGCAGGCACTTTACCAAGTGAGCCACCAAGGTGCCCTCAGCTTCCTTTTTTGACCAGCTCTAATCAGAGTATGTTGGCCTATTCCCGTACAGCTGTCATACAGGACTATCCTTCATGTCATTCTGGAGATTCACTTTCACCTTTTCTTAAGTTTGATCTCCTATTATCTTCTTTCTTACACCATAGTTGTGGTAGCACCTCCCCCCATAGTCTCTTCACCCAGTAGCTTCCCGAGAAAAGGTGCATGAAAATAAGTCTGAAATACTGCGTATCTGAACATTTCTCTCCCGTACCTCACAATTAAAATCTACAGTTTGGCGGTATATAGAATAATTTCTTGCATACTTTTGAAACATTGCTCTTTTGACTTTTTGCTTCCTGTGCTGCTTTGGAAAATGTTGAGTCTGTCTGATTTCTGGTACTTTGTATGTGACCTGTTCCATCCCCCACCCTAACCCCTAGCATGAAAACTTTTAAGATATTCCCTTTATGCCTGGTATTCTAAAAATACTTCGATGTAAGTCTATTTTTATCCATTTGCTGCGTATGCACTCATCCCTTTGAATTGGGAATCTACTGTCTTTAAGTTCTGGGACTTTTTAAAAAAATTATTTCTTTGACGATATACCCTTCTTGATTTTCTCTGTTCTTTGTGAAACTCAGGTCGTTCAGTTCCTGAACCTCTGGACCCACTTCTTCATTTTGTTACTTCTTCTCTCCTCTATTCCAGTAACGTACTTTAAGTTATGCTTGTGTATTTTCAAGTATAATTTACATACAACAAATTTCATTCTGGTTTTTTTTTTTTAAGATTTTATTTATTGGACAGAGAGAGACACAGTGAGAGAGGGAACACAAGCAGAGGGAATGGGAGGAGAAGCAGGCTTCCTGGCGAGCAGGGAGCCCTATGTAGGGCTTGATCCCAGAACCCTGGGATCACCGCCTGAACTGAAGGTAGACGCTTAATGACTGAGCCACCCAGGAACCCCTCATTCTTTTAACATATACAGAGTTAGAAGAATTTTGGCAGACGTATACAGCCAGGTAACTACCACCCAACATAAGATAGAATTGTTTTGTGCCTGCCTTTTTTTCTTAACATAACACATGTATCAGTAGTTCATTCTTCTTTTATTGCGAAGTGGTGCTCTTCCATTATATAGATATGCCACATTTTATCAGCTGATAGATATTTCAGTTATTCCCATTTTTAGCTAGTTGGCATGCAGGCTTTTCAATGAAGACATATTTTTTTTTTTTTTCCCCAGTAAATTCTGAAAAGTAGAAATGGCGGGTCATATGGTAAGGATATATTTATCTTCCAAACCATTTTCCAAAGTGGGATTCCCAAGGGGAATCCAAATTTTGCATTTCCATTAGCATGAGAAATCCAGTTTCTCCTCATTCTCACAACTCTTGCATTGTGATTCTTTTCAATTTTAGCCATTCCAGAGGATGTGTATGAAATCTCATTTTTAAAAAATTTTGTTTTATGATGATTAATAATATTGAGCACCTTTTCATCATAATTTGTATGTTTATTTTTGTGAACTGTTCAAATATTTTGGATTTTTTAGATGATTTGTCTTTTTTTGAATTATTTTTTGGATTATTTGTCTTGTTATTGAATTGTAAGAGATCTTTATATATTTAGATACAAGTCTTACACCAGATATGGATTTTTGTAAATATTTTCCCTCAGATTGTGGCTTGTTTGGTAATTTTCTTAATAGTAGTCTTTAAAAATCAGAAGTTTTAAATTTTTATGAAGTTTAATTTATGTTTTCTTTTACAATTTGTGTTTTTCTTTGATATCCAATCTAAAAAAATTTTCTCAAACCAAAATTCATACAGATTTTCTCCCAAGTTTTGTCCAAGAAGTTTCCTAGTTTTAGCCAGTATGTCTGGTTTATGATCATGTCAGTTAATTTTTCGTATAGAACATGAGGTAATGGTTGAGGTTCATTTTTTTTTTTGGCATATGAATATTCAGATGTTTCAGAAAAATTTGTTAAAAAGATTTTCTTCTCACTGAATTACCTTGATACCATTGTCAAATATCATTTGCCGTATATACATAGGCCTTTTTTTTTTTACTTTATGTCTATTCTTACATTAATAACACATGATCTTGATTGACATAGTTTTATAGAAAATCTTGAAATCAGGTTAAATTGAGTGCTTTAATTTTTTTTCCTACATTTTCAAATTGTTTTGGGTCTTCTTTTTTTTTTTTTTAAGATTTTATTTATTTATTTGACAGAGATAGATCACAAGTAGGCAGAGAGGCAGGCAGAGAGAGAGAGAGGGAAGCAGGCTCCCTGCTGAGCAGAGAGCCCGATGCGGGACTCGATCCCAGGAAACCTGAGATCACGACCTGAGCTGAAGGCAGCGGCTTAACCCACTGAGCCACCCAGGCGCCCCTGTTTTGGGTCTTCTAAACACTTGCATTTTCATATGAATTTCAGATTCAGTTTATTGATTTCTAAGAAAATAGCAGGTAAGATTTTGACTGAGATTATATAAAATCTGGGAGTTAACATGGAGAAATTGATATCCTAACAATATTTGCATGATATATCTCCTTATTGATTTAGGTCTTTTATAAAGGTCTTCATTTATTTTGTTAAATGGATAACTAAGTACTTAATGTTTTTATAATTTTTTAAAAAATTTTAGTTTCCAACTGTACAATGCTATGAACATTCACATATTAGTTCTATGGAAATACACATATGTTTTTTTCCTCTTGGGGAATATCTAAGGGGAGTTTGTTGGAGCAGATGGTAGATGCATGTTTAAGCTTCTAAGAGTTTTATATGTTGACTTTTTTTTTACCTTACTGTCATGCCAAACTCTTCTACAAATTCTAGAAGTATTTTTTCTAAATTTCCTAGGATTTTCTACACATACACATATTTTCTACACATACACAGTCATGTCATTGGCAACTAAAGATAGTTTTTCTTCTTCCTTTCTAATTTTTATGCCTTTTCTTTCTCTGGTTTTACAGTACAATGTTGAATAAAAGTAGTAAGAATGGAAATCCCATTTTGGGGTCTAGTTCCCAATCCTAGAAGGAAAGCACCCAATTTTAAAAACAAATTCAATTTCTTTAATAGATACACAGGTAGTCTATCCTTTCTTGAGTGAGCTTTGACAGTTTGCAATTTTCAAAAAATTTATTTCATTTACATTGTTAAAATCATTGTCAATAAATTATTTATAATATTCTTTTTAAACATCTGTAGAATCTATAGAGATGTTACATCTCTCATTCTTCATATTGATAAATTTTATTTATCTTCTCTTTGTTTTTCCAGATCAGTCTGGCTGGAAGTTTATTGATTTTATTGAACTCTTCAAGAATCTGTTTTTTGGTTCTATTGATCTTTTCTATTTGCCCATTTTCTATTTCATCTTATCTCTATTATTTCTTTCCATCTATTTACTTTGTTTTAAGTTGGCTCTTTTTTTTTTCAAGTTTCTTAAGATGGAAACTTATGATTTTAGGCCTCTCTTCTGATACAGACATTAAAACTATACATTTCCTGTTAGTGTAATGGTTGTTCTACTTACATTCCACAAATTTTGATACATTCTGTTTTTATTTACATCTAGTTCAAAATATAATCTAATTTCTCCTGTTATTTCTTCTTCAGTCAAAAGTTATTTTGAAGCTTAACTTGTGAATATTAGGGGATTTTTCAGATTTAAAAAATTAGTTTAAGTACAGTTGACATTTTATATTAGTTACAGGTGTACAACTAGTGATCTAAGAATTATGTACATTATGAAATGCTCACCACAATAACTATAGTTACCATCTGTCACCATACAAAGGATTATGATATTGTTGCTATACCTATGCTATACCTTTCACCCTTGTCACTTGTTTATTCTATAACTGGATTTATATTTCTTAGTCCCCTTCAACCAATTTTGTTTATTCCTCTCAGATTTTAAAAAAATTATTGATTTCTAATTTAATTCCATTGACATCAGAAAACATACTTTGTATAAAAATATTTTATGATTTATTTCATTGCACAAAATATGGTTTATCTTCATGAGTAGGCCATTGCATTCGAAAAAAATGTGTGTTCTATATAGATTTTGGTTGGAGTGTTCTGTAATTATTAGATCAAATTGCTTAATAGTGTTATTAAAACTTTTATATCCTTATTCATATTTTTGTCTACTTGTTTTATCAGTTACTAAGAAAAAGGTGTTGAAATGTCCAGATGTAGTTGTACGTTTGTTTATTTAGTTTTTGAGATCCACCAAATTTTTTTCTTCATCATTTTTTGAAAACTTTATTTATTTATGAGCGAAAGACAGAGAGAGCAGTAGTGAGGGAAAGGGCAGAAGGACAAGCAGACTCCCCACTAAGCAGGGCGCCTGATGTGGGGCTCTGTCCCAGGGTGCTGGGATCATGACCTGAGCTGAAGGCAGACACTTAACTAACTGAGCCACCCAGGTGTCCCTCTTCTTGCATTTTGAAGCCTTGTTAATAGGCACATACATATTTTGGATTGTGTCTTCTCAATAAATTGACCTGAATGTGCTCTTTGCATGGTAATATTTCCTTATAGGAAGCATTTATCTGATATTAATAGAACAAATAAACTTTATTTTGAATAGTCTTTGCAGTCTTAGTCTTTTGATGGTCTTTCCCTATTTTTTTCTTTTTAACCTTCATTTCTATATTTAATGTAGCTTTTGTTAGACAGTTTATAGTTAGACATCTGACTTTCAGTTAGACTGTCTCTTAAAGAGTGGCTTGATCTTGGTCATCTCTTTGCTGCCCTCAGGATGTGTAGCAGAATGTCTCTCAATGTGTGAGTGTGAACTGAAAGGAATGAAGTAGCAACAAGTAGATAATCACATTGGACAGTGTTGAGCCATGCAGCATAATAGAATGTATGTACGAGTTCGTTTAATTTTCTCTTTCCATGAAAATTTATATGTTAGGCATTCAATTAAGGCCTGAACATATTTAGGAATAACTAATGGAGAGGGTGCATTTGGGTTTGAACATTACTAACTTGACTCCTATTCAGTTAACATGGCTTCCATTATTTTTTTCTTTTTTCTCAATTGTTTAAAACAATTAAAAAAATTTCTCAGTTTCAAACCTCAAAGATTGTTAGAAATAAATTTAATTTATTTCTGGACCTTGAAGAGAATGTCTTTTATTATTTGGTAATGGGGAATGGGCAGAAATTATGCTTTAATATCCTTAAAAAATAAATACAAGAAAAAAAATTAATACAAGAGAAAACATTAAATGTATGAAAGTACAACATTTGGAATTGTTTTTATCCTTTCTAGTCTTTTTTCTCCATTAAATAAAATTAGTTAAATCCTTTTGGGGTTATGAAGACTCTAACAAATGTGTTCTATATAATCTCCATAGCCCTTTTTAGTAGATCAGTAAGAATTATAAATTAGCTAAGTTTCTTAAAAGGCAGAAATAATTTCAGAAGCCATCTAATAATTCTAAATTTAAATGGTTAACATAAATAATAGCATATCCTTTAAATAAGGCAATTAAATGCAAACAAAATTTGCTAAATTTTCACATGATTGAAAATTAATTTTTTTAAAGATTTATTAATTTGAAAGAAAGAGAGAGAGAGTGAGTACAGGCAGGGAGAGTGGCAGACCGAGGGAGAGGCAGAAGCAGACTTCCCGCTGAGCAGGGAGCCTGATGTGGGTCTCACATGCAGGACAAGGAGACCACAACTCAAGCTGAAGACAGTTGCTTAACCAGCTGAGCCAACCAGGTGTCTGAAAAGTAATTTTTGAAAACTTAGGTAGATGATATGCAATATTAACTGAAGCATTGTGAGCCTGGGCATGTGCTAGAGCATATAGATATTAATTACACATATGTGTGGAGCCAACAGCCACGTTGAGGTGTTATCACCAGAGAAAATTGTCTTTATTCAGGCTGTGTCCCAAGAAGTTACAGAGGGTAGCATTTATGACATCAGGAAATTGTGTCGAAGTTCACCCTGTAGCCCGGAGACTGACAGGCTGAAATCAACTGAACGTTGATTTTATGGACACCCTGAGAGCGGGTCCCTCTCTTCAGAGAAGATTCATGACACTCGTTTCAAAAGCAGAAGGCCATTTAATGAATTGGCAATGACAGGAATAGTCATAGGAATCACAGCACTCCTAGTCCATTTTCTTCCTGTGGTCAGATTTTATTAGAAACCAAATTATAACCCCAAACCACTTTACATTGAAAAATTACTCTTACAAGGACCAGAAATACTATAAATCAGACCAGAACTTCTGGTAGTATGACAGGTGAAGCTGACATGAACACCCCCTCGTATTCCATTTATTTGACAAAATAATATAACAGCAGCAGAAGTCCTACAAAACCCAGCACAAAAGAAAGAGAAATCCCCAGAGGCCAGAAGTAAGTAAGGAATTCAATGCCAGAAACCATAAGACCCAAGGCATCCTGCTCAACTATTTACGTAAAAACTGGTCTAGGACCATTGCACCCCAGCAGATGCAAAGACAAAACCACTCCATAAGAATGTTTTCAAACCCTTGGTGCACAGGACTTACAAGAAAAGATGACGATCTCTACTAAAGATAGTACGCTCCCCATAAAAAGTCACCAAGCACTTGAGGAAACAAACCAAGTATTTGTAAGAATATTAAACATTGGGAGAGTTTACAACTGTACAGCTCCCCAGTTCTTGCAGCATCAAAGAAATGTGGCCAGTCCAAGTGAAGGGTCATAGTGGGCATCAGAGATCAGGAAGAGTGGAGGCTCTGTGATGAGCTCAGGTTTACTCTAGTAACCCCCCAAATATTTTTCCTGCCAGAGCATCAGGGCATATTAGTTCACAGAAAACATACTTCTGTATATTGCTTTACAATGGACTTTAAATAATTTGAGGGGAAAAATAGGAAATCATGATATGGAGAAGGCCCAATTTGGGAAATCATGTAGAGAATGAGGAATACGAACAGACAGAAAAGTAAGAATAGATTAGGAGTATAGGTAGTATATCTCGGCAAATTGAAAACATGTGGGACATGCTACTATCCTCTGCTGACCTTTTATGAACCATTAAATCATCTTATTAGCTCTTCTGCCCTTTTTGTGTTTGTTTGCATTTCAGTTATTTTATTTTATTTTTTAATTAAAATTTTTTTTTTGTTTTTTAAATAAGATCCTCTCCCGCCCTTGAAAAAGCATTGTATTAAGTTATATATGCTCTACATGGTTTTTGTGTATGTGTGTGTGTGTGTGTTTGTCCCGAGTTGCAAAAGGGTATTTATAGAAAACTACTCTTTTGTGACCTCATCTGTTTAGTTTTATTGCCAAATGTTGCTCTTCGGAGTAGATATTTCTACAGAAAATGTTCAAAATCAGAGACAGCGTGCTAAAATTAAATTACAACCTCACAAACATTAAAAACGTTGATTGCCAACATGTATAGACTAGGGTACAAAATTGTTTTAAAATCTGAGAGAAGGATTAGTAGTTGATTTGAAGTCACATTAAAATAGGACGGAGTGAAGAGAACACTCTGTAAGCCAAGCGCATGAATTCAATTCAACACATGCCACCATCTTCAAATAACACTTATTAAGTACACAAGTGTTTGAGGTCTGTACTCTGTTTATTAACCGAAAAAAGGACATATGTTCTAAAGAAGATGTGAGGTGTTCCTGTGCTTTTGTCATTTAAGTGATAGGCATGTGAGGTGTAAATGAAATTTTATTGATAAAACACTTCTTCGTTCATTTACTTCATAGGAGATTTTACACCCATCTGATCCCTTTCCTCCACAAGTCAGACTACAGAGGGGCTGGAATCACAGGCGTGCATAAAATCCCCGCTGGCTGGGTCTGTGCCGTGTTCCCAGGCGCACCAAACAGGCTGTTTACAATGAGCAGCCATTTGGAAAGCAGAGCAGAGTCTCTCACTATATCTCACAGAATGGCCCCAGTTGCCCCAAGCCATGCCTGTGTTGCTCACACAGTACACCCTTTATAAGTCCAGAGACGGAATTTCAATGAGGAGCACTGAGGTATGTTTTTCCAAAAGTGGCATCTGGCTCAAGGATTGGTTACGTGAATGGCCCAGCAGCTGGTTATACCTGTGGTTTCTGCTAATTAGCCTGAGGTTGTGCTGGCTGCCTCCTTGGGCTTTCAGAATACATCCAACCTTTCGTCATCATCGCAACTCTAAAGATGGCCCAAATGTGTGTGTGGTAGAGTCCTGGGACCTTTGAACTTGGTGCGGATACCTGTCTTATTGTGGACATAGAGGATATTTATTCCCTGGCCTACACTTATCCACTAATGATGGGTCAAGTCATTTGGATTTCAAATACAGTAATAATTAATCCTGAGGAAGTTTAGCCTAAGTACAGGTTTCCTTTCCCTTAGAACCTTAGGAACGACTGTTTCTCCCCAAAGAGGGCAAATGTTTTCTTAAAAAATTAAAAATACTTCTATATCCATCTGTCTCTGTCATGCTGCTTTATTCTGTATTTATCTCTGTGGATACAGAAACTGCCCTGGACGTTTGAGGGATGTATATGTTTGTGTATGGGCACATGCATATTTATAAACAGGGTTTTTACTATAAGGGGAAAAGAAGATTCCTGGTAGAACTGTGGCCGGAAGGGCCCACTTACTTCTAGCAGTAAAGGCCTCTGGACCACACAGAGAACAGCCCCATCCAGTCCTCTGCCACATTTCCCTCTTCTGTTCAGGAGAGGACGGAGGTAGAAACTGTCTCTCAAGCAATAGGCAAGATGTAACTCACGTCTAACAATACCCCTTCTCTATTTCTGGGGCCTCTGTGCATCTGAGAGCTTCCTGCATAGCCAAATAAATACTGTTTGGATGACAGAGCATAGGATCAGAAGTCTGAAGACTTGGTTCTATTTCCAGTTCTATCCTAGGACAAAGGAGGCGCTTATGTACAAATTCTGTCAATCTCTCTACTCTCCATGTTCCCAATTGATATAAAATGGTGATAAATAGGTCATATTTGTTTCACAGAGTCCATATGACTTTACCATGAAACTTTCTCAGGTAAAACTCTGGGAAAAGGATTCAGAAAATGTAAATAATTAATGAAGTTCTATCCAGAAGAGAGTCTTAAATACTTAAAATTGAGGGGCCAAAGCAGTTAGAAGGCTACATCAGACCATATCAAAACTGGATCCATGTTTCACATCATGAGAACACGGAAAACTTGGTTCATGATGTCATAACATTGTTGGCTTAGCCACATATTCCCCAAACCCAATACAACTCATGCACTTCATACTA
This sequence comes from Enhydra lutris kenyoni, assembly GCF_002288905.1. Taxonomy (NCBI): domain Eukaryota; kingdom Metazoa; phylum Chordata; class Mammalia; order Carnivora; family Mustelidae; genus Enhydra; species Enhydra lutris. Next base: position 69,550,861 of record NW_019154087.1, read on the forward strand.
TCCTTCCTCTGCCTTTTCCCCTACCATCCTCTATGACCAGCCATGTAAACTGAAACTCCCTAGCAATAAAACATCAAAACAAACAAAAAAACCCTGTTTCTTCTTTCTTAGAAACCTTCCATCAACCCTGACTTCTAACTTTTGCTCTCTTAAATTACTTTTGACATGCAAGGTTGTTACCCCCACAGTCAACCTGAACTTTAGTTCTGCACCAATCCTGAAACAGGCCTCCACACTCTTTAATTCATACTCATTCACCTCAGCGCAACCCCCAGACAACATTCATCCCAAAGCACTAGTGAGCAGTGAAGAATTTACCAAAGATTTCATAGACGAAATAGAAGAGGATGTTTATGTAGCCTCCACCCCCCACCAACTAGCAACTAGCAACCCATAGTTAGACAATTTTACCCCCAGTATAATGTGTAAACAATTTTTTTCCCCAGTTGAATGTGTAATATCTGACTCAGGCCATTATACCTTTCACCCAAATTTCTATCCTTGGTCCCCTACCATAGTTCATCTCTTTCAAGAGGTTGGTACTAGCCTGAGGGTCTCTTTTGGCAGGCAGTGGCTCATCAGTTCTCTTTTCCAGGAATTCAATTCAGGCGTGTACCACAGTCAACAGGACAGCCTGTGTGCATGCATCTCTTCTCAGCTCCATGTTCAATGGTGCCATAAAATTGGCTACGGTGGAAAACTGAGGAAATTGGTGAATGCCACACATCATGGTATCCTCTCCCTTTCTCCCATTTTTTTCCCCAGAGAACCATGGTTAAACATCTACCAACACACAACAGGGTAATAGGTAAATCTTCTAGTGACAGGTGCAGCATAGGAACAAGACAATGGAAACTAACATAGTCATTTTTGCCCCATAAGTGTGGGCAGCTAATAGCAGCCCAGTTGTTTTTGATAAACAGGTGTCCCTTTACAAAAAAATGTTCCCTCCAGATTTGAAGTAGTGAAATGTTTCTCCAGATCATCCAGAATTGCTTTTAGTAGAATGCCAGGGAAGACATTTTGTAATATACGTCCTTCAAAAATTTAGAGGGATTATTTAAAATCTATGTAAAGAAAAAAATTTAACATCTTAAAAAATCTTAATTAAAAAAATTTTTTGTAGGGGAGAGATTCGTCCTTTGAGAAAACAGTTTTTCATTAAATGATGCTTTATATTTTACAAGTTTTGTATTGAATATAATCTATTGTCCTTATCTAAAAGGATTAAAAGAATGAGTGAAAGGTAATAGGAAACTTTGGCCAATTCAATTAAAATTCCAGTCTTAGAGGGGCTCTTGGATGGATTAGTGTGTGGAGTGTGGGACTCTTGATCTCTGGGTTATGAGTTCGAGCCCCACATTAGGTATATAGATTACTTAAAATAGAATCTCTAAAAAAAAATTCTGGTTTTAGAAATACAAAAATATAAAATGTAATGTGTTTCTTAGAATTCAGGAAATGTAGTGTAAGTGGGTCAAAGCAGGAAAATAGAGTGTGATAAGCACATTAAGACAGACCCTGAAACTGGAAAAAGCAGCTGAGCAGTCCATACCACTGTCATGGAAATGGTCAGCCTAATCTCCTCGTAGATTTCTTTGTACTACCAGGAAAGAGTTGGGCAAAAGTCATCTTTTACCTAATTAGGTGAGAAAGTGTATGTAAGAAACATTTTTCAGTAAGAGAGTTAGCATTTCTAATTAGGGTAGAAGAAAAGAAGATTTGATGTAAGAAAAACTGGTGTTCCTGAGACAGGACTATTGAGGAAGGCAGTTTAGCTTAAAATTAGGAGACTAGGGTGAGGCAAAGTAGTACTTTCAAGTAAAATCAACCAAGGAATTGAAGTTGTATCAAACAGTTGGGTTAGAAGGGAACCAAACTGAATTTAGCTGCTTTTTAAATCTTTACTGAACACATCTCATTTTTAAAACATAGAAGTTTTAATGTTGTTTCATTTGGTTTTTAAGAAGAGTCTCTTCTTTTCTTTTCTTTTTTTAATTAAAAAGATGAAAAAAATCCAGTGCTTCTCTCCTAGCTTGCTGTTATGGCTGTGTGTCGGAGTCCATTCTGGCTGTTACAACATCACATCTTTCGGATTTATTAAGTGCCTGCTTCACAATTAGAGCATCGATGTTGCAAACATTATTTCCGTTACTAATTAGTAACTAAGTAATTAGTAATTAAGAAAATTACTAATAATTTTCTTAATTATTAGTATCCATATTTAGGCTATTTGCTTAGATTTCCTCTTTTGAAAAGTTAATTTATAAGTTTTGACAGTTATTTAAATTATTTTATGCATTTGAATCTGCACATACTCTATATTTCTTTCATTGATTTTTTAAAAAGATTTTATTTATTTATTTGAGAGAGAGACAGATAGTGACAGAGAGAATGAGAGAGAGCACAAATGGGCAGGAGAGGGAGAAGCAGGCTCCCACTGAGCAAGGAGCCCTATGTGGAGCTCAATCCCAGGACCCTGGGATCATGACCTAAGAGAAAGGCTGACGCTTAACTGACTGAGCCCCCCAGGTGCCCCTGTTTCATTGATTTTTATCCCATGAAAAACTTCCATCCAGAGATCAAATAAAACTAACCTGTATTTCCTTCTATATTTTTTTACAGTTTCATATATGTTAACTCTTCAATGTAATTGAAAAAAATTTTAGTGAATGATTTGTGATAAACCTCTAATTTTATTATTAATTTTTTGATTAATGGATTGTACTTGAACTTTGCCATTTCTTTTTTGTTCCATTTGTAAAGTGGCTTTTGTAATACAACATTAATTTACACATAACAGGATCTGTCTTTGACTTTTCTTTCTTGTACCATTTATTATACTGTAGAGTCTTTATGTAGATATTTTTAATTATTACACCCCTGTAAGCATTTTAACAAAGAGAACTGAAAGCACCTCTCCATTACTTTTCATTTTCAATTGATCTAGTTATTTTTATCCATTTATTAATCAACAAAATCTCACCAAAATTTTGATTTAATGTGTTTTAGACCACCAAAAGTTTTATTTTAGAAAAATTTCCATTTTCACAACATTTATCTAGAGACACAGCACTTTTTTCCCTTTTAAGATGACACGGAATTTTTTTAGTCTACTGCTATATGCTCAGTATGGGGTTGATCCCCAACAAATATTTATGGAAGAATGTGATCTTAAGCAGTAAACACAGTCTAAGGAGATTTGTGAGAAGTATCTAGTCTTCACTATAAAATAGCAGAAAATTGAGGAGAGGTAGGGGAACGATGGGGCTTGAATCATCCATTGCTCCAGTGGTGCTTTTCCTCTGTGAGTTCTTGTGGTCGATGTCTTTCGGTATCAGGTTTAAATTTCTCTGCCTAGATTGGAAGACTCTAAACATCCAGCTTGTTCCCTCTATGTTCTTCCTCCATGTCCACTTAGCTAGACACCTCCCCCTTTACCTCCACACTGTCTGCTCTTTGTCTTTGCTCCTTTTTCTCCTTCATGGGACAGGTATCTGTCGGCTTTTCTAATAATCACCTGCCACCAATGCCTACCCACTTCCATTCTCATGCTATTAATCTCCTAAATAATCACTTTAACAACTTAATAATTCTTAAAATAATTACTTTGTATATATTTTTAATGTACACTCACCCCTTACTATAATACTTTTATTAATTTTAATTGCTTGCCAGTTGCTTATATTGGGTATTTTTAAAGATCTTATTTATTTATTTTGTAAAAATATTTTATTTGTTTATTTGACAGAAATCACAAGTAGGCAGAGAGGCAGGCAGGGGGTGGGGTGGGGGGTGGGTAGCAGGCTCCCTGCTGAGCAGAGAGCCGGATGTGGGCTCCATCCCAAGACCTGAGATCATGACCTGAGCGGAAGGCAGAGGCTCAACCAACTGAGCCACTCAGGTGCCCTATATTGGCTATTTTTAAAGGTAGATGATCATATGAGAAATTAAGATAATTTATACTCCCCTTTTCATTAGAGAGGTATCTAATTTATGTTAAATATCTTAACGTATTAGCTAAACCTTCTAGATAATCCTAAATATTGGTGGCAGTAATGGACTTCCTTACCTTGTTTCTGATATTAATGGAAATAGAAATGTGTCACGTGTCTTGAAGTAAATATTATTTGCTATAGATAGAATTTCTCTTTTTATTCTATAGCTCAAATTTTAATGACTAATTGGAATATTAGTTGCTGGCCCCTCATTATTTTGAAATTAATAATACTGTTTTGCGCTACTTCACCTCTGGAGCCCCGTCTGAGGTAGACTGGTCAAAATCAGATTGGGGAGTACTCTTGTCCTTCAGGTCCAGACAGGTCTGGTTCATCATATTCTGGCATCTTTTTCTGGTAGGTTGGAACCTTCCATTGTTATAGGTAGAGAATGAGTACTGATCCCAGCCATAAAACTGATGCTTTCATAATCATATGGCCAGATAGAACAGGGCTAGGATGGGATCTTGGGAGTCCATGATGCCATGATGCCATCTTTTTCATATGTTTGAATTTCACAAAACAGTAAAATCACAAGGATTGAATAAATAAACTAATGTGAGAGTGAAAGAAAGATGAAGCTAGAAAAGAGAGAAGAAAGAAGGAAGGGAGGAAGAGCAGAGAATAATGTGATTTTCACCTTCATAGTTCACCAGGTAAGGATATAAAGGAAAATTTGTCATCAGTTCATCACCATTTTTTTTTTTTTAAGAAGAAAGAACACCAAAAAGTGGAAAGGTTCTTAGAAGTACATAAAGTTAAGCTACAGATAGCTTTTATAGGGCACCTGGGTGCCTCAGTGGGTTAAAGCCTCTGCCTTTGGCTCGGGTCATGATCCCAGGGTCCTGGAACGAGCCCCACAGCGGGCTCTCTGCTCAGCAGGGAGCCTGCTTCCTCCTCTCCTCTCTGCCTGCCTTTCTGCCTACTTGTGATCTCTGTCAAATAAATAAATAAATAAATAAAATCTTTTAAAAAAAAGAATAAACAGGTGTCTTTCTTCTACAGATAACTTTAAAAAAATTATTTATTTAAGAGAGAGGGAGGGAGAGCACGGTGGGGGTGGGGTGCAGAGGGAGAGGGGACAAGCAGATTCCCAACTGAGTGTGGAGTCTGACGTTGGACTCAATCCCAGGACCCTGAGATCACAACCTGAGCAGAAACCAAGAGTTGGATGCTTGGCTGACTGAGCCACCCAGATACCCCAGATAGTTTTATAGAGTCATTTAACCTTAGGGAAAAAACAAATCACTATCTTGCCCTTTGGTTCCCTCCTGAGTTTTGCTGCAGACCACCAAAATACTTCAACACAGACTGCTGCTGCTCAGTGCACTGGCCTTTAGAAGTCTCAGGCATCTTGGAATGTTAGAAGTAATTCCCTTGATGCTGAAGGATGGTGATCTTCGGAGACCGGAAGAACCAAAAGTGTGTTCGTTCTTAGGGTGCTGAATCCAAAGGGGCTTTAAAGCCTAGAAGTGTATATGAAGGGAAATTAACTCCAATATGGTGTAAGGCAAGTGGAGCTGCCCACAGGGCAGTCTTTAGAGTGGTGAAGCCCTCGGCTGTGTCTTTACACTTGTAGTAAAAGCACAGACAGTCCTATAGCCCTGAAGCTGGTAACTAGCTGAGCTAGTCTGGGGATCATGGTGAAGGTAGCTGGTGCGAAGGGGGCTTAGTGAGGAGTCAGACCTAGCTCCACCCTCTTTCTAGGGAGATGCATATTCCAATTTCCTATGATGTGTGCACAGTATATGAATCAATATATATATATTTTTAAGATTTTATTTATTTATTTGACAGAGATTACAACTAGGCAGAAAGGCAGGCAGAGAGAGAGAGGAGGAAGCAGGCTCCCTGGTGAGCAGAGAGCCCCATGCGGGGCTCGATCCCAGGACCCTGGGATCATGACCTGAGCTGAAGGCAGAGGCTTTAACCCACTGAGCCACCCAGGCGCCCCTGAATCAATATATTTTAACATACATTTGCTCAGATAATTATTTTCATTGAATGGGCTGATTTGCCATAAGCTCCCCTTTTTAAACATACACTTCCTTGGGAATATCTAAAATATGGACAGTAATAATGCCTACAGTTACTTAAATGCACTTAGTAACATAAAATGTCATTAATTCTGGGAATTAGTTATATGAATCCAGCTAATGCTATTTTTCCTGTCAGTTAACTTTCTCAACTCACGAGCATTCATTTACTTAAAATGCTTGATTATGAACCATCTTGCTCTTTGGATAGTGGGTGATTTCACCCTCATACCTGTGTAGTTCATTCTACCTACACATTAGAATATTTTGTTACAGCAATGAATGCTGATTGTCTTATCTGCATATGGATTGTCTTCTGTGAGCCCAACTCAAATTTTGCTGTCAGCAACATAACTGATTTCCCTGAGTGAAACTGAAGTTATCGCTGTATCTCATGCCTGAACTATTTTAGTACACCTTCGTATTTTATATCCACAATGTTATTTAAGTCATTGGAGTTATTTGAGCTATATAAAACATTACAAAATTAATGTTTTTAAGTTGTTTTCTAATGCCCAGTTTTAAATAATGCTTGAGTAGTCCAAACCAAAAATGCTGGACTAATATGAGCTCAGATAACCACTGGGAACATCAGAGCCTTCCATGTAATTTGTACACTGGTTTCTGTTTCTGATTTCCAAGCAAGTGTTTCACAAAAGGAAACTTTGGGATGTGAAGCATTTAAGGACAATGACCTTTTGCCTCGTTATTTTTTTTTTATCATATTTCCTTTGTCAACAGACCTGATAATCTTGGATTTCATTAAAGACTGTATGTATTCTCTACTGAAAATCGCTATTTCATACTCATTTTCTTCAAAATCATAATTAGTTGTGATGGTGGAACCTGACCTGAATAGGTAGAGCATCTTTTTTTTTTCTTTAAGATTTTATTTATTTATTTTTGAGTGAGAGACAGAGCATGAGCAAAGGGGGAAAGACACAGGCAAAGGAAGAAGCATATTACATGCTGAGCAGGGAGCCTGATGCTGGGCTCGATCCCAGGACTCTGGGATCATGACCTGAGATGAAGGGAGACGCTTAACCGACTGAGCCACTGAGGTGCCCCTAGGCAGAACATCTTGCTGTGGAATCCCTGGCTTCCTGCTGGTACGCGTATGCACCTCATGGCAGAGTCCTTTCACGGAGAGTCCTACTATCTTTACTGCTACCTACTTTATTGCGTGAAGCTGACTGAATTCCCCCAAACTTCCTTTTACATGGGTCCATTATCAAGAGTGTTTCCTACCTTTTACTTGTATCCAGTCCACTTCCTTGCCTAGAAGTGGTGAGTTCACATGGAGATTCAAAAGTTGCAAAATATCAACAGTCCCAATACACTTCTTAAAAAGCTCAGTGACTCAGGCTGATGAAAGGGCATGAGACCACCAGCCGAAGCCAGATGGGCCTTGGGGATTCAGAGACACTCCAGTCACGTCAGCCTATGACCGTTAACAACTAGACAACTGATGCATTCTGTACCAACAGCTTCTGGGAGGTCTTTAACCATAGCTCTGAGCAAAGGGCATTGAGGTAATCCAGGATGGAGGTCACCAACGGATGGAAAACTGTGGTGGGATTCTCACTGATGAGGAGAGAGAAGAGGTTACAGCCTTTTTGCCAAATCCTCTGTGGCTGGATTCAGTGCCCAAGCAATGATTTCCATTGCGAATGCAGTCCAACATTGGGGATATCTGTCTTTGGGAGAAAAACAAGTCCCAATACTGAGTACCACTCTTTCAAGACACTGCCCGAATGTGCTCTCTGGGTCTGATTTCACAGAGTTGTGATGGGGAATTTTCTTATCTGGAATAATTATTTCAGGGACAAAAATGCCTTTAAGAAAATAAATGAATGATGAATCTTAATGCACTGAAATCATCCTGGAGACAGAAGATTCTGTCTTGTTCTCCTTTTTCACCATTTCCAGGTTGAAAGAGAAGATGGGCAGTTTCTTAATCTAATTAAGATAAATGTCTTATAAAATAGAAGCAACTTCCTTCTTCCTTCACCCCTCTGACCTGCACATTTTTCTTTGAGATTTTAGTGCTGTATGTTTAGTTGGTAACTCAACTCACACAAAGCCTGGCTAAGAATGCACTTCAGAGCTCCACTCTAAGCAATAATCTGCGACAAAAGGCCATGACCACATACTTTGGCATTGTGCTGGCACTAACTGAAATGCATAGCATCATACTCTTTGGGGTCTGCTTCCCCAGACCAGCAGGGAGGACAGATGTATGAAAGAACAAACACTCCCAGCTATGCCTAATATTGTACAAATGCATAGAATTGACGTATTTATAGCTTCTATAAGCAGTGATATAAATGAGTTTTGTTTTGTGGTTTGGAAATATTTGTGGCCCTGCCTGTGATGAAGGGAGACATGTGAGTCACATATTAAGCAATGATTTCTTCTATTCATCTCTGGTGTGCATGCAACATACCCTTTGCCATCAAGAGCCAAGAATAGAATGCTCATATTTAAGCAATAGCTGAATGCATACAAGACTCAACCATAAACCAGAGCCGTCCTGGGGTCAGGCTCAATAGCAGGGTGCTGTGTGAGCACCAGAAGATGGGAATTCACTTTGAAGGCTCACCTCCCATGTGGATGCAGCCCATTTGGAAAATATCCCTTGAAAAAAAGGTTCAGCCATGTCTTCCCTTTCCTCCTAAGATGATGTCAGCACGATGAGAACCTTTGTGTATGTGCAGGATATTGCTTTTTAAGTCCATACTAATGTGTGTTGGTTTGGCTGGATTCCATATATCGGACAGGATTCCCAAGTTGCAAAACATGTGTGCTTGCGCACAAACACATATTGCACTAGAATTAATGGTTTAACACGCAGCAAGTAGTTTGTGACAAAAACTTTTTATGACAAAAATGGGTGGAAGCTTCCAGCTATGGAATGAATAAGTCATGTGAATAAAAGGTCCAGCACAGAGAATATAATCACTGATAGTGTAACAGCATTGTGCAGATGGTGACGGATGCTAGCTACACTTGGGAGCATGGCATCACGTATAGAGACGTTGGATCACTCTGTTGCACACCTGAAACTAATGTAAATTGTGTCAACTATGCTCAGAAAGGATAGAGCCAACACAATGTATTTCTTACAGTGGTTGAATGCCCAAGCAGATTTTCGAATAAACGAATTGTGTTTAATGAACCCCATATATGCATTTTTTTTTTCAGTCCTTCACACTAAGTCTATCACCAAATCCTGGCAATTTTTCTGAAGTGAATAGTGTCCTGATAGCTGCAGGACAAACCTAGAAATAGACTTGTTCGTTCGCCTCATTCAAGTCTTCTCTCTCTTCAATCAGTCTTACCAGAAACTCTGTTTCTTAGGGCTTAATTTTGATTGTCATTTACCAACTTAGAGCAGAAAAGTGGTTCTAATACACCTTTCCTATCAAATTTAAACTGTTCATTCTTGTGTTTAAAAACTTTCCTAATTTCCCTCTTCCCAACTTGTGCCAAGGAGTCATACACCACCTATGCCATTGTTTCTGTCAGTCATGGCTTCATAGGAATCCTCATTTCCTGCATAACTCTGCAGAGGTCTCCCGTCTAGCCCTCTGACTGCTTACAGTTCTGATTAAATTCAATAAACAAGTATTAAGTACCTGTTCTCCAGGCTCAATGTCAGATCCTTACTCTCTTACTTAGAACCCAATTAAAAACTGTATGTGTGTATGTATGTATATATGTATGTATGTATGTTTGTTTCCTCTAGGGATGCCATTGGCAAACCAGAGAGAAAACCTACTCCTGGTTATACACCTCTTGAAGCAAACCTCATGAGTGCTTAACACAGGCGCACGTGCGCACACACACACACACACACACACACACACACAGAGTTCTTGGTTCATTTATTTACACTGCTGTGGCCGATCAATCTCTTGTAGGTTACATGTTCTCCAGCTCTGTAATCCTTCCCACCTCCCTGACCACACCGAATTTAGAGCCGAATTCCAGTAGAGCTAAAATGTATGAATCCTACTGCCTACATTTATCCTGCACTAAGCGTTTGATTATAAGCTCCTTCAAGGTGGATGCTATATCCCCTGTCCCCTTTGTCAATCCCCACAGCTCCTTCTCTGCTATAGCATTTTCCTGCACAGTATACTTCTTTGCTATAACAAATATTCTGTTAATTCTAGTTTCCTTGAAGCAAGAGGCTTACAGGGGAATAGAGAGCCATACACCTTTCCTGTCTCTCTCTTCCAGCTGCTTCTGGGGTGAATGGTTACTGCTCAGCTCCCCTTTGCCCATCTGCCCAAGTTGGGGAGAAAACCAGGGCTTTTGTTCAGTCAAGCAGGAGAGAGACATTCAGATGAAACTGAATAGTATTTGGTCAGGTGCCTAAAGTTGGTGTTTGGGGGAAGAAGCATGGGAATACTTCGTCTCTACATTTGGCCTCCTTGTTATATACTATTCTAATTATGCAGGCGATTCAAAGCCCAGTTCAATGGTTATTTTTCAGGTGCACCAATTAGGAGCAGAAATAGGAGCCTGGGGCACTTCCCATGACATTCAATATTCAACATTCAACACCCAGCATAGCAAGACAGGACCATCACTCACCGAAGGTGTTTGGCTCTAGTTATAGCCCAAATAGAGATGTGACTGCTTGGAAACTTTAGAAAATGGATCATACTCTATGTGCCTTTCCCCCATGCCAAATCAAACGATATTAAGCATTTTAAAAATGTTATCAATAGCATATTTTTTCTAACAAAAATACGTGTTATGGAAAAATAGGAAAAACAAGTGTGTAATTATCTTACAAAAATAGGACCATAGTGTACACACTGTGATATTTCTTTTGTATTTTTCATTTATGTTATTAAATATTTCTCTATACCAGTACATTGCAAAGTGAGTTCTGTGTTCCATGAGTTATTGGTAAATATTACATATTAAAAAAAGAAAAGATTCTTTGACTAGCTAAATTTTAGTAATGCTGGTTTAAATAGGGTTTTCCTGCTGTAGAACATTTTGAAGTCTAACTAATGTACATTGTGATTCTTAAAAATAAGGGATATTGGGGCACCTGGGTGGCTCAGTGGGTTGAGCCTCTGCCTTCGGCTCGGGTCATGATCCCAGGTCCTGGGATCAAGCCCCACATCGGGCTCTCTGCTCCACAGGGAGCCTGCTTTCTCCTCTCTCTCTGCCTGCCTCTCTGCCTGCTTGTGATCTCTCTCTGTCAAATAAATAAATAAAATCTTTAAAAAAAAATTAGGGATATAGCGTAGAATCTCTCTAAATTATTTGCTGAGTAAGTTATTTATGCATTATATGTATATGTATATATTTGTGTAGTTTTTGTGTGAACACGTGTTCCTTTGGACACACTCTGGAAATAGAAGTAGAAGGAGGACTTAGAACTATGACCAGTCTTAGGACATACTCTGGAAAATTCATGAACCCATGTTATAAAATTTCTGCACTGATCTTGTTTCTTATGTGTATCTGTATATATGAGCTTCTTTATTAGCTAGAGAGTGAGAGAGCTGACTGCAGAACCATTCATTGACATTGTCACTTGTTCACATTTGATACTACTACTACTGTTGTGAACAACGTACTTCGAGAAAGGTGGCTCTGCAGGGTTCCTGGATGTTACAGATGATGTTGTAGGTCAACATGACCCTTAATTCATCCCAAGAGTTGATGCTGGTCTTCTCTATCTGTGTTCAGAATATGACATCCCTGTTCGCTTTATTAAAGATCTACATCAGTTAAGTAATTTTTCCAGTTCTAGTTTTAGGGTTCTTCAAAATGCCCGGGCCAGAAAGGAAGTTATTAATTGGTACTCTAAAATTTCAGTCTAGAATTTCCTACAAAATTGAAGCAGAAATGCTCCTTTGTGGGAGAAAAAGAACAATGGCTTGAGTTTCTAGCAGGAATTCACCTCCACTCACAATGGTCATTTTTTTTCTCTGACTTTGTGCACTGCCTAGGATTTTGTCCCACCCATCCAGCATCTTTGTTTGCCTTCTCATAAGCATATTTGTCTCCTGCTCCCGCAGTTGTATATGTCCTGTGGTTTCCCATTTGCTCTGTGTTTAAATGAAAAATGTATATAGTTTTTCCCTCAAGCTAAGTTGTGCTTATCAGCATTTTGCGCAAGAGTTTGAAGACAAATCTGCAGCAAATGAGCTGTTTGGCGCTCCTGATATGGTTTCTTTGAAAAGCAGAGGTTTCAGAAACAGCTTATCCATCAATAGCTCCAATGGCACTTCGTGGTTGCTTTGCACAAACATATCCCCTTTCTCTCCCAACCCTATCACCACAAAAGATAATTTACTTGCCATGTTGGCTGCATTCCTTTTGATTTTATGAATCTTTCCTTTCCGATTCTGTTTATCCTAGGTAGTGCTGCGAAGCTTCTAAAAATGTACAAATCAACAATGGGGGATGCGTTCCACATAAGGACAATAAGAGGAAACTATGGTGGGACTTCGTTCTCAGGCAGAATGTAAGGGTGGCTGATCCTTTCGACATCAACTTCGGTGTCCTGACGAAAATACATTGCTATAGTGAATTTTTGGTATACAAGTCATAAACGTTTGAAAACCAGGGTGTCTGGTGGCTCAGTCAGTTAAATGTCTGCCTTTAGCGCAGTGGGATCACGGCCCGAGCAGAAGGCAGATGCTTAACTGACTGAGCCACCCAGGTGCCCCCATTTGGAGAACCCTTGATGAAAATGGACTCTTTTCTCAGAAAGTTGCTCATGGGCTCTGAATTTCTGAGGTTTCAGTAACCCGTAGAGGCTATTGTTGTCATCACTATACTTCACATTTCTTGAGCACGACAGATGCATTTTATATGTGCACATTATCTCATTTAATCATCAATGACGTTCCTATGAAGCAGACACCCGTACCATCCACGTTGTCTCTTTTCCTTCTTTCTGTGACTTGCCAACTTATTTCCCAAACCAACCTCAGGGTCAACCCGTTATGGTCTCTTTATCTGGCGTCTGTCTACTGTATGCTTTCAGTAATGGCAAACAAACCATTTACTCCCTTGGAGGTGCTTATTGACAGGACAGCTCCACACCCCCCTTGTTTACGCAAATCATATGTGTGTTTGTGTTGGTGTGTGAATGACAGTGTATGAGAATTTAGCTACCTCTTCCAAGGGTGGCATTAGATGGAACAAGATCGCACTTGTAATTTAAGTGATAAAGAACACCAAGACATGATATTGGAAGAAATCTTCGGCATATTCGTATGAGAGCTAAGGACTTACGATGCAAAGTTGGGAGCTCAGCTCCAGGCTTGGGTCCAGTTGTCCAAAGCATGGTATCAGGTATTAGGATAAGCATCAGTTATTAGTATATTGGGACATGAACTTGTGGGAGAAGCCGTTGTAGGGAAAAAGGAAGCTGTAGAGAAAAAAATATATTTTCTAATTCCCTAACGTGTCACCCTAGGGCACCAGGGAGGAGCCTGTGAGAGGGCTTTACTGCCGCTGTCAGCACCTCTGTGGGGCCTTTTCCGCCTCATGTTCTTCCATTTCTCTTAGAGGCAGCTGATTTCAGGCTGAAATTACTGTCATATAAGTTCAGCCAAGTAGAAGTTGTATCCAAGTCATGCCAGCTCCACCCTGACAGGACTGAGGGTGAGTCAAGCTTTCCCTGGGATTCAGGGAACCTTCTGTGAATCCAGAGAAAATCCCTCAGGAAGTCACGCCTAACCATAAAGACTGCTGGGCCAGCGTGAATCTATCACAGGAGAGGAAAAACACTATCTGCCCCCCGATGAATAAGGGTCTGTTCCCTCACCACAGTGTCTCTGAAGTGCCACCCAGAGCCATTCCTCAGTGGTAAAATGACCCACTTTCACTGGGCTGCAAGCTAGCTGGGAGACTGCCTCTCCTCTGAAGGCTTAGGCAACCCACTCCAGCTTCTCTATTTCCTTAACTGAAGTCACTCCCATGAAGGAATGGAAATCTCTTTGATGGGTCTGACAGAACACAAATTCTGCATCTCTGCCATCTCCAACTATTTCTGTCTTTTGCCAACTAGAGGCGCTTCTGTAGTATAGAAATGCTTAGCATATCTGAGGGACCGATGGCATTTCAGGCAGAAATGATAAAAAAAGGACTGGGAGTAGCCAAAGGAAGTTATTATTTTTATAACATACAGGACAGGAAAACCATTATGGTGGTTTGCTAGTAATGATTAAGCAAAAAATAAAGTAACATGAAAATTTGGAAAATATGGAGTTAAACAATATTATATAGATTTCTTCACTGTACAATTTTTTTCTCTTTCTTTTATATGTTCATATTTATTGTGACTCTCCAAGAGGTGAGTAAATTACACAAAATTTCCCAAATGTTCTTGGTCAAAGAATGCTTTTTAGGTGAAACATCCCACAATATTTATTTAAGTGTAAACATCTAGAAGGTACCATGGTATCACAACATAACAAAACATTTGATGTTCACAGTGAGAACTCTGAATATACAGAAATGATTTTGTTTTGTCCATAAAATAAGTTTATGATGGTGAATTAAAGTGTTAAAAATAAATAAAAATTATTTTTTTTGGAAGTGTAATAATAAGACAAGATATTTGGATATATGGTTGGTGAATATGCAGTTGGATATATAAACAGACATAAAGCACTAATAATTAAATCTGTGTAGAATTGGCTAAGAATTGTTTAAAATAAATAGCAGCAGAAAGCTAAATATAGTCTATAATATACAAGTAGTTAATACCTGCTTTTTAAAAAAAGGCATGTCAAATCCTTTGAGAACGACTGGATTATGGAAAAACATTAATACTGCAGAAGATTGGTTATCTATTTAGAAACAGAAAACTAATTTAGATTCTTACAGCCTCTAGATGTTACAATAAATTCCAGATCAATAAGAGTGGTAATATAAACAAAGAGAATGGTGAAAACTAAAAGAAAAGAGAAACACATATCTGTTTTATCTCTAAGTGGATGGAAGAAGAATTAAAAGCATTCAAAAATATCATAAAAATTAAAATTGATATATTTGAATATCTAAAAATTAGAAACCTTTGTGTGTCTAAAAGTTCAAAAACCAAATCATGATCAATAAATTGGGAAGTGTTAGAAGCCAATTATTTAATATTACTATATAAAACATACAGTGGCAAATATACTCACACTCAAATATTTATATGGAGAATTAATATAGACAGAATATAGACTTGTATAGAATTATATAAAATTAATATAGACAGAATATAGAATTAATATAGACAGTTATTTCTTTTTATTTAAAGATTTATTTATTTAGTTATTTGAGAAAGAGAGAGCACAAGCAGAGGGGAGGGGTAAAGGGAGAAGCAGACTCCCCACTGAAGAGGGAACCCAATGCAAGTCTCGATTCCAGGACCCCAGAATCATGACCTGTGCTGAAGGCAGACACTTAGCCAACTGAGCCACCCAGGTGCCATGACAATTAATTCCCAATAGAAGAAAAACCAATGCTACTAGATATTTTAAAAGATGTGTAGACTCCTAAATATTACAATTTTAGAGCTTAAAAATCATATATGCTACCAAAAAAAGTACATTTCATGTATATAAGGGTGTGGTAAAATAAACTTCTACAAAGGTAATTTAATATGGATTAATTTTGGGAATGCTCATATCCTATGATCTAGTATTAATTGCTTTATTATTTACAATAGCAAAAATGTTTAAAATTGAGGAGTTTGGTATTATTCTTAAGTTAATATATCCATTTTCTTTGCACTTTGATGCTGCTAGACAGTAGCCCTTTATAAATCTATTTTTACCATAAGTTTAGCCAAGCAGAGGACTCTTTTGGAAGAATACAAATGAGATCCTGATGATTTCCTATTTTGGCTCAAAGACATAAATCACTGTTTATAGGACCAAAACAGTTCTACTGAAGCTGCTTTATCTTAAAAATGTCAAAAAAACACACAAATGTTGAGATCCTTGGGGGGAAGTATGGATTGCTGACTACAACTCACAAAAACTATAACTAGTAATAAAAAGGGAGGTAATATTTCTACTAAAATCATTACTATTCAGATGTGAAAGGTTAATCTACCAATTTGCAAAATTTCTTTAGGTGGATGGATAATTCCCCAGTATGAAGAAAAAGTGAAATTTATCATATTCCACATCCTTCAAAATTTAGTTTACAAAAGCAAATTAACTTACCTATTTATCATGATAATTTTCCACTTGACTTTAAATATAGAAATGACATTTTGTTGACACAATATAAATGTATCTATATGATCTCTAACAATTTATAAAAACTGAATATTTTGTTAAATTAAAAGCATTTTTTTAAAAATTTTTAAAAGATTTATTTACTTATTTTAGAAAGAGTGTGTGAGTAGGGAAAAAAGCAGAATCCCTGCTAAGTGGGGAGCCCAATGTGAGGCTTAATTCCAGGACCCCAAGTTCATGACCAGAGTCAATACCAAAAGTTGGACGTTTAACCAACTGAGCCACCCAGGTGCCCCAAACTAAAAATTTTTAAAACAGAAAAGACATGCATATATTGAGACTCACTCTCATATATGGAGGCACACATATATGGAAGCTATATGATGATTAAGAATATTTGTCACTGATTCAAAATAACTTTGGGTTTCCATGCTAGTTCTATCACTATAAGACAGTCTCCCAAGCTCTCAAATTCTCTGTTTTCTTATTTATGAAACGGGAATAATAATAGTACCTACTTAGAATGTTATTATTGAGATAATGCACATAAAGTGGCATAGTTCCTGTCACATTTGAGGGTTCAATTAGTGGTGGTTATCACTGTAATTATTTGTATGTAAAGTGTGTTTGTGCATGTGGGCTATGTATATGTGTGTGTGTATGTATGTGTGTATCTAGTCAAGAAGTAGGCAGTTATAAAAAAAAAGAATACTTACTAGACTCTCTAGGATAATACATATCGATCTAATTTCTTGTCAGAAACAAAGAAGGAATTGAAAACCAGAGTTATACGCAAATAACTACCCTAAGGGTTAAAAGGAGGCTGTCAGTCTAGGTAATATAAATTCATTTACATGAAGCCTTAGAAAGGCAGGTACTTAGAACTCAGATTTCTCCAAATAAAAACCTGGATGTTCGAAGTCTGAACCCTTAATTAAAAACTGGGCAATAAAAATTTTTCCACTGGCAGATGGATATAACAAAGAAACTTGTTTTGTTTCTGACTATATATTGCTAAGGAAAAGTGTCTCCTGAGAATTCATTCCCACACTTAGGCTTGATGTTCAAATGACAGTACTTGCATAATTTGTGCACCTAAAACAAATGAATTCACATTAAAATTAGTCTCAAGCGGGGTATGTCCCAGAGGTGTTTAAAAGAAACAAATGCAAATGATTCTGGAGGGACATGTCCTTGATGGGCCACAAAGAATTCTTCTGGGAAGAGTTCCATTGAAGATGAGCTCACAATCAACAATTATAAAATGCACAAAGAAAACTCCATTACTCTAAGCAAGAATTGGAGGACACATCAAATTGTAGGATTAGATCCTCAAAACTTTCACAAAATGCAGTTAACTAATGTTTTCTAAAATAAGTATGTTTATAATAAAGTCATACAAGTAGGAAGTAAAAACAAAAGGAAAGAACAAGGCATTATTAAAAAAAAAAAACCTATGGTAAAGAATAAAAAAACATGTCTAGAGAAGAAAAAAATAAGAATTATTATAAAAATACTTAATGTTTGAGTTCAAGGCATATTAAACATAACTGAAGATAAAATTCATAATCAGAAAGATAGTTGTAAGGATGCCTGTGTGGCTCAGTCAGTTAAATGTCTGCCAGTGTCCTGGGATCAAGTCCCACGTTGGGGACTTGCTTGATGGGGAATCTGCTTCTCCCTCTGCCTGCAACTTGTGCTCTCTCTCTGTCAAATGAATAAGTAAAATCTTAAAAAAAAAAAAAAAAAAAAAAGGGAGTGGGGGGAAATGGGAAAAGAAAAAAAAAAAAAAAAAAAAAAGGGATAATAAAAAAAAAAAAAAAGATAGTTGTAAGGGAATTCCTAAGCATGCAGCACAGGGAGGTAAACAAAAAATCAGAAAGAGAGATTAAGAACCCGGGAAACTGAATTTCAGTATGTATCCAGTAGAAATGCCATAAAGTCAGAATAAAAAATATTGCAGGGGGTAGGGTGAGAATAATTATCCAAAGAAATAAAGATAAAAACTTTTCAGATTTGGTTAAATATACGAATCCCAGAAATAAGGAGATAGAGTGAATCTTAGCTATGATAGAAAAATAATTAATATCTTTCTAGACATATTGTAGGAAACCTGCAGAACCCTAAAGGCAAAGATGTTAAACTAATCTGAGAAAAAAGATGCAGTTGTCAGGAAAACTTGCAAGTGCATGCTTCTCTTAGGGGAGAGGATAATCTGAGTTACAAAGTCAATGATCTCTGATACACTCTATAGGAACAGAAGCTTCCCTGAATCCTGTTGGGTGTGAATGAGAAGGATGAATGAAAAATACAGGTAAGCCCTCTTTGCAGAGGTCAAAGTGTAGGGGATAGAGAGAGATTATACATGTTTCATCACCCTTCAGTACTGACCTCAGCTGGCTGGGAAGAACTCTTCTCACATAAAAACCCTATGTCTTAAGGAGAATACTTGCCAGCCTGGACTCATATCCAATTCCTTGCTGATCCAAATCTCCTACAGATAGAAATAAGCACCATAAAAGAAACCAGCACAGTTTCTAAACAAACATAGTAAAAAATAAACAAAGGAAATAAACTGGGTAAAAACAACAGGCATATAAAGAACACTCACCAGAAAAATATTGCCAGTAATAATGGCCAAGTGGAAGCAGCATTAGGAAGAATATAAATATAAATGATCAAAAACAAAAATATTAGACGTGGTGGATGGGATTGAGAGTTTTAAATAAAATAAAATGGAGGGGCGCCTGGGTGGCTCAGTGGGTTAAAGCCTCTGCCTTCGGCTCAGGTCATGATCCCAGGCTCCTGGGATCAAGCCCCGCATTGGGCTCTCTGCTCAGCAGGGAGCCTGCTTCCCTTCCTCTCTTTCTCTGCCTGCCTCTATGCCTACTTGTGATTTCTGTCTGTCAAATAAATAAATAACATCTTTAAAAAAATAAAATAAAATGGAAAGGAATAAAAATTTAGAAAATCTTAGACATGGTAAGGAAGAGCAAAGGTGATCCAACATGCATATAATTGGTCTCCTAAAGAAATGAAGTACAAAAAATAATAGAAAAACCTGTTTAAGATTTAAAGAAACTATTCCAAAATAATGGGAAAACTTGAAATGCAAAATGAAAAGTCACACCATATTTAAGGAAAGATTATTATTGAACTTCAACAATAAATTAAGGACTTGATGAATATCAAGACAAAAGTTTTAGTAATCTCTAACAGGAAAATTCTTTTCAGAGTTTTCCATGGCAAATTTTGTTCCTTGATGCCAGTGGAGAAAATGCCTGTAATGTCTGCAAGGAAAGAAAGCCTGTAAATTTCTTCCCAGCCACTGTTGTTCAAGGAAAAAGGCAACATCAATGTGTTTTGAACATATTGGGAGTCAATTAATATAGTGTCTATGAGCCCCTCCTGGAGAGACTAGTACAGTATAAATTGAACTAAACCAAGTTATATGCATACTTTTATGTATATAACTTAACACTTAACATAATTAAAGCAAATATGTAGGTTGTGCTTATGGAACATGATGGGTTTCACATCTTTAAAATATAGAATAATATAAGTAATAATAGTTAGGAGGAGAGAGAGAAAATGGAATGGTATAGTTACACTGATTTATTTTCCTTTTGTAGTTGGGGATAAAAGAGATTGTTTAAAACTAATCATTGAAGCAGTAGAGCTCTAAGTATATTTAAAGGTATAAGGTAAAGAACAAGAAAAATATGATTAATATATAAATATATAGATAAATATAAACATATGGATATAATCAAGAGAAGAAGGTGAGAGAAGAGGGGGAGATCAAAGAGAAAATAACCACCTTTATCAATGCTAATAGTAGGAAGTCAAAGGTAGTCTGGAAATGAACTATAAATCAGAAGTTCTAGTTACAAAAGTAACAACTAAAAGGAAAATGAAAACCTTCTGAATTATCAAGAAAAACATAGTAAAATAGCTTCAAACGCAATAAAAACACGTTATCCAAAGATCAAACGTATCTGTGATCTCAGTGATGCTCAACTAGTTTTTACAAAGACAGACTGAATGACAAAGTGGACCCAGCTTTATGCTCTCTACAAGACTAATGTCTAAAAACTGTTCATTCAAAGTTAATGGAAAATTGTAGACAAAGAAATACTAGGAAAATACAAATTTTTAAAAAGCAGGGGAAATAATATTTAAAAAGTTGATTTCAAAGAAAAAATTATATTTCTTTTCCTCCTTTAAAAGCACTCTAATGGATTCCCTGGATGTTCTTGTCTTTTTAGTTTGTGGATAATTTAATTCTGTTTTTTAGTGTGACCATATACAAAGCAAAAACAGTGCAAGGATGAAAAAAAATCTTCACACTGCACTTTCCACTCCATTAAAAAATACAGTTCAGTTGTGACCTTCATAAATACATGCATGTTTGAATCTCCTCTCTTAATCTATGTGGCGTAGTATAGTCTTCTCTGTCTGGTTTACCTATCCTGGGCAACAAAAAAAGAGCACTAGATTTGGGGTCAGGACACTTGGATAGGTGTTAAGCTCATTTATTCTTCTCCTTGAGGGAGTTTATGCAAGTTTTTTCATCTTTAGAAACCTGGACTCCCTTATCTGAAACATGGGGATTTGTTAAGTGTGATAGTGAGTGAGTCCAGAGGTTATTGGGAAGGTATTTTGCAGTTGTGGTTAGCATATACAATCAGTTGACTAAGTAAAGGAGATTATCCTTGATAATGTGGATGGGCCTCATTCAACTAGTTGAAGGTCTTAAGAGCAAATATTGTTGTTTACTTGAGAAGAAGAAATTCTGTCTCAAGACTGACGCATGAAGTCCTGCCTGAATTTCCAATTTCCAGGCTGTGCTACAGATTTTGGACTTTCCAGGCCCTGAAATTGTATAATTGCATGAGCCTATTCCTTTAAAATGCCTCCTGATACATACACACAGTACACATGCACACATATACTATAGGATTCTATTTTTCGGGAGAACCCTGACTGTTACACTTAGATAAAGAATATAAAAATCTTAAGTCATCACTCATATGTGTCTTAGACAAGCCAGGCTATTCATGCACCTGCAGTGCTCTTTCCCAGATGCCTTCATTATATTCTCACCTCCTTCCTGTCTCTGGTTTTGTGTCACCTTCTCAGTGAGACATTTCCTAAACACTTTACCTCCAAATATGACCCACAATGAGCCACTTCTATCGTCCTTCTTTTCTTTGTTTTTGTCTCTAACGCTTGTCACTCTCTGACATACTATGTATTTATTACATTTGTTGGGTTTGGGTGTGTGCATGTTCTCCCATTGGAATGGAAGCTTCATGGACTATGAAAGAGTCTTTCTACATGATCTCATGTCATCTTGTCTCCTTAAATTTGTCCTCTACAGTCTCTGGTGTGAATCTAAGACCTAAATCTGACTTCCCTAAATAAAACACTTCAATGTCTCAGGACCACCTATATCAGCTCTGTCCAACTAGAACTCTTTGTGCTGTTGAAAATGTCCCACAATCTGCTCTTTGCGGTGGCTGCAAACCTCATGTGACTATGGAACACACAATATGTGACTAGTGCAATTGAAGGACTAAGGTTTTATTTTTTGAAATATTACTTCATTGACATTTAAGCAGTCACATGTGACTAGTGGTAGAAATCAGGGAAAGCACTTGTCCGTATCATAAACTTCAGGCCCTCCGTGTCGATGACTACCTGAATTCTTCAGCACCATTTCTCTGTGTCACAGCTCACACTTTACAAAGCAAAAATCTGCACTGCATGAAGTTCTCCAAATGCATTAGAGGAGTGGTCAGTTTGGTGGATCTGCTTATGTGTTCCTCATAGCCTTCCATTCTCCATGCTCACCTCTCTATCAACTCCTCATTATTGACCATTCAACTCAGAAAGCCTTCCCTCCAGGGTCATGCCAACTGGATTAGGTGCTCTTCATCTGAATTTTCATAATTACTAGTACATTGATCTATTTTATTTTTACTATTGGACTCTACTTGTCTTCTAGCCCCATCTCTCCCTCTAGATGTGGCCTTTCTTGAGGTCAGGACTTATTTGTATCTTTATATTTTGAGTTCCTAGCTCCATGCCTGCTTCATAGTTAGTGTCCAATAAATCCTTGTTGAATGATGAAGGAAGGAGGGAATGCATGGGACCAAGTGCTATACTAGAGGGCGTTGGCCTAGTAGACATGCCAGTTCCCAAGTCCTTCTTGCTCCTTACATGAACCTGGAAAAACCTGACATTGAGAAGAGGATGAGACAGTGTCCTAACTTTGCTTTGCTTTCTTTTCTTAGCTTCCTCTATGAGGAAGCAGATAGATTCCAACTGGACTTTGAAGCTAACCCCATACCAGGAGAGTTATACTTGTCTGGTCCTTGTTATCATTAGCTGCCCAAAGGACAGCTTTTGAAGCATCTTTATAATCACTACTAATTCCTTCCCTCCTTTTCATTCTTGAAGTTCTCATCTGGGAAAGGAGAAGTCTGGGTAGTGGCCACAGCACTCACTCTTTCGGATTTAGCTTTTTGGAGGGTTTACAGCTCACTACCTATAAATGATCTGAGATTTGGGAGAGCTCTGAGAATGGTGCGACTCTGGGTGAAGAAAACAAACATCTCTGCTCTAAGTGAGCTCCCCAAATTGCAGACAATAGTGCCAATTCATGCTGTAAGAACGTCTGTGGCTAATTCTTGTTTTTTTTTGTTTTTGTTTTTGTTTTGTTTTGTTTTTTAATGGGGCTACACATTTACTGTGGAGAGTCATGATGTACCTAAAACACATCTATAGTGTATTCAGTCAAGGAGTTAAACAAAAAAAAGGAGGGGAGGGGAAGGGTCTACTGAGAGGTGGGTAAGAGGAAAAGGCAATAAATCTCAGACCCATGGGATTTGGACAACAATCTGCACTGGCAAATCTAACAACTGCCAGCTCTGGAATGTGTCAGCGTAATATCATACTAACTGTTACCTGGTAGGTTGTCAGAATTCTAAGAAATGCAAAGATCAAAAATGTTGCAACTGGGAAGTATTCCAAATGCCTTTCAATGTATATCTGCTGAAACAAGGAGGCTATTAAAATGCCCTTTAAAAAGTCCCATTAAAATAATAATCTGGTAAAAGGAGTGTATAATCTGAGAGCTTTGAGGCCAATAGCGAGTGAGTGCCAACATAGCTTACTGACTTTCTTGGAGGTTCTTCCATCTTCTGTTTTCCTCTTAGTGTGCTGAGTATTGACTTTTAGTTTTGATTCTCCATTAAGCAATGCAACATCACCATCTCTACCATCACAAAACTATAACATACATGTGTATCTGCACATATAAAGGTATGACAATTACAAACTTCTGTAAAAAAAAAAATACACTATCTGAAACCATGGCAGGTTACAAAGAAAAATGAGATCATGGCTCATTGTTCCACTGGATATCAATACTGTGCCCTAGAAAATAATCTAATCAATTTTAAGTTCCAGCAGAATCATTGTGGACACATTGAAAAAAAAAACAACCATAAACTTTCCATTATAAAAGGATCTAATAAGCATTGAATGGGATGACACGTGAATAGCTGAAAGTTTGTGTTTCTTGATTTTTAGAAAAATTTAAAAATCCTATCCAAATTTTTCTTAATCTCATTAACCAAATACATTCTCTGTCAAATTCATTGTTTTAATAGAAATCTCTGGTGCAATTTTATAAAATAAGATGAAAACAAAGAGGGAGGCAAACCATAAGGGACACCTAACTCTAGAGAACAAACTGAGGGTTTCTTGAGTGGAGGCAGGCGGGGAGATGGGGTTACTGGGTGATGGGCATTAAGGAGGGCACTCGATGTGATGAGCACTGGGTGTTATCTGCAACTGATGAATCACTCAATTCTATCCTAAACTAATAATAATTAAAAAAAGAAATTTTTTAAAATTTAAAAATTTTAAATTTTTTCATACCTTCTTGATGGACTAAGCCTGTATTTCCAACCTACCTTTGTCATCTCATAATGTTGGGCATTTTAATAAGGCACCTTTATTTTCTGCTCTTCACCACTGTATTATACAAAGGTTTTATCTCCTCATCTGAAAACGTAGCTGCTTAAAAATAGGGAGCCAACCCTTTCATTGGATTCTCACCATTGCTCTCTCAGTGTGCAAATACACTTGGCTATACAATCATTCTTTCATTTTCCATTCATTCATTTAATAAATTGACCAGTTGCCTTGTACCAGAGACTGTATTAAGAACTGGGGATATAACAGAGAACAAGACAAAATTGAGATTTATTCCAGCTCCTACCCTATAATTGGCAATGGCTCCATGGTATTTTAGAAGATTTTAAACTCTTCCTATTGAAGGTCCCCATAAACTAATCCTGCCTGACAGTTCTGATTTTACCTCTGACCTTCCCTAGCATAAATTACCCATTCTTGAACCTCCAACCACATTTCATGCTTATTCTCTCTTTTTGATCCTTTCCAATTTTATTTCTTCTGCTGGAAATTCAGAACATTCTTCCCATATCCATTTCAATCCAATCCTTTTTCAAGGGCAAATCCTCTTTCCTTAAAAGCTCTTTCTGGGGAGGGGAAAAACTCTCTCCAATTTAATGTATCTACTTGGTTGATTCATGAGTTTCTCAAACTTTAAATGAGTCCCATATTAAAATTTTGATTACCTGATTTTCCTTCTCTGTGATATTGTTATCTATCCAGGTGCTCAAGCCGAAACCCTAGGAAGAACCCTTGATTTCTACTTTTTCATCAGCAAATCCTATTGACTTTGCCTTTAGAATATATCTCACCCCTAACCTCTATCTCCATCTTCATCCCAACCTGAGATGAAGCACCTTTGGCTCTTCTGCTTAGAGTCATAGTCTCTCCATCACTGCTTCTGTTTCCACTCTTTCTTGGTTATTGTGCGCAGACAGTTCTGTGTCTTTGCAATAACTGGAATGATTTCTCTTAAAACAGCTCCTGTTACTGACTCTGGCTTAAAATCTTTCAATGTCTTTCCATGGATGGTACTTAGAACAAAATCCTGACCTAAATGGTCCTGCCTCCCTCTTTCCCCTTTCCTGACCAACCACTCAACCACTCTCTCTGTTCCTCTGTCGTAGAAAGCTTGTTCCTGCCCTGGCCACTTCTACCTTAGGGTTTTTGTACTAACTCTATCCTCTACAGAAAGGCTGATACTCCTTCATCTTCTTATAGGTTTGTCCCTTCTT
Source organism: Enhydra lutris kenyoni (assembly GCF_002288905.1). NCBI lineage: Eukaryota > Metazoa > Chordata > Mammalia > Carnivora > Mustelidae > Enhydra > Enhydra lutris. The sequence goes on from NW_019154087.1 coordinate 69,576,336, forward strand.
CTTGCATGAGACAACCTTACTTCCCCCAAATGTAAATTCACCCACTATCTCCCTTTTCATGGTCATGATAGAAACTAATACTACTAGAATTTCCTTATGAATTCATTTTTTTCTTTGTTTGTTTTTAAAGATTTTATTTATTTATTTGACAGACAGAGATCACAAGTAGGCAGAGAGGCAGACAGAGAGGTGGGGGGGAGCAGGCTCCCTATTGAGCAGAGAGCCTGACGTGGGGCTCAATCCCAGGACCCCGAGATCATGACCTGAGCCAAAGGCAGAGGCTTTAACCCACTGAGCCACCCAGGTGCCCCTGAATTCATTTTTTTATTACCTATCTCCCCTCAAGCAGAATGGAAGTGCCATAAGAAAAGAGACTTTGATTTGTTCATGCTTTTTCAACAGAGCCTAATAATGGCTCTTACTGATCCATAAATAAATGAATGAGTCTGTACAGCATGCACCTGGCACCAGATAAGTTGCAGGTCTTCATTATTTTCTGGACGTGTCCCACTATTTCCTTAATGTGAATTTAATTAAGCCCCTCAAACCAAAAGACTGCTTCTTGATCTTCTATTTACACAGTATGAAATGGTGTTAGATTATACTAAGTACTTCATAAATGCATCCTTAATGTCCACTTAAAGATGGTTTGATGAAAGATTATTAGAAGTTAGGTATTTGAGACACCTACCATACACCTCTGTAGTACTTTAGCTGCACTTATTAAGATAGTTATTACTGGACCTTTGCCTTCTGTCCAGGACAATGTACATAGACCAATGGAGAAAGCAATTCGGAAATGATGATTGACTACTTTTTTTTTTTCCTTTTCAGGTAACATGTAATCTAATGACGTAAAGGGTAAAATATTGAGTCTGGGAAGTTGAGAGTGATTTCACCTAATGTCTTTTGTAGAGTTGTAGATTTAGCAAATTAAAATTCAGGATCTGGGGCACCTGGGTGGCTCAGTGGGTTAATTTAAACCTCTGCCTTCAGCCCAGGTCATGATCTCAGGTCCTGGGATCGAGCCCCGCATTGGGCTCTCTGCTCAGCAAGGAGCCTGCTTCCCCGCCCCTGCCACCTCTCTGCCTACTTGTGATCTCTCTCTCTGTCAAATAAATAAATAAAATCTTTAGAAAAATAAATAAATAAATAAAATTCAGGATGCCCCGTTAAAACTGGATTTCAGATAAACAGTGAGTAATATTTAATTTGGTATGTCCATGCAATGCGTGGGGTATTCTCTCTCTCTCTCTCTCTTTTTTAAAGATTTTATTTATTTGTTTGTCAGAGAGTGAGAGAGATAGAGCACAAGAAGGGGGAGCAGCAGGCAGAGGGATAAGAAGGCTCCCCACTGAGTAAGGAGCTTGATGTGGGATTCAATCCTAGGACCCCAGGATCATGACCTGAGCCGAAGGCAGACGCTTCACCGACTGAACCACCCATTCACCCTGCTTGGGGTATTCTTACACTAAAAAATTATTTGTTATTTATCTGAAATTTAAATGTGATCAGGCATCCTGTATTTTTTCTGACAACCTTATTTTGAAGTTTTTGATAGACTTACCAGATCCTTGCCATGTGTTACTTATATAATTGTGATAATGTGAACATCTTTGTAAATAGTATTTACTCTTTCAAGCCACTAACATACCCTTTTTATAAAAAAAACCATTGTTATAATTGACCTATAACACTGTGTAAGCTTAAGGTATAGAGCCTGTCAATTTGATACATTTATATATTGCAATATGATTACCATATTAGCCAACACCTCTATCACTCTTGACAAATGATTGCTTTATGGATAAAGCATATCCATATGGATATCAAAGAATAATGGTTGCTTCCAGGAATTCAAGAGTAGAAACCAGGACTAAAATACTAATAAACAGGGCCCGTTAATCTCTTTGACATAGAGCCTTTATTGAGCATTCTTTTCCTGGATTGCTGCCTTTATAGTGACCTTTGGGTCTCAAGACCTGGGTAATCTATTTACTCCAGATTGGGGGTTCAGTTTGTGGCTCACTTATGTCAAAGTCCAAAACTGGAGTAAATAACACTCTAGAATAGTTTGCTTTGGATGACATTTGGTCCTTTTCTTTATTTTGCCCCTTCAATTACTGTGCCCACACTTCAAAAGCATTTTTATTGGTCATGTTTTTCTGAAATTAAGAATAAATCAAATGCAAATGTCAGCATTCTCCCCTTATATAAAAATCTCTGTGGAAGCAAAATAAAAACATGTTCCAGGAAGTGTACACTTTTGTGTCTTACTCAATAGGAGATTAGACTTGAGGAAAACAGAAACCCTTCAACATTCTCACTGAGAAACAGTGACTTCTTGAGTCTGTACAGTTCATGCAGTCATATTCCACTAGCTCGTCTGACTTTGCTCCTGTTGCCTTCAGGCCTGCATCTGAATCTCCCATGAGCTGCTAAAGCCGACCTCACTCAGGTCTGTGCTTTTGTTTTAGAATTTTTAAAAAATTCATTTATTTAAGAGACAGAGAGATAGAGCACCAGCAGGGAAAGGGACAGAGGCAGAGGGAGAAGCAGACTCCAGCAGGAAGCATGACATGGGGCTTGATTCCGGGACCCTGAGATCATGACTTGAGATGAAGACAGATGGTTAACCCACTGAGCCACCCACGTGCCCCATGTCTGAGCTTTTGGCAACTGGAGAATCATAAAAAATGCATCAAAATACATCATTTATTCCCATTTCAAACCTCATGCTAGACTCAGGATACAGAATTGGAAGATTCAAGTTTTTTGGTGATTGTTATGATTACACAATGAGAACCTTCAGAAAACTGTAGAGTTCAGTCAATCAACATCCTTCGTTAAAGCAAGAGCTCAGAACTTCAGAGGTTAATCTGGGGTTCTTGTTCTTTCCAATCTAGGGTACTGTTGAAGTTCCTCTGAAAGAGACATCAGGTGACCTGAGATCGGTGAAGGCATTTTTTCACATTGATCTAATTTTGGAGGCAGCAGTTTTCACAGAAGGAGTACCACTCGAGGCAAGAAGGAAAGAAGGAAAGGCAAGAAGGAAATGCTTATGCTGCTGAAGCTTTAGAAGAAATCACAGCCCTGGAATTTTATTTAATTATGATGATTCTATTTGGTCATTTTCTTTGAATTTATTAGTGTTTTAAGTATTTCATCGATATAAATTATAAGTATTTCTCTAAACTTTAATTTTTTTAGGCATTTGGTTGTAAAGCCTTTGTGCTTTCATAATTTCCTGCCCCTATTCTTCCACCCCATTATAATTTATAGACATACTCATGTTTCTACTTATCTCTCCCATCTTTATAGTCTCATTAAAGTCATTCATTAATTCACAAAATACCCATTAAATACTTAACAGTTACAAGCTGAGATGATACACTGTGAGAAACCAAGGTCTGGTACAGCTCTAAAAGATCATATTGGGTGCTACAGAAAATACAAAGATCAACCACACAGAACAGTGTTAACACAATTCAGAAGTGGAAGGGATGAATTTCTTTATAACTAAACCAGTGTAGATCTTAACCTAGTTCTCAACCATTGTAGGAAAGACTTTGGAATAGATCTCAATTTTTTTCTACTTTTAACTCTCTACTTTTAACCTCAAACTAGTCAATTATTCTGAACCTCAATTTTCTCATCTATTAAAATAGGGGGAGTACATCTAGGTTTCAGCTCGAATATTCCAAAGATCAAATGAGTTTGTCTTTGCCATTATGTATCTATCACAAGTAGTCCTAAATAGTGACCATTCAGGGGGATGGATGTAAGGCTGCTGACTGCAGGTAAATTAACTATCAAACACCTTACCATGCCCCTGAATGGATTCATGTGCTGTGTGTATTAGTTGTTTATTGCCGTATAACAAAGTACCACAAATATAGTGATTTAAAACAAAATAAAACATTATCTCGTAAGTTTTCAAAGGTCAGGAGTCCAGACACAAGTTCCCTGGGTCCTCTGCTCAGGGTCTCACCAGGTTGAAATCAAAGTGTCAGCCTGGGCTCTGATTTCATCTGAGACTTGGGATCTTCCAAGCTCACTCAGGTTTTGGAAGCCTTCATTTTCTTGAAGCTATAGGACTCAGGTTCCCATTTTCTTGCAAGTTGTCAGAGAAGGATCACTCTTGGTTCCTAGATGCCATTCACCATTTCCTGTACCTGGCTATCTCCATAAGGAAGAAATTTGCTCCTTCAGGGCCAGGAGGAGAAGCCCTTGCACTTTTCTTCTTTCAGGATGGGTCCATCCCTTTTCAAGGCTCACCTGATTAGGCCACTTCTGCTCAGTAGCTCCCTTTTCTTTACTGAAAGTCACATGAAAAACTTGTCACATTTAGTCCAGTTACAATAGTGAAACCCATCATATCCACAGTCTTGTTCACATTCAAGAGGAGGGAGTCTACAGTGTGTGCAGACTGTGGGGTGAGCGTTGGGGGGACTCTAAGAATTCTGCCTACCACACTCTGTGTAAGAATTGATGTAGACAAGTAAGACCCCACCCCCCGAAAAGGGAGAATTCTGACTTAAAATGGATCATACTTCTCAGCTCTTATGAATAAGGAATCAACTTTCTGTCCTAAGGCTGCTTGAATGAAAGGGGGTACTGATTTTCACCTGAGTAGTTAAAGTAGAATAGATGGAAAAGGTAAAGTCAGTTAGAGGAAGAAATGAGGTCAGGAAGAGATCCTTAATCTCTTGCATTAATGAGATTTACAATCAACTATCCTGTTAAGTCAGAATCATTCGATCCATTCTATACAAAAATGGAAATGGATAAAGGGAGACTCTGACTCCTCCAATGCAATATTTTAAGTTCCCTAGTTTGTAATAATGTTTCATTTCTAATAATATTTTCATATTTTTCACAAGCAAGGAATTAAATTCAGCACTTCAGAGAATAGTCTTATACAAATTCTAAATAAACTTAAAGAATGTTAACCAAATAAGTGTTTTCTGAGGAAAGGGTTTAGTTTCTGGAAAGGAATACACAAAGACACAGTTGGTCAATAACTACATTGGCCAATGACTGTTTCCATGTTGGCAAAATTGATTCTGCAATTTCCTGAGAAATCCTGACTAGTGATGAAAATGATAAACATATTTTTTTTCCTTCAGAGGAATCCAAATCTTACCTCTCTCTCCTTTGCCTACATCTTTTGTGGCTTCACCTCTTCTTTCATTTTTCTTTGGAGGTTAAGGTCAAGAAGGAAGAAAAAGGATAGGGCAGCAGTCTGAGAATTTACAACAGACACAGAGATAAATGAGGCTACTCTTTTCCCCAGGGTCCTATACTAAAAACTAGTAGCTTCACATAAAACCAGTAGCTGCCTTGCATCTTGGGTGGCTTTGCCTTAGTGATACATCACATTAAAGATGGGATGTGTCATAGTTCATTAGCTTGCCTATCCTATCCTATTTGGTTACAATGGGACACTACTCAAAATCAACATGCCTGAAATTGAAGACAGATGGCCAAGTAAAGGGCTACAGAGCTTAATATAATTATTTGTTATTTCCTTTTTTATTGTGCTTTTCTCTCCATTTATTATGAGTGCCACGTTAGAACATTTGCACATTTGAAAAAGTGTCATTTCTTTGGAAAGTAAGCAACAGGAGTCCCAAGGCCGGGCAAGCACAAGTTGATTCTCTGCTAATACCATCAGCTGAAGTGATATTTGCTTTTGGCAATGCTGTTTGTCTCTATGTTTGCCCAGGTTGATGTTTGTAGAAAAATAAAATGAAAAAAGTTTATTTTAGTTCTATCTGACTCTAAAAGGGAGGATTCTGAAGTGTTTCCTTATTCACGATAAGGATAGTGAGAGTTATAGGAAATCAGTCCAAAAATAATGTCCATTGAAAGTTAAAGTCTATGAGACTACAGTCTTCTGAGTTTTAACAAATGGTATCCTCACTGCCTTTCATCTAACAGCTTGGGGCTTATAAAGGCACCAGATCAATTTCTTCCTTGTTTGTATTCACCTCAACTCCTTAGGGCCCCGTGCAAAGGTAAAAATTGACTTTTGGTGAAGCCCCCTTCTTCTAAGCACACATAGAGATACCTTCACACATTTTACAGTTTATTTCTAGGACTTTTAATCATCACCAGAACTTTAAACATTGAACCACTCTTGAGACACAATTCTAAGGACTGGCATGTGGATGAATATACCCAAATTTTGCCAAGCTACATGATAATGTTTGAGAGGCAAACATGAGTGTAAGGAGAAAAGTAAGAAATAACACTTAGGAGGCATTTTATGTGCCTGGTTGTAGGAACAAAGTTGTCTGTTTCTTATGTGGTCTCATACTGGGTTTTGTTTAGGGGAAAAGCAATTTGGGTACATAGATACATAATTATATAATTTTGTTTTCTAAATGAAAAAGTGACAATTTTAAAATTGTGACAGAAACTTTTAAAAATTGATGAGATGTATGTGGATTTGTTATTGCCCAAGAGGAATAGCCACACAGGGTAGGGAAAACAGTGAATTTTTTGCTGTTTACATTTCAATTCCCAAAGATAATTGTTTAGCCAAGATGTTTAGCCTTCATTGTGGGTCATTAGGAGCCACTGATAAAAGATTCTGTTTGGATTTTCCAAGTTTGTTTGAATCTGTGTGCTTTTTTTCCTCTCTGCGAAGCCAAGCTACATCAATGCTTGTGCGTTGACTGTGGTGATGATTTAGTAGTGGTGTTTAAACTATTGGTCACATTTAGAATTTGACTAGACACAAGGACAATTCATAAATTAACACTGGTAACAGACACTCGTGTGTGAGTCTAGAAAAGGAATTTTTTGTGTTTTGCCATTTTACCGTGTTTTGCCATTTAGACTCCTGGCATGTTGTCACCTGTGCATGAGGTGCATACATGTGGTGTGTTGGCCTGCCAGGGCATATGGTGTGGTCCAACGAACACAGGGTTTGCTTGTGTGCTTGTGTGTATCCACTTTTATCATCTTTTTTAATTAAGCAAGTTATATTTATTTATTTTCCTTGAAAAAATATGTAATATAGATCAAAAAAAAAACCTTTAAATCAACTGTAATCCCATTACACTGAGATAACTATTGTCAGTTAAAAATTTTTAAAATACAAACTCCATACTGTGTTAAAGCTTTTTTTAGGAAGTTGAGTTTATGTTCTTTAACTTGCTTATAGGACAAAAGAAAAAGAAACATCCTCAGTATCCAGCTATAAAGAATCCAGTAAGGATATATATTGTTGTGTATAAATATATATGTGGCTATGTGCAGAAGACTTATTTAAATGGTATCAGACTGTATGTATTGTTTTGATCCTGTCACTTTCAATTAACATATTATGAACTGCTTTTCGTAGTAACAAATACAAATACATGGTAACACTTCATTTCGAATGGACCATTTCACATAAATGGATGTATCGAAGTATGCTTAACCAACTCCTTACAGTTGGGCATTGAGGTTATTTCCTTTTATTTTTTTCCTATTACAAACAAGCAAAAGAACAGAGATGTGATTTCCTGAAGAAAAGCTTTAAGGTTTGTGGTAGGAGTGTTAACTTTATGGATTAGAGGAAGATCACTTTCAGAGACTCTCAGGAAGAGGCTAGAGGAGGAGAAGCAGAGGAAAATCACACTGTATTGTGCCAAGCATTGCATTAGGTACTGGATAAACATCATTTTTTTATCCTAGGGCATTACCACCATTTTGTAAAAGTACCAACCATAGTTCAGTAGAGGTGAAGGAACTTTCCCAAGGTTGCTAAGCTCCTCAGCATCAGAGCTACCCGAAGCATTGTCCTAAGATTCACGAAGTCAGTTTCATGTCTTCTTATTGGTGCACCCACTCCTAGCCGAGCTCTCACCTACAGCACCTACTTACAAGGTGTTACCATACACCTCATGGTTCACATGATGGTTTTGAAAAGTTTTTATGTAAACCAAACTTTGAAGATCAAATTATATTTTTTATTTTATTTATTTATTTTTAAAGATTTTATTTATTTATTTGACAGAGAAAGCCAGCACAAGCAGAGGGAGCAGCAGGCAGAGGGAGAGGCAGAAGCAGGCTCCCCACTGAGCAAGGAGCCCAGTGCGGGACTCGATCCAGCACCCTGGGATCATGACCTGAGCCCAAGGCAGATGCTTAACTGACTGAGACACCCAGGTGTTCCCTAAATGTCATTTTAAATGACAGGGTATTTATATAACATATATTTATATTTAATTATACAAATGATATAATTTATATAAGATTTTAAGTAATAAGTTATTGCACATTTTAGAGGTATTTTCATTAGTAGGTCCCACTTGGTAAAATAAGTATCTTTCTGCAGTGTAAATAATTCATTCTTTTCTGTTTTTCTGTCTTTGCATCTATTAGTTTATTTTAAACTGGGGCATATTTCCCAATTGTAGTCTATGGTTAGTAATCTGTGTGTTTCAAATAATTGCCAAATCTGGAAGTGTCCTTGGAGTTTTTAGAAATGAAATTTCATGGTGTAAAGTGTATGTTTGTAGCAGAAAAGTCAAAGGGACAATCAGTACACTTGTACCTGGAGATGGAAAACCTGGTTCCTGGCTCTGATATAGTCACTGATTAACCATGAAAGCTAGGAAAAATTATTCAGTCTTTCAGTACTGAGTTTCTGCCTGTGAGATAAAATCTCATGGTGTTGTCGTGGGCAAAGAGAAAGAATAAAGGTAGAAAGTTGATATTTAAGAAACTATGATGGGCCATACATTGCATTAGGTACTTAATACCTTTTATATCAAATTGGATATTTCCCAGGTTTCCAGTACCAGTTATGAATGTTGTTTGGTTATAATGGAACCAGAGAGATGGTGTTGAATCAATGACTGATTAGAGACAGCAAGCGAACAAACAAAAAATGGTCAGGATCAACTCAGTGCTGCAGAAAGAGAGTGGGCAGGACCAATGGTCAAAATCTAGACAGACGTTGGCTTTGACTCTAAAACTGTCTTGTTAATTTCTTGATACTACCACAATTAAGTCTCAGATTGGAAGAGATTAAGGAATTTCCCATGGGTTTAGACATGCTGAACAGTAGGAGAATCTTGAGTGGCAGTTAGATAAGCGTGTGGAATTCCATGATAATTTTGTGAAGATAAATAAGACCCACGCACACCCAAATGTGGGCTGAAAAGAGCCTAGGGAGGACAGGGATAAGAGATTAATAACAAAAGAACATGTATTGAGTGTGGGTGAAAGAGGAGACGAAATTCAGTGATGACTTTCTGTGAAAAGTAAAAGCCAACTCTCTTGAACAAAGCTGAGAAGGATCCTGAGGAGAAACAGATTAATGAAGAGTAGAGGAGGAGCAAGCTTGAGGCCAGGGTTATCAGCAAATGAGAAGAGATGGGGTTGAGACAGGTGGAAAGGCTATGCTCTTAGAGGGTTAGGGGCAGGAAGAGAATTAGGATTGTCATCAGGTTTGGAAGTGATGGAGAAAGAAAGTTGAGGTTTATAGGAAATTCAAAGTGATGACAAATCTATATGGTTTGGAGGTGAGTGAGAATGTCTGGCAGCAGTTGTCAGAAGTAGCTGGGAGGGTGGTGTTTAATTTCTGAAACATTTAGGTGGATGTCCATAGATTGGTTAGTAGAAGTAAGTAGGGGATAGTTCTTCTGTGAGTTTAGATGGGGTAAGAGAATCGAGTTAGCGAAATAACAAGAATTAGAAGTCACTCCTGCAGACTTTGTTGATGATACAGGATAAGTTTCAGGGTAGAATAATTAATCCTACATATCTATACCACTGACATCATCACGTTAATTCAATAATTCACCCATCTTTTTAGCAGAGTTGTTGGGTTTTTTTTTTTGTTGTTTTTTGTTTTTTAGATTTCCTTTTATGTTCTAGGCATTGTGCTGTGCCAGAGATATAAGATCAGTAGAAATAGTTTCTATCTCTAAGAGATTTATGATTAGTGGAAAGATAGAAATTCATATCAGTGAAGAACAAATAGTATTTCCTGTGTAATTACAGACAGTCACTCAGCTCAGGGCCAGCATGTCAGTAGGGCTTCCTAGAGGACATCCCATGCAGGCCAAGTTGGGAGATAAGGCTGCTCTACAGCTGATCTGGGACAGATGGTCACACCAAAGGGAGCAAACTTATAAAAAGTCCTATATGGAGGCACAGATAGCCCCACAGGGGGCCTGCAGGCAGTTCAGAGAGAAAATAGTTGAGGTACAATAAAGCCTGCAGTGAAGCCCCATTCGCCCCAAATCACACACTGCCATTGCCACCATACGGCCACCACAGACAATTTTGGCAACACTGACTTGTCTTTCTAATCCATAGTAAGGCCCAACTGACACTCACAGAGAAAACAGAGATAACAAACTGTCCCAAGGAACACAACATGACTCTTTCTCGACTTAGGTGATTTAACAAAACATAGAGATTCACTTATACCACTATTGAGTAAAGAGTGTCCCCAAAGAGGCAAAAAGTCTGGTTTCCTCATCTAGACATGGGACCTTACAACATGTCTATTCACCTTTCAATGCCAATAATCTCAGCACCCTGTATTTGGTAGGAATTTAATAAACATTTGTTGAAAGAATGAAGCAATAATCATCATACTGAAGTTTGGAAAGGCAGAGAGGAAAACCAGAATGCTACCTCATCATAAAACAGTCATAGTAATAATAATGTTAATAACAATAATGTTGGTAATAAGTAATAATAGCTGCAATTTAGTGAGTGCTGACTCAATATTATCAGGCACTAAGCACTGCTTATACATTTTTTGTTTAATCCTCCCCAAAGCAGAATGATGCAAAAAAATACTATCTTCACTTTACAGATGAAGACACAAGCTTAGACATGTTCAAGACACTACTCAGGATCACCTGGGCTGTGAGGTGTGGAACCATGGCTGTATTCAAAGTCCCAACGGGTTCCACGGTACGCTCTGAACCCTCACACCTCAGTAGCATCAGGAAGCTTCACAGCTCAGTGACTCACCCAGCAGGACTCCTGTTACCAGTGAGATGCTGAGACAGACTGGTGTGCAGTTTTCCTAATACCTACGGAGAAAGCTTCTCTTTCACTTCATGGTGCCACTGCCCAGGTCATGTTCGAGCCCCAGCTGATTCCGCCTGTCCACTGATCTCTGCTTATTTGGCTGCAGAGAACTGGCCATGAGTGCTTCTCCTATTCTTCCTTTCTCTCTTTCCGCCAGCAACTGTCTCAACTGTGTTCTGTGAGTCTTGTGCTGGGGCCCTTGCCCATTTCCTGGAGTAAGGATCATTGCATAAAAACAGGCTGTATGGGAGTTCATTGGCAGAGACTAGGTGTAGTTCAGGAAGAAAGTAACTGTTCAGCATTATGTTCAATAGAGGAAGAGCATCTTGGCTTTCAGATCCTTTTGTCTTTACTGGTTCCTTTCTCTCTCTTCCTTCCATCCTCTCTCCTTCCCTTCTCTCCCCTCCTTCCCTCTCTTCCTTCTTTCCTTCCTTTTTCTTACGTGGTAGTTAACATTAAAAAAAGATGACGTTGCTTCCCTCTTCTGCACAAACCTCATCTAAAATTAAAAAGTGGTTATATGGACAAGATATGAAAGGTTGAAACCCAGTGATTTAGTCCAGCTTCTCTCCTGATTTAGATGTACCACCTGCAACATCCTTTATCAGCCTTGCTTTATCCTGTTCTCGAAATTCTGGGGGACATGACATCTGCTACTTTCTTTCTGTGACAACCTAATCTAGCTCTCATTAACCATTGAAAGTAGGACAACCACATAATTCACCAAAACTGTGATACATTTAAAAGCAAAAGGAGGGACACCTGGATGGCTCACTTGGTTATGTGGCTGCCTTTACCTCAGGTCATGATCCCAGGGTCCTGGGATAGAGTCCCGCATCAGGCTCCTTGCTTGTTTGGGAGCCTGCTTCTCTCTCTCCCTCTGCCTGCCACTCTGCCTGCTTGTGCACTCGCTCTTGCTCTCTCTCTCTGTGTCAAATAAATATACAAAATATTTTAAAAATGAAGAATAAAAATAAAAACAAAAGGAGGGAGGTACTAAAACAAATTCAGTTATTTGTCGAAATGTTTATTGAACAACAAAATGATCATAGTAACTTGGTGGACCTGTAAAATAGTTGTATTCAAAACCTATTTCAAATAATACATTTTCTTAAAAACAAAAACATCTATGTAAATTAAAACACCATGTAAAACATATCTTTATATTGATCTGAACATTTAAAAAATCATGTAGTCTGAGTAAGTCTTCCTTGTACAAATTCCTGTATTAATTAATTTCTTAGTTGTATCTACCCTTAAAAATGTGTCACTGGCATTTTTCCAAGAATATATTATTTTCAATGTGGTCTTGGTATTCTTTTTTTTCATAAAAGTGTCTTCAATTCCTTCAAAATTATATTTTGTGATGAATATATATATAAATTTACTGACATCATCAGTTTGACCGTTCTCTACATCACGATATTTCTTTTTTTTTTTATTTCTTTTTTTTAAATTTTATTTTTTATAAACATATGTTTTTATCCCCAGGGGTACAGGTCTGTGAATCACCAGGTTTACACACTTCACAGCACTCACCATAGCACATACACTCCCCAAAGTCCATAACCCACCCCAACCCCTCTCCCCCATCAACCCTCAGTTTGTTTTGTGAGATTAAGAGTCACTTATGGGGGCGCCTGGGTGGCTCAGTGGGTTAAGCCGCTGCCTT